>NC_140996.1:133424294-133861459 GCF_052327205.1 Somniosus microcephalus
GGTTGTTGTCGATGCCGGCTGGGGCGACGTCTTTTATGGACACGGTGTCCTCCCTTCCGTCGGCGTGCCGGACATATGCGTATTGGGGGTTGGCGTGGAGTAGGTGTACTGGCTCCACGAGAGGGTCCGTCTTGTGGCCCCTCACATGCCTTCGCACGAGTACCGGACCTGGGGGTGGAGAGCCATGACGGCATGGATACGCCTGAGGTGGATTTCCGGGGAAAGACAAACATTCGTTCATGGGGTGTGGTATTAGTGGCCGTACACAATAGCGACCGTATCGAATGGAGCACATCCGAGAGGACTTCCTGCCAGCGGGAGATAGGGAGGCCCTTGGTCCTTAGAGCTAGAGTGACTGCTTTCCATACTGTCCCGTTCTCTCGCTCCACTTGGCCGTTACCCCGGGGGTTGTAGCTAGTGGTACGGCTCGTGGCGATCCCCCTGGACAGCATGTACTGGCGTAGCTCTTCACTCATGAAGGACGCCCCCCTATCCGTATGGATGTAGCTCGGCATACCGAACAGGCAGAACAGGCTGTTGAGGCATTTAATGACCGTGGCGCTGGTCATGTCTGGGCAGGGGAAGGCGAATGGGAACCGGGAGTATTCGTCCACAATGTTCAGGAAGTAAACATTGCGGTCGACGGACGGGAGGGGGCCCTTGAAATCTAAGCTGAGCCGCTCAAAGGGCCGTGTAGCTTTGATTAAGTGGGCTCTATTTGGGCGGTAGAACCGAGGCTTGCACTCAGCGCAAGTGCGGCAGTTCCTGGTCAGGGACCGAACTTCCTCAATCGAGTAGGGTAAGTTACGGGACTTTATGAAGTGGAACAGCCGCGTGACCCCTGGGTGGCAGAGGTCGTTGTGGAGGGTCTGTAGCCGATCCCCGGTGGCGCTGGCACACATCCCTCGTGAGAGGGCGTCAGGGGATTCGTTAAGGGCCCCTGGCCGGTAAATGATGTCGTACTCGAAGGTGGAGAGCTCGATCCGCCACCTAAGAATCTTATCATTTTTAATCTTCCCCCTCTGTTTATTATTGAACATAAACGCTACCGACCGCTGGTCGGTAAGTAGGGTGAAGCGTTTGCCGGCTAGGTAGTGGCGCCAGTGGCGCACTGCCTCCACGATGGCTTGGGCCTCCTTTTCCACGGAGGAGTGTCTGATCTCGGGCCCTTGGAGGGTCCTCGAGAAGAAAGCTACGGGCCGCCCCGCCTGGTTGAGGGTGGCCGCCAAGGCAAAGTCAGACGCATCACTTTCCACTTGAAATGGAGTGTTCTCGTCCACTGCCTGTAGCGTGGCCCGCTCAATATCCTGCTTAATGCTTTTGAAGGCGGCGTGGGCCTCAGCAGAGAGCGGGAAAGAGGATGCTTTCAAGAGGGGGCGGGCTTTGTCGGAGTAGTTGGGGACCCATTGGGAATAATAAGAAAATAACCCCAGGCACCTTTTCAGGGCTTTGGGAGTGTTGGGCAGGGGCAGCTCCCGTAGGGGGCGCAATCGGTCGGGGTCTGGTCCGATTTCCCCATTCTCCACCACGCTGCCTAGTATGCAGAGGCGCGTGGTGTTGTAAACGCACTTGTCCTCGTTGTAGGTGAGGTTGAGTTTTTGTGCGGTTTCCAGGAACCTCTCGAGGTTCGAGTCGTGATCCTGCTGATTGTGGCCGCAGATGGTGACGTTGTCGAGGTAGGGGAAGGTTGCCTGCAAGTGGTGGTCATCGACCATGCGGTCCATCTCCCTCTGGAAGACCGAGACCCCATTCGTCACCCCAAAGGGGACTCTGAGGAATTGGTAGAGGCGTCCGTTCGCCTCGAAGGCGGTGTACGGGCGGTCCTCTGGTCTGATAGGGAGCTGGTGGTACGCTGACTTGAGGTCGATGGTGGAGAACACCCGGTATTGGGCGATTTGGTTCACCATTTCTGATATGCGGGGTAGCGGGTAGGCGTCTAGTAGGGTGTACCTGTTGATCGTTTGACTATAGTCGATCACCATCCGTTTCTTCTCGCTACCCCTTACCACTACCACTTGGGCGCGCCACGGGCTGTTGCTGCGTTCAATAATGCGCTCTTTCAGGAGCCTGTCTACCTCGGTCGCGATAAACCGCCTGTCCTCCCAGCTGTACCTCCTGCTTTTGGTCGCTATTGGCCGGCAGTTAGGAGTAAGGTTCGTGAATAGCGAAGGCGGCTTTACCTTCAGGGTAGCCAGACCGCACACTGTGAGGGGCGGCTGGGACCCACTGTACTTGAGCGTGATGCTTTGGTGGTTGCACTGGAAATCCAGGCCCAAGATCACGCTCGCACATAGGTTCTTCATGATTAATACTTTAAAATTATCATATACAGTTCCGTTAACGCACAATTGTACCGTGCAGTAACCCAGAATGGTCGATGTCTGGGTTTTGTCAGCCATAGAGATGGTACCCTGAGTAGGGACCACCTTTAGGGAGAGTTGTTGTGCCAGTTCTGGGTGGATAAAGCTCTCCGTGCTTCCACTGTCAATTAAGCAATTAACCCGGCACCCGTTTACCTCGATGTCCACCATTGATCTGGATAGCGGGTGCGGCCTGGTCTGGTCCACTGTGACCGATGCCACTGTAGGGCCCTGATCGATACAAGATGGCGTCCACGCTGTCTGCTCACAAGATGGCGGACCCCACGAGGTCGGGCAAGATGGCGTCCAAGATGGCCGCTCCCACGGCGCACACGCGGCGGTGGCGGGTTTTCCGGCGGTGGGTTTTCCGGCGGGGTTCCCTCTGCACACCTTCCCGAAGTGCCCCTTCTTACCGCACTTAAAGCAGGTGGTGCCTTTCGCCGGGCACAGGTTTCTGGTGTGTTTTGGCTGCCCGCAGAAGTAGCAGTTGGGTCCCTGACACGTCGCGGCTGTCGTAGGGCTTCTGGGGGGAGAGCGGGGCCCAGCCGGTGTCGGGCTGTCGGGCGGGGAAGATGCCTTCCAAGATGGCAGCGCCCTCGGTGCACACGTGGCGGCGTGGACGGCGCGGGCTGAAGAGTAGGCGTCCGAGTTTCTCTGGGCCACATCCAGGGATCGCGCGGTGTCCGCAGCCTGTTTCAGGTCCAACCCCGTTTTTTCCAGCAGTCTTTGCCGGATGTAAGTGGAGCTGAGGCCTGTGATGAAGGCATCACGAACAAGCTCGTCAGTGTACACTGCGGCTTTTACATCTCGGCACTTGCAGTCTTTGCCAAGCATTTTCAGGGTGCTTAGGAACTCCTCCACCGATTCCCCAGGTCGCTGTGCGCGGGTAGCGAGCAGGTGCCTAGCATACACCTCATTCGTAGGCTGCTGGTAATGCGCCTTTAGGATGTCGCAGGCGGCCAGGTACGTCTCGGCGTCTTGGATGAGGGGGTAAATCCGGTGGCTTACCCAATTCCGCAGAATTCCGAGTCTCATCCTCGCAGCGTCCGTAGCGTCTTTGACGGCTGCGGAATTGTCCAGGAAGAATTCCATACACTCAAACCAGTGTCCGAAGCGTGCTGATGCGTCCGGAGCATGTTGATCCAAATCCAAACGTTCGGGTTTCAGGAGTTGATCCATAGTGTTGAAAAATAAGTTAATAAAATTGATGTGCCTCAATAATTCCGAGACTCGAAGTTAGCAGAACAAAACAAGGCTTTTATTAACTTAGAACGTAACACGTAAGCGAGAGAGATGTCTTCCTTCTGGAGGCTGAGGCCAGACTGAGCCAGCCTACAAACGGGGCCAGGTATGGGCGGAGCCCTACACACAGCACATTCCAGCACATTCCAGTATACAATACAGCACATTCCAGTACACAATACAATGAGGTCTGGGGGAAGGGAAATGGCACTGAAACCAATCTCAGTCACAGGCAGTGATGATGATGAATATTTCATCACAGGGAGGGAGAGAGAGAGGGTGAGAGAGGGAGAGAGAGAGGGGCAGGGAGAGAGAGGGGCAGGGAGAGAGAGAGGGGAGAGAGAGAGCGGCAGGGAGAGAGAGAGGGTGAGGGAGGGAAAGAGTGAAGGGGTGGGAGAGGGAGGGAGAGCCCGCCTTCTTCCTTCCTTCGGCCGCCGCAATTCAAACTTCCCGCCGACCTCACAAAATGGCGGCCGCAATTCTTCACCTGCCGGGCTCTGAGTCCAGCCCCTTCCCCGGGGCGTCTTCCTCTCTTCTCTATCTCCTTCCCTCACTCTCTCCTTCCCTCTCTCTCTCTCTCCTTCCCCCTCTCTCTCTCTCTCTCCCTCCTTCCCCCTCTCTCTCTCTCTCTCCTTCCCTCTCCCTCTCTCTCCTTCCCTCTCTCTCTCTATATCTCTCTCCTTCCCTCTCTCCCTCTCTCCTTCCCTCTCTCTCTCTGTCTCTCTCTCCTTCCCTCTCTCTCTCTCTCCTTCCCTCTCTCTCTCTCCCTCCTTCCCTCTCGCTCTCTCTCTCTCTCCTTCCCTCTCTCTCTCTCTCTCCTTCCCTCTCTCTCTCTCTCTCTCTCCTTCCCTCTCTGTCTCTCTCTCCTTCCCTCTCTCTCTCTGTCTCCTTCCCTCTCTCTCTCCTTCCCTCTCTCTCTCTGTCTCTCTCTCCTTCCCTCTCTCTCTCTCTCTCCTTCCCTCTCTCTCTCTCTCCTTCCCTCTCTCTCTCCTTTCCTCTCTCTCTCTCCCTCCTTCCCTCTCTCTCTCTCTCCTTCCCTCTCTCTCTCTCTCCTTCCCTCTCTCTCTCTCTCCTTCCCTCTCTCTCCCTCTCTCCTTCCCTCTCTCTCTCTGCCTCTCTCTCCTTCCCTCTCCCACTCTCCTTCCCTCTTTCTCTCTCTCCTTCCCTCTCTCTCTCTCTCCTTCCCCCTCTCTCTCTCCTTCCCTCTCTCTCTCTCCTCTTCCCTCTCTCTCTCTCTCTCTTTCCCTCTCTCTCTCTCTCCTTCCCACACAGACAGACAAACTCATTTATATATATATATAAAAATTATTTCTACTTTTCAGAACAACATGCCCTCAAAAAACCCTCGGCACCGCCGGGCACTCCAGCTAGTTATTAATAAAATACATACTGGGTTTAAAAGACACAAGTCTCAGCAGGCAGGCTGTAAACAGAAATACAGGCTTCTGAGAAAAGATCAGTTGATAACGAAGCTGTAAACAAGCTTTGAAATGGGAATTAGTTAAATATTCTAAAACAATGAAAGATTGAAGCAAACCATTGGTGCTTCCGAAGAGTCTAGAGTTTGGGTGTAACACAATGGAAGACCCAAGTGAAGCGTGAAGAGCTGTCACGATAAAGCAGAAATACAAACATTAAAAGAGGCATGTGCCTTTGAAACATGACATCAAGAAAAGAAACACCTGCTGGTCAAATAGTTTTATGTTAAACTTGGAAAACAGGAACCATAAGATTAAATATGCAACCAATTGAGATAGCTAGAAAACAAGTAAACACACAGTTAAAGTGGTTTTGATTTACATATAGTAAAAACCATACCAACAAGACTTTGAAGATATAACTTCAATAGAGACACCAAGCAATTGCATTGTGTTTGTATTGAACATGGAGAATAAGGAAAGACACAGGCCTAGAAATTCAGTATCGCCACGTTTGGGGCGTTATAGTCGAGCGGGCGCGAAATTTAGCGCCCGGTGCAAATTATCGCCACCTTCAGCTAAATTGACCTGCTTCGCCCCAAGAGGTGCTTGGAGCGCTAAAGCAGACGCTGCACGACTGTCCTAAGGCACTAAGCCGGAGAAGCGAGGCGCTACCACCGAGGGTGGGTGCAGCGCAGCTGCAGCCAGTTAGCGATTGCAGGCAGACACGCTGGAGCCGGTCAGCTCTTAAAGGGGGAGGGTCGATCTTGGATTGCAGCCACACCCTGCACATTGGAGCCCTAATTCTCGGCCTGGACAGATCTGCTGCCACATTCTAACGCCTAGGAACATGGAAAGGGCCAGGGAGCGAGCGTAGCGGTTCACTGAGGGGGCCCTGCAGGTTCTGGTTGGCGCAGTAGAGTGCAGGCGATCTATCATGTTTCCAGACAGTGGCAGGAGGCTGCTGCCCCCCGACTACCGCAAAGCTTGGAGGGAGGTGGCTCACACAGTGACCTCCAGCAGCATGGTACCTAGGACCCCTGTGCAATGCAGGAAGAAGTTCAACCACCTCACTCGGGTCGTCGGGGTGAGTACCCTTTTCAGTATCCTCTTCATCCCTGCATGTGCACCTCACTTTATGGCCAAAGGGTCCTGAAAGCCCCAATGCCCAGCCCTCATCCAACACCTATAGGCATTTCATGAAACTCACATGCACATTCACCACTTTACACACTGTAAGGGCTATTCGACCATGGGAGGCAGTGCAGCCAAGATCAGGGCTTCACACTGTAAGGGCTATTCCATCATGGGAGGCAGTGCAGCCAAGATCAGGGCTTCACACTGTAAGGGCTATTCTACCATGGGAGGCAGTGCAGCCAAGATCAGGGCTTCACACTGCAAAGGCTATTCCACCATGGGAGGCAGTGCAGCCAAGATCAGGGCTTCACACTGTAAGGGCTATTCCACCATGGGAGGCAGTGCAGCCAAGACCAGGGCTTCACACTGTAAGGGCTATTCCACCATGGGAGGCAGTGCAGCCAAGATCAGGGCTTTACACCGTACTCAGAGCCCGTCCTTTCTCTTGCAGGGCAAGCTGGCCCATAATAGGAGGCAGCAGCAATGAACCGGGGGAGGCCGGCCTCACCTTAAAGACCTCAGCGAGTCCAGCGCATTATGGCAGGCCGGATGATTGGCCCCGTCGCCACTGGAGATGCCGACCCCGTTCTGGACAGCAATGGTAAGGTCATCACCTTTTGACCTCTCTCCTTCCACTTGTGCCTCACACCAGCATCCTTTGCCACTATCGAACCAATACAGTGCATTGCAGCACTCATGCTTCCCTCGCTGCCGCCCTGTCCTCATGCAAAAGCAACTCTTGTACCTTCCTGCTTTCAGATGGTGAATCGCCAGGTGAGGAGGCGGGCCCTCAAGCTGCCACTGTGAGTGATTCTGAAGGCGAGGAGGAAGAGGAAGCCGGACCATCAGTGCCACCCTTAGCCGAGGCAGCCCATGGCCATAATGGGAACACGTCTTCCCTGGAGGGTAGCAGGGGGCAAGGGTCTGAGGAGGGTGAAGCTCTGGCCAGTGGGCTGCAGCAACGCGGGAGGGGGTAGGGAAGCTCGGCGGCCTTCTCCCCGGAGGGAGAGTCTAGCCTCCAGTCCTGCTACAGTGAGCGCAGAAGAGGTGCGGCTCCTCGCTGAAATGGGTGCCCAGGCGGAGCAGAGGCACACTGAGCTCATGGTTGCAGTGGCAAGGATGCCCTAATCCATTGAGTCACTGGCTAGGAGTGTCCAGGACTTTGGGGCAGCACAGGCAAGGAGTCTGCAGGACTTCGGTGCAGCACAGGCAAGGAGTCTGCAGGACTTCGGTGCAGCACAGGCAACACAGGCGGCTTCCACACAAGTGCTTAGTGGTGCAATGCAGTCAGTGGCTGGTCTGATGCAGACACAGATTGAGACCACACGAGCACTGACTGCTGCCACCCTCGCTGCATCGGGCACGAATTGCCGGGGCCCTCGCCGTGCCGCAGAAGGCCAGCAGTCTGTGCTTCAGCAGATTGCTCCGCATGCTGCAGTGCTGCCCCGTGGGAGTGCCAGTGTGTCGTCTGACCAGGGAGTGCCTGTCCTCTGTCAGGATGGCAGCATTCCTGCTACCAACACTGTCACTCCTCCACTGCAGCTGCCACCACCCGTAGGACAGAGTGCTGCCGCCCATGCAGAGTTGGAGCAGTCAGCAGCCGGGCCATCCAGGCCCAGAGCTGGTCCAGGCCGTCCCCCAAGGGCATCTGCCGACTCAATTTCTGACACTCAGCAGCCTTCCCCCAGCCTTGCTGCAGCCACTGGGGTTCCATTGCGGAGGAGCTGCAGGGTGGGAAGGGGCCAATCTCGCACTACCACCGTGCTAAATGGGACAGATTTCGAACAGATCTGGCAACTCAAAACTGGGCATCCATGAGGCGCTGTGGGCCATCAGCAGCAGCAGAATTGTATTCAACCACAATCTGTAACCTCATGGCCCGGCATATCCCTCACTCTACCATTACCATCAAGCTAGGAGATCAACCCTGGTTTAACGAAGAGTGCAGGAGAGCATGCCGGGAACAGCACCAGGCATACCGAAAAATGAGGTGTCAACCTGGTGAGGCTACAACACAGGACTACTTGAATGCCAAACAACGGAAGCAACATGCGATAGACAGAGCTAAGCGATCTCACAACCATCGGATCAAATCAAAGCTCTGCAGTCCTGCCACATCCAGTCGTGAGTGGTGGTGGACAATTAAACAGTTAACAGGAGGAGGAGGCTACAAAAATATCCCCATCCTCAATGATGGTGGAGCCCAGCACGTGAGTGCAAAAGACAAGGCTGAAGCATTTGCAACTATCTTCAGCCAGAAGTGCCAAGTGGATGATCCATCTTGGCCTCCTCCTGAGGTCCCCAGCATCACAGATGCCAGTCTTCAGCCCATTCAATTCACTCCACGTGATGTCAAGAAACGGCTGAAGACACTGGATACTGCAAAGGCTATGGGCCCTGACAACATTCCGGCAATAGTACTGAAGACTTGTGCTCCAGAACTAGCTGTGCCCCTAGCCAAGCTGTTCCAGTACAGCTACAACACTGGCATCTACCCGGCAATGTGGAAAATTGCCCAAGTATGTCCTGTCTACAAAATGCAGGACAAATCCGACCCAGCCAATTACCGTCCCATCAGTCTACTCTCAATCATCAGCAAAGTGATGGAAGGTGTCGTCGACAGTGCTATCAAGCGGCACTTACTCAGCAATAACCTGCTAACTGACACCCAGTTTGGGTTCTGCCAGGGCCACTCAGCTCCTGACCTCATTGCAGCCTTGGTCCAAACACGGACAAAAGAGCTGAACTCAAGAGGTGAGGTGAGAGTGACTGCCCTTGACATCAAGGCAGCATTTGATCGAGTGTGGCATCAAGGAGCCCTAGCAAAACTGAAGTCAATGGGAATCAAGGGGAAAACTCTCCATTGCTTGGAATGATACCTAGCACAAAGGAAGTTGGCTGTGGTTGTTGGAGGTCATTCATCTCAATCACATGACATCACTGCAGGAGTTCCTCAGGGCAGTGCCCTAGGCCCAACCATCTTCAGCTGTTTCATCAATGACCTTCCCTCCATCATAAGGTCAGAAGTGGGGATGTTCACTGATGATTGCACACTGTTCAGCACCATTCGAGACTCGTCAGATACTGACGCAGTCCGTGTCCATATGCAGCAAGACCTGGACAACATTCAGACTTGGGCTGACAAGTGGCAAGTAACATTCGCATCACACCAGGCAATGACCATCTCCAACAAACGAGACTCTAACCATCTCCCCTTGACATTCAATGGCATTACCATCACTGAATCCCCCACTATCAACATCCTGGGGGTTACCATTGATCAGAAGCTGAACTGGACCAGCCATATAAATACTGTGGCTACAAGAGCAGGCCAGAGGCTGGGAATTCTGCGGCGAGTGTCTCACCTCCTGACTCCCCAAAGCCTTTCCACCATCTACAAGGCACAAGTCAGGAGTGTGATGGAATACTCTCCACTTGCCTGGATGAGTGCAGCTCCAACAACACTCAAGAAGCTCAACACCATTCAGGATAAAGCAGCCCGCTTGATTGGCACTCCATCCACCACCTTCAACATTCACTCCCTCCACCACCGGCGCACTGTGGCTGCAGTGTGTACCATCTACAAGATGCACTGCAGCAACTCGCCAAAGCTCCTTCAACAGCACCTTCCAAACCCGCGACCTCTACCACTTAGAAGGACAAGGGCAGCAGACGCATGGGAACATCACCACCTACAAGTTCCCCTCCGAGCCACACACCATCCTGACTTGGACCTGTATCGCCGTTCCTTCACTGTCACTGGGCCAAAATCCTGGAACTCCCTTCCTAACAGCATTGTGGGTGTACCTACACCATATGTGTTGAGTCTGTGTGTTCCAGATATACTTATTTTAAATAACTGGACACAGACAACAGGAAAAACTTAAACAGGTCGTTACTACTTGAAGGTCAGGGCTGAACTGCTTTACAAATTACTACACAGAGCTTATATACCGGTGTGGTCACCACCGGTACTACAATATACAGTAGCAAGAGAAAGTAGTCCATCTTCTTAAGAGAGTTCTCTTAAGGTGGTACAGGTTACATACACCACAATTCCTCCCTTTTTTAGCTTAACAGTGTACACCCCAATTTAAACATAACATGGATAACATATATACAACTTTCATGCAACTGTTCAAAGATTCAGTCTCTGAGGAGGCCTCCTGATCCGAGTTGGATAACGCCTTTCAGGGGTCTCTGATTCTGGTTGCTGGGGTGACTCCTCTAATTGATCTCTTATGGATTGAACATCCTCATGTACGTTCGCGTTTGAGGTAGATGCTACAGGTTCAATAATTCATCCACTGGTGTCTCTGCCATAGCCATGGGTTCGACCCTTGTTCTCGATTCTACAAGTTGGTCAGCATGACATCGTATTACGTTTTCACCAATCTCTACCGTGTACATCAGGGGTCCTTGTCTGGCACGAATTGTTCCAGATTGCTATTTCTCATTCTTATAGTCCCGGGCTAACACTGGTTGTCCTACTTCGAAACTCCGAGTGGTCTTGTTATTTACATGCTGGAACTGTTTGTTTTCGACTTCCCTACGCACATTTGGTTTTAACAAATCCAACCTGGACTGCAACCTCCTGTTATAAAACATCATGGCAGGACTTTGATTTGTCACTGCATGTGTGGCGTTTCGATATGCCATTAGGAAATTGTCCACCTTGTGTTGTAGTGGAATATGGTCTTCGCTCATGGCCTTTATCGCCTTTTTGAACGTTTGTACAAATCTCTCGGCCAACCCATTTGTACCCGGATGATATGGGGCAGATGTATAGTGTTTCACCCCATTCTTCTTCACGAATTTCTGGAATTCTTCTGACACGAACTGCGGTCCGTTGTCTGAACATATCTGTTCTGGCAATCCATTTCTTGCAAATATGGTTCTTAGAACTGCGATCGTCTTTTCCGAGGTAGTGGTCGCCATCTTAATCACTTCTGGCCATTTAGAATGTGCGTCTACCGCTATCAAAAACATGGAATCCATGAATGGACCTGCAAAGTCGATATGTACATGCTGCCATGGGGTTGAAGGCCATTCCCATGGATGCAGCGGTGCAATTGGAGGTGCATTTTGAACTTTTTGGCACCCTGAGCAGCTTTTAGTCAGATCCTCTATTTGTTTGTCGATACCTGGCCACCACACATAAGCCCTAGCAAGGCTTTTCATCTTGACTCCCCCCAGATGACCTTCATGCAGTTCCTTTAGAACTCTCTCCCTTAATTTAGGAGGAATAATCACCCTTGTTCCATACATCAATGTTCCTTGACAAACGGACAGCTGTTCTCGTCTGGCTGAGAATGCCGGTAACAGTGGTTCACCATGTGCTGGCCATCCCTTCACTGTCAATTCGTAGACCCGAGACAGTGTCGGGTCGTTCCTGGTCTCTCTCTCAATACTCGCATTGGTGACTGGCAAACATTCGATGATGGTCGAGTGAAATAACTCAACAGGGTCAACTGTCGGTGCCTCTTCCACTGTAGGTAGTGGCAGGCGCGACAGCCCATCAGCATTACCATGTTGCTTTGTACCTTTGAATTCGATCTCATATTGATGTGCCCCTAGGAAAAGGGACCATCTCTGGAGCCTCTGCGCTGTCATCACCGAAACACCCTTCTTAGGGTTAAAAATGTAAACCAACGGCTGGTGGTCTGTCAGCAGCGTAAACTTTTGGCCTTGCAGGTAATGATTAAATTTTTTTACTCCCCACACGAGGCTGAGAGCCTCCCTATCTATCTGAGCATAGTTGCGCTCAGCGGAGGTCAATGATCTGGATGCGAACGCGACTGGTCTTTCCAAGCCATTTGGCAACTTATGTGATAGCACTGCCCCAATACCATATGGAGAAGCATCACAAGCTAAACGAATAGGCAGCGTTGGGTTAAAGTGAGCCAACACTTCCTTAGAGGTGATCAATGCCTTGCTTTTGTGAAAAGCCCGCTTACAGTCCTCGCTCCACTTCCATGGCACTCCCTTTTGTAAAAGAGCGTTCAGCGGGTGTAGCACCGTGGATAAATTTGGCAGAAACTTATGGTAATAGTTAATCAACACTAGGAACGACCTCAACTGGGATACATTTTCCGGAGCGGGAGCCTTCACAACAGCTTCGATCTTGTCAGGTGACTTGTGAAGCCCCTCCTGGTCAACGACGTGACCACAGTACGAGATTCGCTTCTGAAAGAACTCACATTTCTGGCGATTAACTCGAAGTCCATACTCTTTCAATCTGGTGAGCACCTGTTCCAAATTAGCAAGGTGTTCCTCATCATCATCTCCTGTAATAAGAATGTCGTCCAGATAGCATTGTGTGCCAGGAATTCCCTGTAATACCTGCTCCATGGCCCTTTGCCAAATCGCTGGAGCCGATGCCACTCCAAAAACCAGTCTATTATACCGATATAAGCCCTTATGCGTGTTGATCGTGAGATACTGGCGTGACGCTTCATCAACTTCCATCTGTAAATACGCCTGCGCCAGGTCTATCTTGGTGAAGTGTTTCCCGCCAGACAACGAAGCAAAGATATCCTCAATCCGCGGAAGCGGATATTGCACCGTGTGAAGAACCGGATTAACAGTGATCTTGAAATCGCCACAGATGCGAACCTTCCCAGGTTCCCCCGGCTTGATGCTCAATGAACGCTTCATGACGGGAACAATGGGCGTGGCCCATTCGCTCCAGTCCACCTTTGACAGTACTCCTGAACGTTCTAGCCCTTCCAGTTCAGCTTCCACAGCAGGTCGTATCGCATAAGGTACCGGTCTGGCTTTGAAAAATTTCGGGTTTGCATGTTCCTCAACCTTGATGTTTGCCGTAATTCCTTTCAGTGTTCCCAGTCCCTGTTGGAACACTTCCTTAGCATCGTCCAATATTCTGGACAGTCGTTTAGGTTTGACATCGTCCTTTTTACCGGAATCTACAGTTAGTGCTTTTAAGGAATGCCAGTCCAAATTTATTCTCCTGATCCATTCCCGTCCCAGTAGTGGTGGACCTCCCTCAGGTAACACATACAAGTCCATTCCTTTGCTTTCTTTACCCTTGTGGACCACCTTTACTTTTATCTTTCTGATGGGGTACACTCTTTGCCCCGTGTATGTTTTTAATACAATCTCCGTATCCCTTAGGGGAATGTGTGAGAATAACCTTTTGTAATCTTGCTTATTCATGACCGTCAATGCCGATCCCGTGTCCAATTCCATCTTCACTTGGACTCCTGCTATCTGGAGTGTAACCCAAATAGTTTGGTGGTCTGCCGAGTTACCCACATTATGTATTCTTAGACAACCCAGTTCCTTACTGCTGGAGTCTGAATCCGTCTTCTGTTCATCCGAACTGTTCTCTGTCACCTTGTGTACTTTTTTGTACTTCTTCTGTGGTGACTTTTTGTTGCTGGTCTTCTTTCCTGACCGGCATACTTTCACTATGTGACCGAGTTTGCCACATTTTCTGCATTCTTGATCTTTGAAACAGCACTGGTTCTGATCATGCGTTGTCCTTCCGCAACGATAGCACTTTACTGCACCCAATGCCATTTGATTGGTGCTGAGTTCCGATGGCCTTAGCTGCATTTCCGCGGTGCCTCGTGCTGCCGCCTCGTGCGATGCTGCAATGGTGACAGCTTTATCTAGCGTAAGGTCCTTTTCCTCTAGCAGTCGCTTCTGAGTTCCTTCTTTTAATAGTCCACACACGAACTTATCTCTCAGAGCATCTGCTAGTCCTGTACCAAACTGACAGTACTTTGATAGCTTGCGCAGTTCAATTAAGAATTCAGCGTTGCTTTCCTCTTTCAGCTGCGTTCTTCTGTAAAATTTAAATCGTTCCGCTATCAGCAGCGGCGTGGGGTTTAAATGCTCTTGCAGGATAGTAACAATATTCGCGAAAGTCTTATCCGCCGGTTTATCTGGTGTTACAAGGTGCCTTAATAACCCGTACGTCTTCACACCCATCGAGTTTAATAGGGTTAGTGCTTTCTTTTCAGCCGGTATCTCATTTGCTGTACAATAAACTTCAATACGCTCCACATAAGTGGCCCAATCTTCGACATCGCTATCAAAAGCAGTGATGTTACCGTTTTTAGGCATCCTTGTAAGTTTCTTTAAGTATTTTATTTATTTATTTATTTTTTCCAAAATGGCGGCTTCCCGCGCTTGGCGGCTTTTCCCGCGCTTGTCTTCTTCCTGCGCCGACTAAAATGGTGGCTTCCCGCGCTTGGCTTCTTCCCACGCTGGCTACAATGGCGATTACCGCGCTGTTGCCGTTCTCGCCTCCCAGCGGTCCTTAATTTCCCCCGACGCTGCTGCTTTTACTCCCCGCTGTCCTCGTGGGTATTAGCGCTTCCTTTCTTGCTGCGCGTCTATTCCGATTGCAGCCCGGCCCTTTACATCGGCTGCGGTCGAGTTCTCCGCCCTTTTTCCTCCGATCTCGCCCCCTTTCTCCACTGACAACGCGGCCGACTTTCTGCCCGTGTCGCTAGATCGGCTTACCCACCGTCGTGGAAGAAGGATGATCACTGCCTGTCGCTGATGGTGGACTTCGTGGTCAGCAATTCCAACCCGGGTTCTCGATGCCTCCCGTGCGAATGCGGTGCTCAGCAGGATGATGAGGGCGGATGCCTCTTCTCGACGCCCGTTCTGGGGACGAAGCTGCCTTGGATGCAATTGCCGCTGGGTAAGATCGACTCGTTGCCACTGTTGAGTCTGTGTGTTCCAGATATACTTATTTTAAATAACTGGACACAGACAACAGGAAAAACTTAAACAGGTCTTTACTACTTGAAGGTCAGGGCTGAACTGCTTTACAAATTACTACACAGAGCTTATATACCGGTGTGGTCACCACCGGTACTACAATATACAGTAGCAAGAGAAAGTAGCCCATCTTCTTAAGGTAGTTCTCTTAAGGTGGTACAGGTTACATACACCACAATATGGACTGCAGCGGTTCAAGAAGGCGGCTCACCACCATCTTCTCAAGGGCAATTAGGGATGGGCACTAAATGCAGGCCTAGCCAGCGACGCCCACATCCCATCAATGAATAAAAAAATTTAAAAAAATAAAAAAGATCACCCTCGAAGGGCAAAAAGTAGGAGGTGTGGCAAAATGCTGTTAATTTTTTTAGTGAAGGCCAAGGATCGTGGTCATTTTTTGTTAACTCTTTTGTTCATTGTCTCCAGGTTGTGAGAGCCAGTTATGTGTCTGACTGCTTTTTTGGGGGTTTCTCTCTATTACTTTGTCATGCGGGAAGGGCACACAGTTTGTTAAATAAAGAATTACCTTTATTCAGATTGTGCATGTTTGCTCTTTGAACTATTTGTTGTGTTGACCGGCTCAGGGTTTGCGGAACCATTCCATTCATATTCTTTCAATGGCACAAGCCATTCCCTCAGAGGGGGCCTAGAACCGACTTGCAATAAGCCGCTGACGGATGGCCCTTGCACTTTGTGCCTCCCTCCCATCTTGGTGCTCCTCCTCCTCCTCCTCCTCCTCCTCTGCTGGTGCTCCAATGTCTGCTGGCAGTGGGTGAGTCCTGAGGATTGCCAGGTTATGCAGCATGCAGCACACTGCAACAAAATGGGAGACTCGCTCAGGCGAGTACTGAAGGGCTCCCCCGTAATGGTCCAGACAGTGGAACCGTTGCTTTAACACGTCGATTGTGTGCTCAATGATGTTCCTGGTCACTTGATGGCTGTCATTGTATCATTCTTCAGCAGGGGTGCTGGGCGCACGGAGCGGGGTCATCAGCCAGGTGCACAGGGGATAGCCCTTGTCCCCGAGAAGCCAGCCTCCTGGGTGAGCCGGGGCTTCAAAAAGGTCTGCCACAGAAGTCTGGCGCAGGATGAAGGCGTCGTGGCTGCTGCCTGGAAAGCGGGCATTGACAGCTAATATCAGCTGTCTGTGGTCACACACCAACTGCATGTTCAACGAATGGAACCCTTCCGGTTGCGGTAATCCTTGGCATTCTCTTGAGGCGCCCGCAAAGCCACATGCGTGCAGTCAATGGTGCTCTGGACCATGGGGAAGCCCGCTATTCTTGCAAATCCCATTGCGCGCTCTTGCTGCTTGTCCAGGGTCATGGGGAAGGAACTGTACTGACGTCTCCTTTTGAAGAGGGCATTCATGACTTGGCGGATGCTGCAATGCACCGCGAACTGGGAGACATTGGCAATGTCCCCAGTAGCGGATTGGAAGGAGCCAGTGGCGTAGAAGTTGAGAGCCACTGTGACCTTCACTGCCACCGACAGAGACGTCCTGCTCCTCAGCTGAGGCTGCAGATCTGGCTGAAGCAGGTGGCAGAGCTCAGTGATCACCTCCGTGCTGAATCAAAGCCTCCGAATACACTGCTCCTCAGACATGTTGAGGTAGGAGAACTGCTGGCGGAATACCCTGGGAGGGTAAGGTCTCCTGTGCCGACACCTGTTGGCCCTCCTCCGTCTGGCCATGATTGGCACTCTCTCTCGGCGTCTCTGAGCCCTCTCAATGCAATGGAGAAACCCAACATTTCCACCCATTGCAGCCCCCATAATATGTGGCCACTCAAGGCTATGGCACTGAAAAATCAATCCAACTGCAAAGTTCTGGGCCGAAGCCAGAATTACCTGTGCGAGCGCTGACTCAATGCAGAAAGCTCTCTCCCTTTGTCTCTCTACAAATCTTTCTCTCTCTCACAGAAGGAGTGGTCCAAAAATGGCTACCACTAAGAAGCCAGGAAAAGCCCTCTTTAAATAGCGCCCCCCCCCAGCCCCACAGCGACTGGGAACCGTTCCAGTCAACCAGTCGCCGGGAGCGCGAGGCGGAAAGTGGGGGGGCGCCACTGAATTTCAGGTTGGGGTGCCCCAAGGGCGTTGCACCATGAAATGACGGCAGGATCTGCGCGCGCAGCTGAGCGGGCGTTGCGGTTTTGCGCCGCCGCTAAATGTCCGCTCAATGTCGCGAGAGGCGCAGGTCTCGCTGCACCCGGGCGCTAGCCGCTTCACACCCCACTTATCGCCCTCTTAAGGTGCTAACGGCTGGCGCTAACAACTGAATTTCTCCCCCACAATGTCTGCAAAGAAGCAGTTAAGCCAATATGAAGAATCTTTGATAAGAAAGGCATCAAACAGAAACCATAGCTGTCGTTGTTTTTATGATGTTTTTTGTAACACCTAAAAGTAGAGAAATAATTATGCATGCAATAGTTGATTTGATAGTAACATAGAAAGCATTCAAACAGAGGGATCAATAAAGACAATTAGCTGACATTAGCAGACAACATCAAAGAAGAAACCAAAGCCAAAAGGGTATAAAAATAAGACCTTGTTAACAGAATGTCAGAATTTGCTGAACGGGCAGGGCATTTCTCAACTTTCCAGAGGCATCTCTGTAAGTTTTTATCTATGAGTCTCGGGTAAACCAAAGTATTGATTTTTGGTGGATGTTCTGGATTTAGAAATAAGAAATAAGAAATGTAACGATGTTCTGGATTTAGAAATAAGTAAGAAATAAGAAATATAACGAAGTAAAGATTTGAGAATAAGGATCTCTGAGAAATAAGAAATGTAAGCTAATTGTACTTTGAATTGTTAATGTTGCGACTGATTCAACAGATGTTAACTGAATGCCGGCTCTTAAATAAAACTATATATTTCTAGAATTGTCTCAAAGAGTGAATCTATATAGACTCGCGAATCCACAAATTCTGTACACTCTTTTGTAAGGAGTTGCAGAAATCTGCGGGGTATTCCGGACCCTTATAATAGCCAGAAGGTTACAGTCTAGGTCAACTTATTAAAAGTACTATCCGGAGGACGGTAACATATTTAGTCATTCCTTTCCTTTAGGGAGAGATAGCCTGAACCTTTAGACCCATTTAAGCATCTTATGGAATTCGGCTATCTCTAACTTAAGTTGAGGGTGAACGTCTGGGGAATACGCCTGATCTGGAATAGCCCAAAAGGGCTAGGACTGTAATTAACCCTTCAGTTGGCACCCAACGAGTGTGCTAACGAGTTGATACAGAACCTATACTTATATTAATATCTATATCCATGCTGTAGATTGTTAAGTATAGAAGGAGTGTTTACTGACAGTGGTTCTAAGTCCCAGATTTAAGTCTCTAGAGATGACAAAGACCCTGATCAGGCTTTGAAGAGCTTAAATCCAAACTTCCTCAAAATACTATTTGAGGTTTAGAAGCTTCTTATAAAGTTCATTTTAAATCCTAACCGAGGTTAGGTCCTGACGAAATATTAAATTCTAACCGAGGTTAGGTAGAGCCAAAATATTAAACCCTAACCGAGGTTAGGTCCTGAAGAAATATTACACCCTAACCGAGGTTAGGTCTTGAAGAAATGGCAAATCCTGTCGGAATTGGCCAAGTTTTTTTATTAGAAAATTTAAACGATTGCTTTATTAGGGGAAATAATCCTATCCCTGTACCTCCACAAAACCAAGTGATAATTTTTAAAATAGAAGGCTTTGATGCCAAAGGAGCTGTTAGAACTCATGGCACGATTAATGTTGCTCCCCAGAACCAGGGGATACAGAATATCCTGTGGGATAATCAAACGAATACTCCAAATCCAATAAATTTCTTAATGATAAGGTGCACACCTGCACAATTGGGAGGCCTAATGAACGGTGCCCAACAAGGTGATGGCAACCATGGCCGAATAGCAGGACCCGGGGCAGCCTATGCTCCTGGGGGCCATGGATTCCGGTTAAGGTGGCAAACTCATGATGAAATAAATGACAACAATTTTCGAGATTCCTATTCTTTATATCCAAAAGAATTACTGTTTAAACCCTTTGGCCATAAGACAGCATGATATGCTGAAACCGCAGCATTACAGTATGTTTTAAAGGAAGCAGACTTTATTACACCCACACTGTGGGAAGAAATTCTCCATTTGAGAATGGAGAAAAAGAAGTGTCAGGTGATTCATATAAACAGGCATACCACTGGAACAGTACTCTGAAAAGGAAACAGCCTTGCAGACAAACAAGTGAAACGTTCAGTCTGCATTATACCCCCTCGAGAAGGGCCTGCCAATGTTAGTGTAATCACAAGGGCAGAATGGGCAGCTAATCAGGATGAGGAACTGATTCAGCTATTGGACCCAATAACAGAGAATCCACCAGAATGTCCACCAAGGTACTTTTACTCGGAAACCCCTACGGGAATTGTACTAGTTAAGTTGCCCAAAGGAAAGCGAGAAGTACCCCCGAGCCACAAACGAGAACAGCTTGTAAAAAAAGCTCACAAGGGCATAAGTCAATCATATTGTAGTGCCAGAATAATATTCTGCAAATTGACACCCTTATATTGGTGGCCAGGCATGCTTAAAGCCTGTAAAACATACGTGGCAAATTGTGAGCCATGCTATTCGACTAATAAGTCATCACTAAATTAAGCCACCACCATTGGCTCCTGTGAAAGCTGATGAGCAAATGGGAAAATTCTTTATTGACGTTATTTGACCACTTCCCCCATTTTTGGGATACAGGCATGTTCTCGTTTGTGTGGATGGATGCACTTCCTTCTACTGGCTGGTCCCCACAAACTGTTTCAGAAAACGCACTCGCCAGGGCTATTTCTGATATAATTACTGTAGCTGGTGCACCCAAAATCTTGCACTCTGTTAAAGGCAGAGCCTTTGTATCTAAGGTCTTCAAAGACTATTGCAAACAAAGGGGGATTGGGTTAGAACACAGCACGCCACATCATCCGCAATCAGCGGGGCTGGTGGAATGTAAAAAAGAATCGGGAAGTAATAAAGTTATTGGTCAAACTGTTGAGAATCAGGGAAATAAGTGGACCACCAGCATTCCGGAAATACAGCTATCACTCAATAATGTGCCCACATCTGCATCTGTGTCCCCTAAGAAACTCTATATTATCTGACGTATGGGGTTGAGATGCATACACTGCTTACCCATAGTTCTTTTATTGCCTCTACACACTGACTCCTTGACCCGACAGCGACAGTTTGATTTAAAAAAAAGTAACAGAGGAGATTCATTGAATTGATCAGAGGAAAAGGGAAGCAAATAGGCAGAATAAATTGACAAATAAAGTATGGCAACCCATAGTAAGAGAATGGGTACAGGAGAAGAAGTTCGAGCAGAAACCTGGTTTAAAATCAAGGTGGAAAAATCCTGTTCAAATACAGTCTGTTATTAACGAAAGAACAGTTCAAATAAATATTAACCAGCCGAATGGCAAGCATATTTTTTAAAATGTCTCCATAGACAATATCAAAAAATGTCCTGAAGGATACCAAAAAGGAGGAACAATACAAGGTGTAGTCATACACTTGTCTTTAAAGGCCTAGATTGGAATACGACACAGGAAATGGATGCGATTGAAATACTGATGACGGGAAGTCAGAAGGTGTCACCGACACTTCTACACGCTGCTTGGCAACGCAACAGGAATTGGATTTGCGAAAAGCAACAACCGAAACAAGGAAAGTTTAACGAGTTACTTCAGCGAAGGAGGAAGACACCGCGGATAACGAAGGAATCAACTAAGTGCCTGGCAAGGCCTTTACCACAACATACATCGGTACACATGCCAGAACAAAGGAACAGCGTGTCAAGCTTCAACTAATTTCAACTGACGTTTTCTTGATTCGTATGAATAACTCATCTCTACGGAACGTACATCTACCGATTGGACATTTTAAGGACATTGCTGTTTCACTAATAGCATAACGATGTACTTATCATCCTTTTAAATTGTGTACAATTTAAAATAAGACAAAACATTGTCCTAGGATGACTTCAAAGAAATTTTCATGTAGCACATGATTGTACATCTCGTGGACTTAATATGCTATTGTAACCTCATGAGCAATATTGACCAAACTCTGCCCTGATGTTATTAGCTCATCTTTTGGTCAAGGCGGGGGTGTGAAGGAATAGCCATGATTCAGAGAAATACACGATACTATGAACAGACTTCTAATATTATTAACAAAAGACATACTGGGTTTAAAAGACACAAGTCTCAGCAGACAGGCTGTAAACAGAAATACAGGCTTCTGAGAAAAGATCAGTTGATAACAAAGCTGTAAACAAGCTTTGAAATGGGAATTAGTTAAATATTCTAAAACAATGAAAGATTGAAGCAAACCATTGGTGCTTCCGAAGAGTCTAGAGTTTGGGCGTAACACAATGGAAGACCCAAGTGAAGTGTAAAGAGCTGTCACGATAAAACAGAAATACAAACATTAAAAGAGGCATGTGCCATGACATCAAGAAAAGAAACACCTGCTGGTCAAATAGTTTTATGTTAAACTTGGAAAACAAGAACCATAAGATTAAATATGCAACCAATTGAGATAGCTAGAAAACAAGTAAACCCACAGTTAAAGTGGTTTGATTTACATACCATACCAACAAGACTTTGAAGATATAACTTCAAGAGAGACACCAAGCAATTGCATTGTGTTTGTATTGAACATGGAGAATAAGGAAAGACACAGGCCCCGATTTTCTGGCAGCCGTCGGGCGGCTTTTCATGCGGCCGGGATCCGAAAATCGCGGAAAAAGCGGGTCAGGACCCCCCCCCCCGCCTGATTCCCCACCCCATCTGACTTTCGGACCGCCGTTTCTCCGTCACCTGCTTCAGTCCCGGCCGCCGCTGGCGGGACTGCTGGTCGGAGCACTAATCACCAAGGAAGATTTTCCGGGGCCGTTGCGACTTTGGGGCTCTCCCCACATGAAATACGCCTGCGGGGATCCCCGCCGATGAGAGCTGGCGTGAAAACAGCTGGCTTGCTTGCTTGCAGCAGCAGGTCACTGAGGGCTGAAGATATTTAAAGAGGCAGCATTTGCAGGCTGCAGGACCTTGTTGATCAAGGCTTGGGGGAACTTTTTGAAGCCTTAGGAGCAGCTGTAGAAAGTTGGAGCCTCACACACTTCTCCAGTGTGAGTTCCTGGGAAGCCCCTTTCACCACTCTAACTCAGCACCTCCTCAACGGAGGCATCTGCCAGAAGCATGGGAGGCCTTTGGTACCTTCCCTTCCTGGCATTAGAGGATCTCCAACAGCAGAGGCGGCAGCAGCAGAACCAGGAACAGCAGGATGAGCATCAGGAGCACCAGGCTGCTGCTCATTCACCTGAAGCTGCACACGCCAGAAGGGGCCAGCGCTTGGAAGTGGCTTGATAGCACCTTGCTGCGTTTTAGGGGGCCAGTGGGACCCGTTTCTGCACTGGCAGTCCTACTCAGAAGGACTTCCACGAAGATGTGGTTTCTCTGTTCAACAGATGGCCAACGCTCCTCAAGAGATGTCATTCTCTTATGAGCACTCACCATGTTTCCCGTACCCTGGCGAGTTATCTCCTCCATGGAGGTTGCCAACCTTTCCATGGTGATGTGTTCATGCACCAATAACTCCACAAAGGCTCTGCTCATGGTCGCTATGGACTCCTCCATTCACTCCACACTCACAGCGACCCTGGAGACAAAACCTGCCAGAGACTCCTGCATCTGTGCATGGAGATCCATCACCTCTTCTCTTGTGGATGAACCCAGAGGCAGAGGGTCGACATGCAGCGCAGCCGAGCTGAGCTGGCAGAGTCCTGCGCCCTCCGACGAGGACTCTCCACTGCTGTCCCTGTCTCCAGAATCTGCTGAGGCTCACTTGTGAGCTGTGAAACACCAGGTGACAACACTATGTCCCGAAGGTCCCCCCGATGTGTGAGTGTCTGTGCTGGTGCTGGGTGCGCTTACTTCTGCTGACGCTGTGCCCTCAGAGGTTGGAGCTTCCCCTGAGGAGTCTGGCTGCACAGCCTCTTCCTCCTCCACAGTGAGGACGGGGGCTCTGGATGGTACTGTGGGGGAGTAAAAGAAGGAGATAGAGATGTAATGCCAAGGTTCTTCTGGTGACTCCCAGCGAGTTGGCATCTGATGACACCTGCATCCATGCAGCATTGGTCTCAGTGGGGGGCCTCTTCCTCCCTGATCTAGGGAAGAGGACCTTCTGTGGGCCCTAACCCCATCCAATAATGCCTGCAGTGAAGCCTCGTCGAATTTGGAGGCAGCTCGGGGTCTGGCACTGGCCACAGCTGCTGCAGGCTCCTCTGCCTTCCTGTATGGTTCATTTGGAAGACTTCAGAGGATGCAGTGCTTGCTGTGGACCTTGAAAACACCACGAATGATGACATCACACTGTGGGAATTTCTGACTCGAATTGGACAATTAGCAAGGCTTCTCACATGCTGGGAATTAATTGGCCACTTGAGGGAAAATTGCGTGGAGCTGGCTGACACTTTTTTTATCTGTGTCAGAAACCCCACATTCGGGGAAATCCGACCATTCCCCATGCAAGCCGAAAATCGGGGCCACAATGTCTGCAAAAAAGCAGTTAAGCCAATATGAAGAATCTTCGATAAGAAAGGCATCAAACTGAAACCATAGCTGTCATTGTTTTTATGATGATTTTTGGAACACCTAAAAGTAGAGAAATAATTATGCATGCAATAGTTGAATTGATAGTAACGAAGAAAGCATTCAAACAGAGGGCTCAATAAAGACAATTAGTTGACATCAGCAGAGAATATCAAAGAAGAAACCAAAGCCAAAAGGGTATAAAAATAAGACCTTTTTAACAGAACGTCTTAATTCACTGAACGGGTAGGGCGTTTCTCAACTTTCCAGAGGCATCTCTGTAAGTTTTTATCTATGAGTCTCGGGTAAACCAAAGTATTGATTTTTGGTGGATGTTCTGGATGTAGATATAAGAAATAAGAAATCTAATGATGTTCTGGATTTAGAAATAAGTAAGAAATAAGAAATATAATGAAGTAAAGATTTGAGATTAAGGATCTCTGAGAAATAAGAAATGTAAGCTAATTGTACTTTGAATTGTTAATGTTGCGACTGAGTCAACAGATGTTAACTGAATGCCGGCTCTTAAATAAAACTATATGGGGGAGAAATTCTGTTGGTTGCGCCACCCATTAGCGCCTAAAGAGGCCGAGAAGTGTGGCGGTAACCAACTAGCGCCCGGGCGCAGCGAACCCTGCGCCTCTTCCCATATTGAGCGGACATATAGCGCCGGCGCAGGCAGATCATGATGTCATTTCAGTGTGCAACGCCTTTTGGGCGACATGGACCGGAAATTGAGTGGCGCCCCCCTCCGTTCCGCCTGGCACTAATAAGGACAGCTTACCTGGAACGTTCCCCAGTCACTGTCGGGCTGGGGGGGTGTTCTTTAAAGGGGACTGCTGTGGTATAAAAGCGGCAGCCATTTTTGGAGCACAACTTCTTCGAGAGTTACAGAGAGTTGCTGAGCTGCACACTGAGAGCCATTTCACCACTGAGCCAGCGCTGGCAGAAGAACTTCAGCCTTCTGACCATCACCTTGCTGTTGGTGAGCATTTCAAATGGGGAAACTTTCTGTGCGCACTTATTATGGGGGCTGCATTGGAGGGAAACGTCCTGCTGCTGAATCATCTGGAAAGGGCACAGAGACGCAGGGAGAGAGGGGCAGGCATGGCCAGACGGAGGAGGGCCAACAGACGTCGCCACATCAGACCTTACGCTGCCAGGGTTTTCTGACAGCAGTTTTCCTACATGAACATATCGGAGGAGCAGTGTATCAGAAGGCTGCACTTTAGAAAGGAGGTGGTGACTGAACTGTGCCACCTGCTTCAGCCAGCTCTGCAGCCTCAGATAAGGTGCAGGACATCTCTGTCGGTGGCTGTGAAGATGACTGTTGCCCTAAACTTCTACACAAGCGGCTCCTTTCAGGCTGCAACTGGGGACATAACCAACATCTCGCAGTTTGCAGTGCATTGCTGCATCCGTCAAGTGACTGATGCCCTGTTTAAAAGGAGATGGCAGTACATCTCCTTCCCAATGACCCCGGACAAGCAGCGGGAGCGCGCAGAGGGCTTCGCAGCAATAGCGGACTTCCCCATGGTGCAGGGTGCCATTGACTGCACGCACGTGGCTTTGCGGGCGCCTGTATTGAATCCGGAGGAGTTCCGCAACTGCAAGGGGTTCCATTCCTTGAATGTCCAGCTGGTCTGTGACCACCGACAGCTGATCCTCGCAGTGAATGCGCAGTTCCCAGGCAGCAGCCACGACGCCTTCATCCTGCACCAGACTTCTGTTGCAGACCTTTTCGAGGCCCCGGCTCACCCAGGAGGCTGGCTTCTCGGGGACAAGGGCTATCCTCTGTGCCCGTGGCTGATGACCCCGCTCCGTTCGCCCAGCACCCCTGCTGAAGAACGCTACAATGCGAGCCATCAGGCGACGAGGAACATTGTGGAGCACACAATCGGCGTGCTGAAGCAACGGTTCCGCTGTCTGGACCATTCCGGAGGAGCCCTGCAGTACTCGCCTGAGCGAGTCTCCCACTTCGTGGTTGTATGTTGCATGCTGCATAACCTCGCTATCCTACTTACCCAGCCAATGCCACCAGACATTGAAGCACCAGCAGAGGAGGAGGAGGAGGAGGAGGAGGACCAAGATGGGAGGGAGGCACAAACTGGAAGGGCCGTCTGTCAGAGGCTGATCAGAAGCCGCTTCTAGGCCCCTCTCACGGAATGCTTGCTGCCATTCCAAGAACAGGAATGGAACCGTTCTGGTACCCCAAAGCCTGTGAAGGGCAAAATGCATGTAAATAGCAGACATGGCCATTGTAAATAAAGAAAGTTGTTTATTGAACAAAATGTGCTTCCTTCCAACAAGACAAAGCAATGGCAACAGAAAGCAAAACTAACACACTGACACATAAGTGGCTCGCACACCCGGGAGACTGTCCAAAACATAACTAACATTCAGACCAGCATCCTCGGCCTTGATTTCTACAAATTAAACATTTCAGCAGCACCTTCTACTCTTTCCCCCTTGATGGTGATCTGCTTCTCTTGTGAGATTGGCCCCTTCCCTCCCTGCAGCTCCTCTGTAATGGGACCCCAGTGGCTGCAGCAAGGCTGGGGGAGGCCTGCTGACTGTCCGAAAGCGCAGATGCCCCTGAGGGACGGCCTGGACGACCTCTGGGCCTGGAGGGCCCGGCTGCTGACTGCTCCAACTGTGCATGGGTGGAAGCAATCTGTCCTGCAGGTGGTGGCAGCTGCAGTGGAGACGTGCCAGCGGTGGCATCAGGAATGCTGTCATCCTGAAAGCGGACACCAGCTCCCTGGTCGGCCGACACACTGGCACTCTGACGGGGCAGCACCACAGCATGCGCAGCAATCGGATGGTCCACAGATTGCTGGCCTGCTGTGGTGCTGCAAGGGCCCCGGGTAATCCTGCCTGATCCAGCGAGGGTGGCAGCAGTCAGTGGTCGCGTGGCCTCAATCTGTGTCTGCATGAGACCAGCGAGTGACTGCATGGCAGCACTCAGCAGTTGCGTGGCAGGTGCCAGTGCGTCAGTGAAGCCCTGGACAGTCCTTTCCAGTGCTGTCCCGAGGCCCTGGACAGTCCTTTCCAGTGCTGTCCCAAAGTCCTGCGCACTCCTTGCCTGTGCTGTCCCGAAGTCCTGCGCACTCCTTGCCTGTGCTGCGCCGAAGTCTTGGACACTCCTTGCCAGTGTCTCGATGGATTCAGGCATCCTTGCCACTGCAACCATGAGCTCAGTGTGCCTCAGCCCAGCCTGGGCACTCATTTCTGCGAGGGCACGCACTTCTTCTGCGCTCTGTGCAGCAGCACTTGCGGCCCGACTCACCCTCCGGGGAGACGGCCCCCGAGCTTCCATACCCCCCTCGCGTTGCTGCAGCCCGCTGGTTCCTGGAGCTGGTTCCTCCTCAGAGCATTCCCCCCCGCTCCCCTCCAGGGAAGTAGTCTCCCCAGTCTGCAGATGGGCTGGCTCACCTGAAGGTGGTAGGGATGGTCCGGATTCCTCCTGCTCGTCGCCTCCAGAGTCAGTGGTAGTGGCAGCTTGAGGGCTCGGCTCCCGAGCTGGTGATGCAGCATCTGAAAGCAGGGAGGATGAAGAGTGGCTTTAGCGAAAGGACAGGGTGACAGCAAGGGATGCATGAGTGCTGCAATGCACTGACTTGGGTCCAAAGTGAAAAAGCATTCTGGTGGGGGGAACAAGTGGAAGGAGAGAGTTCATAAAGGTGATGACCTTACCATTGCTGTGCACAATGGGGTCGACAGCTCCAGAGGTGACAGGACCACTCATCCAGCTTCCAACAATCTGGTGGACTTGCTCCTCGAGGTCTGTGAGGGTCTGCAGGTGAGGCCGGTCTCCTCCGGTATGAAGCTGCTCCCTATGGTTCCTGGTCAGCTTGGCCTGCAGGAGAAAGGATGGGAAGTGATGAAACATGCTGCCCTGAGCTGACATTACATGCCCCCCATGGTAGAATAGCCCTTACATTATGCACTGAGCTGAATGTGCACGTGTGTTTCCAGAAAGGGCCATGGGTGCTGGCTGGCAGATGGCCATTGGGGCTTCACGTACCCTCTGGCCATAAAGTCAGGTGCAGATGGAGGGATGAAGATGATTGTGAAAAAGGCACTCACCCTAACGACCCGAGTGAGGTCGTTGAACTTCTTACTGCATTGCACAGGAGTCCTGGGCACCATGCTGCTGGAGGTGACTCTTTGGGAAACCTCCCTCCAAGCTCTGCGGTATTCGGTCTGATTAGGCCTCCTGCCATTCTCCGGGTACAGCACAGATCGTCGGCGCTCCACCACACCAACCAGAGCATCCAATGCCCCATCGCTAAAGCGCTCCGCTCTCTGCCTGACCCTCTCCATGTCTTGGAAGTTTTGAACGCCACAGGTAGGTCACCGCCGATTTTGAGGCCTACAAGGCGCAGAATGTGGCTGCTGATGTTAATTGACCCGCCCCTTTAAGAGCTGGCCGGCGCCAGCGTGTCTCAGGGAAATCGATTATTGACAGCACCTGCGCTGCGCCCGGCCGCCAAGAAATTGAGTAGCGCCGCCGGGTTAGCGCCTTAAGAGTACCGTGCAGCACCTGATTTAGCGCCGCAATCACCTTCAGGGGCGCTGCAACCCAATATCGCTCGAGGTGGCGATAAATTGCGCTTGGCGCTAAACTTTGCGTGCCGCCAATACTAGCGCCCCAAACGGGGCGATACCGAATTTCTCCCCCACTATATTTCTAGAATTGTCTCAAAGAGTGAATCTGTATAGACTTGTGAACCCACAAATTCCGTACACTCTTTTGTAAGGAGTGGCAGAAATCTGCGGGGTATTCCGGACCTTATAATATCCGGAGGGTTACAGTCTAGGTCAACTTATTAAAAGTACTATCCAGAGGACAGTAACATTTTTAGTCGTTCCTTTCCTTTAGGGAGAGATAGCCTGAACCTTTAGACCCATTTAAGCATCTTATGGAATTCAGTTATCTCTAACTTAAGTTGAAGGTGAACGTCTGGGGAATACGCCTGATCTGGAATAGCCCAAAAGGGCTAGGACTGTAATTATCCCTTCAAGCTGGAGTGCTGAACTACAAAATAGCAGCACTGGCTTCAAATCAGCGTTGTACGCTGATTGACATTGTGATCTGCCTACTCTGCTTACTTCCGGCGGGTGTTCACTGTGCACTTTCTATCGCCCTCACCAGTATGGCCGCAAGTGTACGCACACAGAGCAGACACCATTTTGGACCTCTAGTGCCCAAATAATGGGTGCTACTGATCCAAACTTAGCTCCCGGAATCTCTGCCAGGTATGATTGTGTTGCAGGTGCCACAAGTGAGATAACTCATCCTGCAGAAATCCTACTTAGGTGGGAGATTTCCTTTGTGTGCTAAAATTACACATAGTGCACTGGGGATATCTTTCCTCTTGCCTTGAAATGTAAAAATGGATCATTGACATGAGCAGGTCGGTCTCTAGAATTCTGACCTGCTTAAAAATCAACATTTGCTACTCCCAATGATTTAGAGAATTTCTCCAGTGAATTCGCTGAGCCATACATGTACAGGCCAGGAATGTTCCCTACTTCGTCCCTAGTTGTGTGTTAATAACTAATCACAGCTAATGCACCAATAGAGGTACTATAATAGGCCACATTGTCCCTGTGTTAGGGAGTGAAAAATCAGAAAAGTTTCCCACACTTGATCGCTGTGAGATGACCCTACTGGAAGAGTGTCTGTGTGTGTGTGTCTGTTTGCATGTGTACTTATGTGTGTGTTTGTACACGCACGCACATGGATGAAGGGTAAAGACAGGATTGGGCTCAGCTATGATGACCCCATAGTCAAATAACCAACTGGCGCTCACTGTTAAGGCTCACATATAAATAAGATGACAATAAGGTGAGACACTGGAGAGCAAGTGTCATCATTAGAATCCGATTCCAGTATGGAGTCACACCTTCAAGACGAGAGGAGAGAAATTTATAGAGGAAAATTGGCAATAAAAACAGCATTTTGAGTCAATGTACAGCCAACTTTTCTAATGTAGATCCCTTCACTAAAATGAACAGTGGGGCTGAGAGGCTGAGGGAAAAGGTAAGTAAACTGTATTGTGGTTTAAAAAAGATATGAGGGCAATTTTATCCCAGAGTTGTAATTGGTCATTCATCTCATTTGTTGTTTGTGAGCCCTTGCAAATTGGCTACTGTGTTTGTCTACATATCAACATTGATGTACAGAACTGGAAATTTAAAAAAAAATCAGCTGCAGTGATGCCGTCATTGTGGTGTATGTAACCTGTTCCACCTTAAGAGAACTACCTTAAGAGATGTACTACTTTCTCTTGGCTGCTGTATACTGTAATACCGGTGGTGACCACACCGGTATATAAACGTTGTGTAGTGATTTGCTGGGCAGTTCAGCCCTGACCTCCGAATAGTAAAGACCTGTTAAAGTTATTCTTGTTGTCTGTGTCCAGTGATTTATAATAAGCATAACTGGGACACACAGACTCAACAGTGGCGACGAGTCCGATCTTACCCTGCGGCAGTTTTACATCCAAGGCAGCTTCGTCCTCAGAACGGGCGTCGAGAAGAGGCACCCGCCCTCATCATCCTGCTGAGCACCACATCGCACGGGAGGCATCGAGAACCCGGGTTAAAAAGAAAAATTCTGACCACGAAGCCCTCCATCAGCGACAGGCAGTGATCATCCCTTCTACCACGGTGGTGGGTAAGCCGATCAGCGACACGAGCAGAAAGTCGGCCGCGTTGGCTGTGGAGTAGGGGAGGGAAAACGGAGGAAAAAGGGCGGAGAACTCGACCGCGGCTGGTGAAAAGGGCCGGGCTGCAATCGGGGCCGAGAGGCGCAGCGACTGGGGCAGCGTTAAGGCCACGAGAACCGCGGAGAACTCAACCGCAGCCGGTGTAAAGGACCGGCCTGCAAGCGGGGCTGAGAGGTGCAACAGCAGGGGAAGCGTGAATGCCCACGGGAACCGCGGGGGAGCAAAAAGCAGCGTCGGGGAATTGAGAACCGCTGGGGAGGCGAGAACGGCAGCAGCACGGCAATCGCCATTGCAGCCAGCGGGGGAAGAAGGCAAACGTGGGAAGCCGCCATTGTAGTCGGCGGGGGAAGAAGACGAGCATGGGAAAAACCACCAAGCGCGGGAAGCCGCCATTTTAGTAGGCGGGGGAAGAAGACAAGCGCGGGAAGCCGCCATTTTGGGAAAAAGAAAATTTAAAGAAACTTGCAAGGATGCCTAAACATGGTAACATCAATGCTTTTGATAGCGATGTCGAAGATTGGGCCACGTATGTAGAACGCATGGAAGTTTATTGTAAAGCAAATGAGGTACCAGATGATAAGAAAGCACTAACCTTATTAAACTCAATGGGTGCGAAGACGTACGGGCTATTGAAGCACCTTGTATCACCAGATAAACCGGCAGATCAGACTTTCGCGAATATTGTTACTGTCCTGAAAAATCATTTAAACCCCACGCCGCTGCTGATAGCGGAACGATTTAAATTTTACAGAAGAACGCAGCTGAAAGAAGAAAGCAACGCTGAATTCTTAATTGAACTGCGTAAGCTATCAAAGTACTGTCAGTTTGGAACAGGACTAGCAGATGCGCTGAGAGATAAATTTGTGTGTGGATTGTTAAAAGAAGGAACACAAAAGCGACTGCTAGAGGAGAATGATCTTACGCTTGATAAAGCTGTCACTATTGCAGCATCGCACGAAGCCGCAGCGAGAGGCACTGCGGAAATGCAGCTAAGGTCATCGGAACTCAGCACCAATCAAATGGCCTTGGGTGCAGTAAAGTGTTATCGTTGTGGAAAGACAACGCACGATCAGAACCAGTGCTGGTTCAAAAATCAGGAATGCAGAAAATGTGGCAGGCTTGGTCACATAGCTAAAGTATGCCGGTCAGGAAAGAAGACCAGCAACAAAAAGTCACCGCAGGAAAAGTGCAGAAAGGTTCACAAGGTGACAGAGAACAGTTCGGATGAGCAGAAGAAGTCAGATTCAGACTCCAGCAGTAAGGAACTGGGTTGTCTAAGAGTACACAATATGGGTAATGAAGCAGACCTCCAAACTATCTGGGTCACACTTAAGATAGCAGGAGTCCGTGAAGATGGAATTGGACACTGGATCGGCATTAACGGTCATGAATAAGCAAGATTACAAAAGGTTATTCCCACATATTCCCCTACGGGATACGGAGATTGTATTGAAAACATACACGGGGCAAAGAGTATACCCCATCGGAAAGATAAAGGTAAAGGTGGTCCACAAGGGCAAAGAAAGCCGAGGAATGGACTTATATGTGCTACCTGAGGGAGGTCCACCACTACTGGGACGGGAGTGGATCAGAAGAATAAATATGGACTGGCATTCCTTAAAAGCACTAATGGTAGATTCCGGTAAAAAAGATGTCAAACCTAAACGATTGTCCAGAATATTGGACGATGCTAAAGAGGTGTTCCAACAGGGACTGGGAACACTGAGAGGAATTACGGCAAACATCAAGGTTGAAGAACATGCAAACCCGGAATTTTCAAAGCCAGACCAATACCTTATGCGATACGACCTGCTGTGGAAGCTGAGCTGGAAGGGCTAGAACATTCAGGAGTACTGTCTAAGGTGGACTGGAGTGAGTGGGCCACGCCCATTGTTCCCGTCATGAAGCGTTCATCGAGCAACAAGCTGGGGGAACCGGGGAAGGTTCGCATCTGTGGAGATTTCAAGATCACTGTTAATCCGGTGCTTCACACTGTGCAATATCCGCTTCCGCGGATTGAGGATATCTTCGCTTCGTTGTCTGGCGGGAAACACTTCACCAAGATAGACCTGGCGCAGGTGTACTTACAGATGGAAGTTGAGGAAGAGTCACGCCAGTATCTCACGATCAACACGCATAGAGGCTTGTATCGGTATAATAGACTGGTTTTTGGAGTGGCATCGGCTCCAGCAATTTGGCAGAGGGCCATGGAGCAGGTATTACAGGGAATTCCAGGCACACAATGTTACCTGGACGATATTCTGATTACAGAAGATGATGATGAGGAACACCTTGCAAATTTGGAACTGGTGCTCACCAGATTGAAAGAATATGGACTTCGAGTTAATCGCCAGAAATGTGAGTTCTTTCAGAAGCGGATCTCGTACTGTGGTCATGTCATTGACCAGGAGGGGCTTCATAAGTCTCCTGACAAGATCGAAGCTGTTGTGAAGGCTCCCGCTCCGGATAATGTATCCCAGTTGAGGTCGTTCCTAGGGTTGATTAACTATTACCATAAGTTTCTGCCAAATTTATCCACGGTGCTGCACCCGCTGAACGCTCTTTTGCAGAAGGGAGTACCATGGAAGTAGAGCGAGGACTGTAAGAGGGCCTTTCGCAAAAGCAAGGCATTGATCACCTCAGAGGAAGTGTTGGCTCACTTCAACCCAATGCTGCCTATTCGTTTGGCTTGTGATGCTTCTCCATATGGTATTGGGGCAGTGCTCTCACACAAGTTGCCAAATGGCTTGGAGAGGCCAGTCGCGTTCGCATCCAGATCATTGACCTCCGCTGAGCGCAACTATGCTCAGATAGATAGGGAGGCTCTCAGCCTTGTGTGGGAAGTAAAGAAGTTTAATCATTACCTGCAGGGCCAAAAGTTTACGCTACTGACAGACCACCAGCCGTTGGTATCCATTTTTAACACTAAGAAGGGTGTTTCGGTGATGACAGCACAGAGGCTCCAGAGATGGTCTCTTTTCCTAGGGGCACATCAATATCAGATCGAATTCAAAGGTACAAAGCAGCATGGTAATGCTGATGGGCTGTCGCACCTGCCACTACCTACAGCGGAGGAGGCACTGACGGTTGACCCTGTTGAGTTATTTCACTCGACCATCATCGAATGTTTACCAGTCACCAATGCAAGTATTGAAAGAGAAACCAGGAACGACCCGACACTGTCCCGGGTCTACGAATTGACAGTGAAGGGATGGCCAGCACATGGTGATCCACTGTTACCGGCATTCTCAGCAAGACGAGAACTGCTGTCCGTCTGTCAAGGAACATTGATGTATGGAACAAGGGTGATTATTCCTCCTAAGTTAAGAGAGAGAGTTCTAAAGGAACTGCATGAAGGTCATCTGGGGGGAGTCAAGATGAAAAGCCTTGCTAGGGCTTATGTGTGGTGGCCGGGTATCGACCAACAGATAGAGGATCTGACGAAAAGTTGCTCAGGGTGCCAAAAAGTTCAAAATGCACCTCCGATTGCACCGCTACATCCATGGGAATGGCCTTCAACCCCATGGCAACGTGTACATATTGACTTTGCTGGTCCATTCATGGACTCCATGTTTTTAATTGCGGTGGACGCACATTCTAAATGGCCAGAAGTGATTAAGATGACTACCACTACCTCGGAAAAGACGATCGCGGTGCTAAGAACGATATTTGCAAGAAATGGATTGCCAGAACAAATATGTTCAGACAACGGACCGCAGTTCATGTCAGAAGAATTCCAGAAATTCATGAAGAAGAATAGGGTGAAACATTATACCTCTGCCCCATATCATCTGGCTACAAACGGGTTGGCCGAGAGATTTGTACAAACGTTCAAAAAAGCAATAAAGGCCATGAGCGAAGATCAGATTCCACTACAACACAAGGTGGACAATTTCCTACTGGCATATTGAAACGCCACTCATGCAGTGACAAACCAAAGTCCTGCCATGATGTTCTATAACAGGTGGTTGCGGTCCAGGTTGGGCTTGTTAAAACCAAATGTGCGGAGGGAAGTCGAAAACAAACAATTCCAGCATATAAATAACAAGACCACTCGGAGTTTCGAAATTGGACAACCAGTGTTAGCCCGGGACTATAAAAATGAGAAATGGCAATCTGGATCAATTCGGGCCAGACAAGGACCCCTGATGTACACGGTAGATATTGGTGAAAATGTAATACGACGTCATGCTGACCAACTGGTAGAATCGAGAACAAGGGTCGAACCCATGGTTACGGCAGAGACAACCGTGGAAGAAGTTAGTGAACCTGAAGCATCTACCTCAGAAGTGAATGTACCTGATGATGATGTCCAATCCATAAGAGATCAACTGGATGAGTCACCCCAGCAACGAGAATCAGAGACCCCTGAAAGGCGTTATCCAACTCGGATCAGGAGGCCTCCTCAGAGACTGAATCTTTGAACTGTTTTGCATGAAGTTGTATGTCTATATATATAAAAGAGCTCTTCTGTCTGTCTGTCCCGATGTCTGTCCCGATGTCTGTCTGTCTGTCCGTCCGTTCTCTATACGTTTGAAAGTTACAGAGCGTACCGACGCGCGCGTCGCCTCAAAAGAAAGCTTGCGATTCCGGACCGGTCATAGGTGTATTTACGTTTCGGCCGGACAAAAATCCCGCCCGCGGTATCCCAAAAACGTTCAGCGTTCCGCTCATTAGCATCTCATTAGCGACCGTGTGACGTCAAGGTCCACCAATCGGACGGCGAGTTCCTTCCTACAGTTGAGTGTCGAGTGACTTGACGATTGACCAATCCTACGCTTCGGTGACCTGACCGGTCGACCAATCGGTGCGTGTGTGGGCGGGCCTTATCCTTCTGAACCGAGGTGAGTGGCCGCCATCTTGATTTTTCACAATTTTTTCCCCCACACTTTCTGTGTGTTAGGGAACTAAGGTAAATATTTTAATGATGTGTTAGGGAATTAAATAACAATTTAATGGGGGGGGGGAGAGCCTCGGGAAATCGCGGGGGGGGGGAGAGCCTCGGGAAATCGCGGGGGGGGAGAGCCTCGGGAAATCGCGGGGGGGGGAGAGCATCGGGAAATTGCGGGGGGGGGGAGAGCCTCGGGAAATCGCGGGGGGGGAGAGCCTCGGGAAATCGCGGGGGGGGAGAGCCTCGGGAAATCGCGGGGGGGGAAGAGCCTCGGGAAATCGCGGGGGGGGCGAGCCTCAGGAAATCGCGGGGCGCTCGCGCCGCCCGCACTGACCGCGCATGCGCCGCCCGCCCGCCCACAGCGGCCGTCCATCAGCCGCGCGATACGCGGGGGACCTCAGCTCCAGACCTCAGGTGCTAGGCAGGGGGAGGGGCCGGAGAGAGGGACAGAGGGGAGTGGGGGAGCGGGGGAGGCGAGAGGAGGGAGGGAGAGGAGGGGAGGGAGAGGAGGGGAGGGGAGGGAGGGAGGGGAGGGGAGGAGAGGGACAGAGGGGAGTGGGGGAGCAGGGGAGGCGAGGGGAGGGAGGGAGAGGAGGGGAGGGAGAGGAGGGGCGGGGAGGGAGGGAGGGGAGGGAGGGAGGGAGGGAGGGGAGGGGAGGGGAGGGAGGGATAGGACAGGGAGAGGGAGAGGACATGACAGGGAGAGGGAGAGGACATGACAGGGAGAGGGGGGACACACAGGGGCAGGGAGACCAAGCGCCCCAAAATTGCCCACTGACCGCGCATGCGCCGCCCGCCCGCCCACAGCGGCCATCCATCAGCTGCGCCATACGCGGGGGACCTCAGCTCCGGACCTCAGGCGCTAGGCAGGGGGAGGGGCCGGAGAGAGGGACAGAGGGGAGTGGGGGAGTGGGGGTGGGGGTGGGCGAGGGGAGGGAGGGAGGGAGACAGGGGAGGGGAGGGAGAGGAGGGGAGGGGAGGGAGGGATAGGACAGGGGGAGGACATGACAGGGAGAGGGGGGACACACAGGGGCAGGGAGACCAAGCGCCCCAAAATTGCCCTCGCGCCCCAAAATTGCCCTCGCAATGCGGGGCTCCCCAGCTAGTCTATATATATAAAGCGGCTCTTCTGTCTGTCTGTCCCGATGTCTGTCCCGATGTCTGTCTGTCCGTCCGTGTTCTATACGTTTGAAAGTTACAGAGCTTACCGACGCGCGCGTCACCTCAAAAGAAAGCTTGCGATTCCGGACCGGTCATAGGCGTATTTACGTTTCGGCTGGACAAAAACCGCGCCCGCGGTATCTGAAAAACATTCAGCGTTCCGCTCATTAGCATCTCATTAGCGACCGTGTGACGTCGCGGTCGACCAATCGTACGGCGGGTTCCTGGCGCGTGCCGTCCTACAGTTGAGTGTCGAGTGACTCTACGATTGACCAATCCTACGCTTCGGTGACCTGATCGGTCGACCAATCGGTGCGTGTGTGGGCGGGCCTTTTCCTTCTGAACCGAGGGGAGTGGCCGCCATCTTGATTTTTCACGATTTTTTCCCCCACACTTTCTGTGTGTTAGGGAACTAAGGTAAATATTTGAATTATGTGTTAGGGAATTAATTAACAATTTATTTGAGTTTAATATTGTGCTTAGCAACCCCCCCCCTCCTCCTCACCCTTGCACAGGGGGGACTCGGGGCTGCTGTCCAGGCCCGCTGCAGGCAGGCCTGAAGCTCAAAAAATTACTCTCTCTCTCTCTCCTTCCCCTCTTCCCTCACTCTCCTTCTCCTCTTCCCTCTCTCTCCACTTCCCCCTCTCAGGTTTGACGGTGTCGGGGCCGGAGCGGGCGGGCCGCCCGAAGTGAGCCGCTCGCTAACGGCTGCCAGCCCGCGGGGTTTCCCTGCCTACTCCCCGCGGGCCGCCTCGCGCCGCTGGCACTGACCGCGCATGCGCCGCCCGCCCGCGAGAGCCCGCTCTGGCTTTTTTTTAAACGGCTGTCCCCGATCTCAATCGGCGTCAGCCACGAGGGGCAGGGTGCGCGCGCAGCAGGAGCAGCTGAGACGCGGCCGTCTCTCTGTTCCGCGCTCGGCTCGGGCGGGGGGTGGGTCTCTCAGCCGCAATCGGCGATCTGGAGCGCAGGGCTCCGGAGAGCGGGAGGGCGGGGCTCCGGAGAGTGGGACGCCGCTGCTCGGGAGGGCGGGGGGCGTGGCTCGGGACATCGGGGGGGGGCGGGAGGCGGGACATCGGGAGATCGCGGGCCCGGACTACAGATCGGGGGGGCGGGGCTCGGGAGATCGGGGGGGGGCGACCCTCAGGGGGGGCGGGGCTCCGGACATCGGGGGGCGGGGCTCGGGAGATCGGGGGGGCGGGGCTCGGGAGATTGGGGGGGGCCGTGCTCCTGAGATGGGGGGGCGGGGCTCGGGATATCGGGGGGGGAGGCGGTGCTCGGGAGATGGGGGGGCTCGGGAGATCGGGGGGGCGGGGCTCGGGTGATTGGGGGGGGCGGGGCTCGGGGACTCTCCCCCTTCCCTCCCTCCCCTCCCCCCCTCCCCTTCCGCCCTCCCCCCCTGAAAAAATTTCTCTCTCTTCCCTCTCTCTCTCCCAGTCTCTCTCTCTCTCCCCCTCAGTCTCTCTCTCTCTCTCTCTCCCCATTCTCAGTTCAGTTCAGTTCAGTTCAAATGCTTTATTGGCATGAAAGTTTACAGAGAACCATATTGCCAAAGCTTATATAGCAAAAAGGTACAGTTTTCCAACATTCTGTAGGTGTCAATCGATTTGACATTTGTTGGGTATATACAATATTACTTTTAAACAATATTAATTTTAAACAGTCTTTCTACTTCATTTGGTACGTTCAATATTAATTTTAAACAGTCTTACTTTTAAACAGTCCTCAGGTTGTGACATGTTGTTACATATTTAGCCCCAAGGTATGGTCTGTCTCCTTCTCCTAGGACTAATCTCAATTTTGACAGATCATCCAATTCCTTGAAATCTGGGGTTGTTTGGTTTAGCTTGTTGAATAATATGTTTCTTGATGTGTTGAATTTTTCGCATTTTAGGAGGAAATGCATTTCTGTTTCAACCTCGCCAGCCAGACATTGATCGCATATTCTATTCTCTCTAGGCTGCCAGGATTTCTTGTATCTGCCTTTTTCAATTTCCAGTTGGTGGTCGCTTAGTCTGTACCTGGTGAGGGTCTGTCTCTGTTTTGTGTCTCTGATGGTCGTGAGGTAGTCTGCCAGTTTATATTCTCTTTTTAGGGCCCGGTAACATTCTAATCTGCTTTGGCTTTCGGTTATTTTGTTCCAATGTTCCAGGTAGGTTTCTTTGCATTGTTTAATGATTTGGTTCACTCGGATTGGTGTTTGGACGGCTGTGTTGGTCTGGGGTTGGTCAGGGTCCGGCTGAGTACTTAGTTTCAGTAGCAGCTGACTCAGGGGACTCTTTTCTGGGTTTAGCTCTTGGGTCTGAAAGGCTTTGAAATGAAGGGTGTCTGGGGAGCTAGATTTGAGGTGATTTAGGAAGTTTAGTGCTCGTTTTTGGATGTTTATTATCAGTGGGTATCTGCCTAGTTCGGCTCTGCATGCATTTGTTGGCGTTTTTCTTTGGGTGCGAAGGATGCTTCGGCAGAATTCTGCATGTAGGGCTTCTATTGTGTGTTTTTCCCATTTAGTGTAGCTTTGGTGATTTAGCGGGCCCCATACTTCACTACCGTACAGTGCAATGGGCAGGATTATGCTGTCAAAAATTTTGAGCCAGATTTTGATTGGGATTTGGATGTTGTAGAATTTTCTTTTTATTGCATATAGGGCTCTTCGGGCTTTTTCTTTTAGTGCATTCACTGCTATGCTGAAGCTCCCTGATGCTGTAATAGTTAGACCAAGGTAGGTGTAGCTCATAGTGTGTCCTATAGTGGTATCACTGAGGGTAAACTGGTATTTGTTTTCCTGACATCTGGGTCTTTTCTGAAAAATCATGATGTTGGTTTTCTTTAGATTTACTGTTAGAGCCCAATTTTGGCAGTATTTGTCGAGTAGGTCTAGTTGTTGCTGTAATCCCTGTTCTGTGGGAGACAGCAGAACCAGGTCGTCCGCATAGAACAGGGACTTCACTTCTCCATCCAGGAGACGGAGACCTGGTGACTCGCTTTGCTCCAGCATGTCTGCTAATTCATTTATGTATATGTTGAACAGGGTCGGGCTCAAATTGCAGCCCTGCCGGACGCCTCTTCTCTGGGTGAAGAAATCGGTGCATTTGTCTCCAATTTTGACCCCGCATTTGTTTTTCAGATACATTGATTTAATAAGGTCATAGACTTTGCCCCCTATTCCACACTGAAGAAGTTTATAATAGAGCCCTTCGTGCCATATAGAGTCAAAGGCTTTCTTGAAGTCGATGAAACAGGCGAATATTTTCCCATTTTTTGTTTGGTGTTTATGTTTTTCAATGAGGGTGTGAAGGGTATAGATATGGTCGGCGGTGCGGTGTTTTGGAAGAAAGCCTATTTGGTTTTTTCTGAGGATATTATGTTTGTTAAGAAAATCAAGTAATCTACTATTTAGAATACTGCAGAATAACTTCCCTAGACAACTGTTGACACAGATGCCGCGGTAGTTATTTGGGTCTGATTTGTTTCCACTTTTATATATGGGGGAGATTAGTCCTTGGCACCAGATATCGGGAAAACAGCCTGAGCGTAATATGATGTTGAATAGTTTGAGTATCGCACCCTGCATCTCCATATTGCTGAACTTTAGCATTTCATTTTTGATGTTGTCTGGGCCACAGGCTTTCTTTAGGTGGAGAGATTTTGTTTTTGTGGCCAGTTCTTTCCATGTGATTGGGGAGTCTAGAGGGTTTTGGTTGTCTTTAATTGTTGCTTCTAATGTGTGGAGTTTTTCTGTGACCTGATGTTGACTTGGGTTTGTTTTGTTTTTTGGGATGTCTTTGTAGAGGTTTTCAAAATGTGTTCTCCAGATGTCGCCATCTTGGATTGGTAATGCTTGCAATTGTGTTGTACTCAGGTTATTCCACATTTCCCAGAATTGTTTTGGATTGGTGGAGTTTTCAATTTCTTCGAGTATTTTGTGGGTATAGTTTTGTGTTTTGTTCCTAATGGTGTGTTTATATCTTTTGAGGGTTTCATTGTATCTAGTACGTAGGTCCGGATTGTTTGGTTGGCGATGCTTTTGGTTTGATATTTTTCTCAGGTCTTTTCTGGCATTTTTGCATTCGTGGTCAAACCATTTCATATTTTTATTTTGTCTTTTGTGATGCTTCCTCTTCTGTTTCACGAGGTCGGCTTTTACAGCTGCCTCATGGAAGATCATATTTATATCCTCTATGGCCGTGTTTACACCATCTCTGGTGATCTCATATAGATTTTCTTTAAATTTTGAAATTTTACTTGTGAGATCAGGTGAATTTAGTGCTGTGATGAATTTATCTCCACTGTCTGGGGCCCATCTGTATGTCTGGTTTATTTTATGTAGCTTACTGTGTTCCTTTTTTGTGTCTGTAGTTTGGGCAGAAAGTTTAAGGTACACATTTATTTGGTTATGGTCTGAGAGGGGGGATTGTTGCCTGACAGTGAATGCGTTGATATCGCAGGGGTCCAGGTCAGTGATTGTATAGTCCACCACACTAGACCCAAGAGTTGAGGAGTATGTGAGTCTCCCTCTCTCTCTCCCCGTCTCTCTCCTCTCTCTCCCCCAGTCTCTCTCTCTCTCTCTCCCACCCCCAGTCTCTCTCTCTCAGTTCAGTTCAGTTCAGTTCAGTTCAAATGCTTTATTGGCATGAAAGTTTACAGAGAACCATATTGCCAAAGCTTACATTGCAAAAAGGTACAGTTTTCCAACATTCTGTAGGTGTCAATCGATTTGACATTTGTTGGGTATATACAATATTACTTTTAAACAATATTAATTTTAAACAGTCTTTCTACTTCATTTGGTACGTTCAATATTAATTTTAAACAGTCTTACTTTTAAACAGTCCTCAGGTTGTGACATGATGTTACATATTTAGCCCCAAGGTATGGTCTGTCTCCTTCTCCTAGGACTAATCTCAATTTTGACAGATCATCCAATTCCTTGAAATCTGGGGTTGTTTGGCTTAGCTTGTTGAATAATATGTTTCTTGATGTGTTGAATTTTTCGCATTTTAGGAGGAAATGCATTTCTGTTTCAACCTCGCCAGCCGGACATTGATCGCATATTCTATTCTCTCTACGCTGCCAGGGTTTCTTGTATCTGCCTTTTTCAATTTCCAGTTGGTGGTCGCTTAGTCTGTACCTGGTGAGGGTCTGTCTCTGTTTTGTGTCTCTGATGGTCGTGAGGTAGTCTGCCAGTTTATATTCTCTTTTTAGGGCCCGGTAACATTCTAATCTGCTTTGGCTTTCGGTTATTTTGTTCCAATGTTCCAGGTAGGTTTCTTTGCATTTTTTAATGATTTGGTTCACTCGGATTGGTGTTTGGACGGCTGTGTTGGTCTGGGGCTGGTCAGGGTCCGGCTGAGTACTTAGTTTCAGTAGCAGCTGACTCAGGGGACTCTTTTCTGGGTTTAGCTCTTGGGTCTGAAAGGCTTTGAAATGAAGGGTGTCTGGGGAGCTAGATTTGAGGTGATTTAGGAAGTTTAGTGCTCGTTTTTGGATGTTTATTATCAGTGGGTATCTGCCTAGTTCGGCTCTGCATGCATTTGTTGGCGTTTTTCTTTGGGTGCGAAGGATGCTTCGGCAGAATTCTGCATGTAGGGCTTCTATTGTGTGTTTTTCCCATTTAGTGTAGCTTTGGTGATTTAGCGGGCCCCATACTTCACTACCGTACAGTGCAATGGGCAGGATTATGCTGTCAAAAATTTTGAGCCAGATTTTGATTGGGATTTGGATGTTGTAGAATTTTCTTTTTATTGCATATAGGGCTCTTCGGGCTTTTTCTTTTAGTGCATTCACTGCTATGCTGAAGCTCCCTGATGCTGTAATAGTTAGACCAAGGTAGGTGTAGCTCATAGTGTGTCTATAGTGGTATCACTGAGGGTAAACTGGTATTTGTTTTCCTGACATCTGGGTCTTTTCTGAAAAATCATGATGTTGGTTTTCTTTAGATTTACTGTTAGAGCCCAATTTTGGCAGTATTTGTCGAGTAGGTCTAGTTGTTGCTGTAATCCCTGTTCTGTGGGAGACAGCAGAACCAGGTCGTCCGCATAGAACAGGGACTTCACTTCTCCATCCAGGAGACGGAGACCTGGTGACTCGCTTTGCTCCAGCATGTCTGCTAATTCATTTATGTATATGTTGAACAGGGTCGGGCTCAAATTGCAGCCCTGCCGGACGCCTCTTCTCTGGGTGAAGAAATCGGTGCATTTGTCTCCAATTTTGACCCCGCATTTGTTTTTCAGATACATTGATTTAATAAGGTCATAGACTTTGCCCCCTATTCCACACTGAAGAAGTTTATAATAGAGCCCTTCGTGCCATATAGAGTCAAAGGCTTTCTTGAAGTCGATGAAACAGGCGAATATTTTCCCATTTTTTGTTTGTGTTTATGTTTTTCAATGAGGGTGTGAAGGGTATAGATATGGTCGGCGGTGCGGTGTTTTGGAAGAAAGCCTATTTGGTTTTTTCTGAGGATATTATGTTTGTTAAGAAAATCAAGTAATCTACTATTTAGAATACTGCAGAATAACTTCCCTAGACAACTGTTGACACAGATGCCGCGGTAGTTATTTGGGTCTGATTTGTTTCCACTTTTATATATGGGGGAGATTAGTCCTTGGCACCAGATATCGGGAAAACAGCCTGAGCGTAATATGATGTTGAATAGTTTGAGTATCGCACCCTGCATCTCCATATTGCTGAACTTTAGCATTTCATTTTTGATGTTGTCTGGGCCACAGGCTTTCTTTAGGTGGAGAGATTTTGTTTTTGTGGCCAGTTCTTTCCATGTGATTGGGGAGTCTAGAGGGTTTTGGTTGTCTTTAATTGTTGCTTCTAATGTGTGGAGTTTTCTGTGACCTGATGTTGACTTGGGTTTGTTTTGTTTTTTGGGATGTCTTTGTAGAGGTTTTCAAAATGTGTTCTCCAGATGTCGCCATCTTGGATTGGTAATGCTTGCAATTGTGTTGTACTCAGGTTATTCCACATTTCCCAGAATTGTTTTGGATTGGTGGAGTTTCAATTTCTTCGAGTATTTTGTGGGTATAGTTTTGTGTTTTGTTCCTAATGGTGTGTTTATATCTTTTGAGGGTTTCATTGTATCTAGTACGTAGGTCCGGATTGTTTGGTTGGCGATGCTTTGGTTTGATATTTTTCTCAGGTCTTTTCTGGCATTTTTGCATTCGTGGTCAAACCATTTCATATTTTTATTTTGTCTTTTGTGATGCTTCCTCTTCTGTTTCACGAGGTCGGCTTTTACAGCTGCCTCATGGAAGATCATATTTATATCCTCTATGGCCGTGTTTACACCATCTCTGGTGATCTCATATAGATTTTCTTTAAATTTTGAAATTTTACTTGTGAGATCAGGTGAATTTAGTGCTGTGATGAATTTATCTCCACTGTCTGGGGCCCATCTGTATGTCTGGTTTATTTTATGTAGCTTACTGTGTTCCTTTTTTGTGTCTGTAGTTTGGGCAGAAAGTTTAAGGTACACATTTATTTGGTTATGGTCTGAGAGGGGGGATTGTTGCCTGACAGTGAATGCGTTGATATCGCAGGGGTCCAGGTCAGTGATTGTATAGTCCACCACACTAGACCCAAGAGTTGAGGAGTATGTGAGTCTCCCTCTCTCTCTCCCCGTCTCTCTCCTCTCTCTCCCCCAGTCTCTCTCTCTCTCTCTCCCACCCCCAGTCTCTCTCTCTCAGTTCAGTTCAGTTCAGTTCCAGTTCAAATGCTTTATTGGCATGAAAGTTTACAGAGAACCATATTGCCAAAGCTTACATTGCAAAAAGGTACAGTTTTCCAACATTCTGTAGGTGTCAATCGATTTGACATTTGTTGGGTATATACAATATTACTTTTAAACAATATTAATTTTAAACAGTCTTTCTACTTCATTTGGTACGTTCAATATTAATTTTAAACAGTCTTACTTTTAAACAGTCCTCAGGTTGTGACATGATGTTACATATTTAGCCCCAAGGTATGGTCTGTCTCCTTCTCCTAGGACTAATCTCAATTTTGACAGATCATCCAATTCCTTGAAATCTGGGGTTGTTTGGCTTAGCTTGTTGAATAATATGTTTCTTGATGTGTTGAATTTTTCGCATTTTAGGAGGAAATGCATTTCTGTTTCAACCTCGCCAGCCGGACATTGATCGATCGCATATTCTATTCTCTCTACGCTGCCAGGGTTTCTTGTATCTGCCTTTTTCAATTTCCAGTTGGTGGTCGCTTAGTCTGTACCTGGTGAGGGTCTGTCTCTGTTTTGTGTCTCTGATGGTCGTGAGGTAGTCTGCCAGTTTATATTCTCTTTTTAGGGCCCGGTAACATTCTAATCTGCTTTGGCTTTCGGTTATTTTGTTCCAATGTTCCAGGTAGGTTTCTTTGCATTTTTTAATGATTTGGTTCACTCGGATTGGTGTTTGGACGGCTGTGTTGGTCTGGGGCTGGTCAGGGTCTGGCTGAGTACTTAGTTTCAGTAGCAGCTGACTCAGGGGACTCTTTTCTGGGTTTAGCTCTTGGGTCTGAAAGGCTTTGAAATGAAGGGTGTCTGGGGAGCTAGATTTGAGGTGATTTAGGAAGTTTAGTGCTCGTTTTTGGATGTTTATTATCAGTGGGTATCTGCCTAGTTCGGCTCTGCATGCATTTGTTGGCGTTTTTCTTTGGGTGCGAAGGATGCTTCGGCAGAATTCTGCATGTAGGGCTTCTATTGTGTGTTTTTCCCATTTAGTGTAGCTTTGGTGATTTAGCGGGCCCCATACTTCACTACCGTACAGTGCAATGGGCAGGATTATGCTGTCAAAAATTTTGAGCCAGATTTTGATTGGATTTGGATGTTGTAGAATTTTCTTTTTATTGCATATAGGGCTCTTCGGGCTTTTTCTTTTAGTGCATTCACTGCTATGCTGAAGCTCCCTGATGCTGTAATAGTTAGACCAAGGTAGGTGTAGCTCATAGTGTGTCCTATAGTGGTATCACTGAGGGTAAACTGGTATTTGTTTTCCTGACATCTGGGTCTTTTCTGAAAAATCATGATGTTGGTTTTCTTTAGATTTACTGTTAGAGCCCAATTTTGGCAGTATTTGTCGAGTAGGTCTAGTTGTTGCTGTAATCCCTGTTCTGTGGGAGACAGCAGAACCAGGTCGTCCGCATAGAACAGGGACTTCACTTCTCCATCCAGGAGACGGAGACCTGGTGACTCGCTTTGCTCCAGCATGTCTGCTAATTCATTTATGTATATGTTGAACAGGGTCGGGCTCAAATTGCAGCCCTGCCAGACGCCTCTTCTCTGGGTGAAGAAATCGGTGCGTTTGTCTCCAATTTTGACCCCGCATTTGTTTTTCAGATACATTGATTTAATAAGGTCATAGACTTTGCCCCCTATTCCACACTGAAGAAGTTTATAATAGAGCCCTTCGTGCCATATAGAGTCAAAGGCTTTCTTGAAGTCGATGAAACAGGCGAATATTTTCCCATTTTTTGTTTGGTGTTTATGTTTTTCAATGAGGGTGTGAAGGGTATAGATATGGTCGGCGGTGCGGTGTTTTGGAAGAAAGCCTATTTGGTTTTTTCTGAGGATATTATGTTTGTTAAGAAAATCAAGTAATCTACTATTTAGAATACTGCAGAATAACTTCCCTAGACAACTGTTGACACAGATGCCGCGGTAGTTATTTGGGTCTGATTTGTTTCCACTTTTATATATGGGGGAGATTAGTCCTTGGCACCAGATATCGGGAAAACAGCCTGAGCGTAATATGATGTTGAATAGTTTGAGTATCGCACCCTGCATCTCCATATTGCTGAACTTTAGCATTTCATTTTTGATGTTGTCTGGGCCACAGGCTTTCTTTAGGTGGAGAGATTTTGTTTTTGTGGCCAGTTCTTTCCATGTGATTGGGGAGTCTAGAGGGTTTTGGTTGTCTTTAATTGTTGCTTCTAATGTGTGGAGTTTTTCTGTGACCTGATGTTGACTTGGGTTTGTTTTGTTTTTTGGGATGTCTTTGTAGAGGTTTTCAAAATGTGTTCTCCAGATGTCGCCATCTTGGATTGGTAATGCTTGCAATTGTGTTGTACTCAGGTTATTCCACATTTCCCAGAATTGTTTTGGATTGGTGGAGTTTTCAATTTCTTCGAGTATTTTGTGGGTATAGTTTTGTGTTTTGTTCCTAATGGTGTGTTTATATCTTTTGAGGGTTTCATTGTATCTAGTACGTAGGTCCGGATTGTTTGGTTGCCGATGCTTTTGGTTTGATATTTTTCTCAGGTCTTTTCTGGCATTTTTGCATTCGTGGTCAAACCATTTCATATTTTTATTTTGTCTTTTGTGATGCTTCCTCTTCTGTTTCACGAGGTCGGCTTTTACAGCTGCCTCATGGAAGATCATATTTATATCCTCTATGGCCGTGTTTACACCATCTCTGGTGATCTCATATAGATTTTCTTTAAATTTTGAAATTTTACTTGTGAGATCAGGTGAATTTAGTGCTGTGATGAATTTATCTCCACTGTCTGGGGCCCATCTGTATGTCTGGTTTATTTTATGTAGCTTACTGTGTTCCTTTTTTGTGTCTGTAGTTTGGGCAGAAAGTTTAAGGTACACATTTATTTGGTTATGGTCTGAGAGGGGGGATTGCTGCCTGACAGTGAATGCGTTGATATCGCAGGGGTCCAGGTCAGTGATTGTATAGTCCACCACACTAGACCCAAGAGTTGAGGAGTATGTGAGTCTCCCTAGGGAGTCCCCTCTGAACCTACCATTAACTATGTACAGGCCTAAGGCTCGGCAGAGTTGCACTACCTCCCTACCGCTTTTATTTATTTCACGATCAAGGTTGTTCCGATTTGCGATGGCTGGTGTGACATCTAAAGGGGTCTGGCCAAACATCTAAAGGGGTCTCTCTCTCTCCCGTCTCTCTCTCTCTCCCCCAGTCCCTCTCTGTCTCTCCCCCAGTCTCTCTCTCTCTCTCTCCCCCAGTCTCTCTCTCTCTCTCTCCCCCAGTCTCTCTCTCTCTATCCCCCAGTCTCTCTCTCTCTCCCCCAATCTCTCTCTCTCTCTCCCCCAGTCTCTCTCTCTCTCTCCCCCAGTCTCTCTCTCTCTCTCCCAGTCTCTCTCTCTCTCCCAGTCTCTCTCTCTCTCCCCCAGTCCCTCTCTCTCTCCCCCTCAGTCTCTCTCTCTCTATCTCCCCATTCTCTCTCTCTCTCCCCGTCTCTCTCTCTCCCCCCTCAGTCGCACTCTCTCTGCCCCCAGTTTCTCTCTCTCCCCCCCAGTCTCTCTCTCTCTCTCCCCCAGTCTCTCTCTCTCTCTCCCCCAGTCTCACTCTCTCTCCCAGTCTCTCTCTCTCCCCCCAGTCTCTCTCTCTCCCCCCAGTCTCTCTCTCTCCCCCCAGTCTCTCTCTCTCCCCCCAGTCTCTCTCTCCCCCCAGTCTCTCTCTCTCCCCCCAGTCTCTCTCTCCCCCCAGTCTCTCTCTCTCCCCCCAGTCTCTCTCTCTCCCCCCAGTCTCTCTCTCTCTCCTCCAGTCTCTCTCCCCCCAGTCTCTCTCTCTCCCCCCAGTCTCTCTCTCTCTCTCCCCCAGTCTTTCTCTCTCTCTCCCCCAGTCTCTCTCTCTCTCTCCCCCAGTCTCTCTCTCTCTCTCCCAGTCTCCCTCTCTCCCCCCAGTCTCTCTCTCTCCCCCCAGTCTCTCTCTCTCCCCCCAGTCTCTCTCTCTCTATCCCCCAGTCTCTCTCTCTCTCCCCAGTCTCTCTCTCTCTCCCCCAGTCTCTCTCCCCCAGTCTCTCTCTCTCCCCCCAGTCTCTCTCTCCTCCTCCTCCAGTCTCTCTCTCCCCAGTCTCTCTCTCCCCCCAGTCTCTCTCTCTCTCCCCTCCAGTCTTTCTCTCCCCCAGTCTCTCTCTCTCCCCCAGTCTCTCTCTCTCTCTCCCCCAGTCTCTCTCTCTCTCCCCAGTCTCTCTCGCTCTCTCCCAGTCTCTCTCGCTCTCTCCCAGTCTCTCTCTCTCTCCCCCAGTCTCTCTCTCTCTCCCCCTCAGTCTCTCTCTCTCTATCTCCCCATTCTCTCTCTCTCTCTCTCTCTCTCCCCGTCTCTCTCTCTCCCCCCTCAGCCACACTCTCTCTCCCCCCAGTTTCTCTCTCTCCCCCCCAGTCTCTCTCTCTCCCCCCCAGTCTCTCTCTCTCCCCCCCAGTCTCTCTCTCTAGCCCCCCCCACCAGTCTCTCTCTCTCCCCCCAGTCTCTCTCTCTCCCCCCAGTCTCTCTCTCTCCCCCCAGTCTCTCTCTCTCCCCCCAGTCTCTCTCTCTCCCCCGAGTCTCTCTCTCTCCCCCCAGTCTCTCTCTCCCCCCAGTCTCTCTCTCTCCCCCCAGTCTCTCTCTCTCCCCCAGTCTCTCTCTCTCCCCCCAGTCTCTCTCTCTCCCCCGTCTCTCTCTCTCCCCCCAGTCTCTCTCTCTCCCCCCAGTCTCTCTCTCTCTCCTCCAGTCTCTCTCTCCCCAGTCTCTCTCGCCCCCCAGTCTCTCTCTCTCTCCTCCAGTCTCTCTCTCTCTCCCCTCCAGTCTTTCTCTCCCCCAGTCTCTCTCTCCCCCAGTCTCTCTCTCTCTCCCCAACTCTCTCCCTCTCCCCAGTCTCTCTCTCTCTCTCTCCCCCACTCTCTCCCTCTCCCTCCACTCTCTCCCTCTCCCCCCAAGTCTCTCTCTCTTCCCATCTCTCTCTCTCTCCCCTCAGTCTCTCTCTCTCTCTCCCCCCCACCCCCGGTCTCTCTCTCTCCCCCTGTCACTCTCTCGCTCTCTCGCTCTATCTCCCCAGTCTCTCTTTCTCTCCCCAGTCTCTCTCTCCCTTCACCCATCTCTCTCTCTCTCCCCCAGTCTCTCTCTCTCTCCCCGTCTCTCCCCCAGTCTCTCTCTCTCTCCCCCTCAGTCTCTCTCTCTCTCTCCCCATTCTCTCTCTCTCTTTCCCCAGTCTCTCTCCTCTCTCTCCCCCCGTCACTCTACTCTCTCTCTTTCTCTCCCCCATCTCTCTTCTCTCTCTCCCCCAGTCTCCCTCTCTCCCCCTCAGTCGCTCTCTCTCCCCCCTCAGTCTCTCGCTCTCTATCTCCCCAGTCTCTCCCTCTCTCTCTCTCCACATCTCTCTCTCTCTCACCCCTCAGTCACTCTCTCTCTCCCCCTCAGTCTCTCTCTCTCACACTCCCAATCTCTCTCTCTCTCACACTCCCAATCTGACTCTCTCTATCTCACTCCCAATCTCTCTCTCTCACACTCCCAATCTCTCTCTCTCTCTCACACTCCCAATCTCTCTCTCTCTCTCACTCCCAATCTCTCTCTCACACTCCCAATCTCTCTCTCTCTGACACACCCAATCTCTCTCTCTCTCACACTCCCAATCTCTCTCTCTGACACTCCCAATCTCTCTCTCTCTCACACTCCCAATCTCTCTCTCTCTCATGCTCCCAATCTCGCTCTCTCTCACACTCCCAATCTCTCTCTCTGACACTCCCAATCTCTCTCTCTCACACTCCCAATCTCTCTCTCTCTCACACTCCCAATCTCTCTCTCTCTCACGCTCCCAATCTCTCTCTCTCTCACACTCCCAATCTCTCTCGCAAACTCCCAATCTCTCTCTCACACTCCCAATCTCTCTCTCTCTCACACTCCCAATCTCTCTCTCTCTCACACTCCCAATCTCTCTCTCTGACACTCCCAATCTCTCTCTCTCTGACACACCCAATCTCTCTCTCTCACACTCCCAATCTCTCTCTCTCTGACACACCCAATCTCTCTCTCTCTCACACTCCCAATCTCTCTCTCTGACACTCCCAATCTCTCTCTCTCTCACACTCCCAATCTCTCTCTCTCTCACGCTCCCAATCTCTCTCTCTCTCACACTCCCAATCTCTCTCTCTGACACTCCCAATCTCTCTCTCTCTGACACTCCCAATCTCTCTCTCTCTCACACTCACAGTCTCTCTCTCTCTCACACTCCCAATCTCTCTCTCTCTCTCACTCCCAGTCTCTCTCTCACACTCCCAATCTCTCTCTCTCTCACACTCCCAATCTCTCTCTCACACTTCCAATCTCTCTCTCTCTCACACTCCCAATCTCTCTCTCTCTCTCACACTCCCAATCTCTCTCTCTCTCACACTCCCAATCTCTCTCTCTCTCACACTCCCAATCTCTCTCTCTCTCACACTCCCAATCTCTCACTCTCTCTCGCACACCCAATCTCTCTCTCTCACACTCCCAATCTCTCTCTCTCTCACACTCACAATCTCTCTCTCTCTCACACTCCCAATCTCAGTTCAGTTCAGTTCAGTTCAGTTCAAATGCTTTATTGGCATGAAAGTTTACAGAGAACCATATTGCCAAAGCTTACATAGCAAAAAGGTACAGTTTTCCAACATTCTGTAGGTGTCAATCGATTTGACATTTGTTGGGTATATACAATATTACTTTTAAACAATATTAATTTTAAACAGTCTTTCTACTTCATTTGGTACGTTCAATATTAATTTTAAACAGTCTTACTTTTAAACAGTCCTCAGGTTGTGACATGTTGTTACATATTTAGCCCCAAGGTATGGTCTGTCTCCTTCTCCTAGGACTAATCTCAATTTTGACAGATCATCCAATTCCTTGAAATCTGGGGTTGTTTGGCTTAGCTTGTTGAATAATATGTTTCTTGATGTGTTGAATTTTTCGCATTTTAGGAGGAAATGCATTTCTGTTTCAACCTCGCCAGCCAGACATTGATCGCATATTCTATTCTCTCTAGGCTGCCAGGATTTCTTGTATCTGCCTTTTTCAATTTCCAGTTGGTGGTCGCTTAGTCTGTACCTGGTGAGGGTCTGTCTCTGTTTTGTGTCTCTGATGGTCGTGAGGTAGTCTGCCAGTTTATATTCTCTTTTTAGGGCCCGGTAACATTCTAATCTGCTTTGGCTTTCGGTTATTTTGTTCCAATGTTCCAGGTAGGTTTCTTTGCATTTTTTAATGATTTGGTTCACTCGGATTGGTGTTTGGACGGCTGTGTTGGTCTGGGGCTGGTCAGGGTCCGGCTGAGTACTTAGTTTCAGTAGCAGCTGACTCAGGGGACTCTTTTCTGGGTTTAGCTCTTGGGTCTGAAAGGCTTTGAAATGAAGGGTGTCTGGGGAGCTAGATTTGAGGTGATTTAGGAAGTTTAGTGCTCGTTTTTGGATGTTTATTATCAGTGGGTATCTGCCTAGTTCGGCTCTGCATGCATTTGTTGGCGTTTTTCTTTGGGTGCGAAGGATGCTTCGGCAGAATTCTGCATGTAGGGCTTCTATTGTGTGTTTTTCCCATTTAGTGTAGCTTTGGTGATTTAGCGGGCCCCATACTTCACTACCGTACAGTGCAATGGGCAGGATTATGCTGTCAAAAATTTTGAGCCAGATTTTGATTGGGATTTGGATGTTGTAGAATTTTCTTTTTATTGCATATAGGGCTCTTCGGGCTTTTTCTTTTAGTGCATTCACTGCTATGCTGAAGCTCCCTGATGCTGTAATAGTTAGACCAAGGTAGGTGTAGCTCATAGTGTGTCCTATAGTGGTATCACTGAGGGTAAACTGGTATTTGTTTTCCTGACATCTGGGTCTTTTCTGAAAAATCATGATGTTGGTTTTCTTTAGATTTACTGTTAGAGCCCAATTTTGGCAGTATTTGTCGAGTAGGTCTAGTTGTTGCTGTAATCCCTGTTCTGTGGGAGACAGCAGAACCAGGTCGTCCGCATAGAACAGGGACTTCACTTCTCCATCCAGGAGACGGAGACCTGGTGACTCGCTTTGCTCCAGCATGTCTGCTAATTCATTTATGTATATGTTGAACAGGGTCGGGCTCAAATTGCAGCCCTGCCGGACGCCTCTTCTCTGGGTGAAGAAATCGGTGCGTTTGTCTCCAATTTTGACCCCACATTTGTTTTTCAGATACATTGATTTAATAAGGTCATAGACTTTGCCCCCTATTCCACACTGAAGAAGTTTATAATAGAGCCCTTCGTGCCATATAGAGTCAAAGGCTTTCTTGAAGTCGATGAAACAGGCGAATATTTTCCCATTTTTTGTTTGGTGTTTATGTTTTTCGATGAGGGTGTGAAGGGTATAGATATGGTCGGCGGTGCGGTGTTTTGGAAGAAAGCCTATTTGGTTTTTTCTGAGGATATTATGTTTGTTAAGAAAATCAAGTAATCTACTATTTAGAATACTGCAGAATAACTTCCCTAGACAACTGTTGACACAGATGCCGCGGTAGTTATTTGGGTCTGATTTGTTTCCACTTTTATATATGGGGGAGATTAGTCCTTGGCACCAGATATCGGGAAAACAGCCTGAGCGTAATATGATGTTGAATAGTTTGAGTATCGCACCCTGCATCTCCATATTGCTGAACTTTAGCATTTCATTTTTGATGTTGTCTGGGCCACAGGCTTTCTTTAGGTGGAGAGATTTTGTTTTTGTGGCCAGTTCTTTCCATGTGATTGGGGAGTCTAGAGGGTTTTGGTTGTCTTTAATTGTTGCTTCTAATGTGTGGAGTTTTTCTGTGACCTGATGTTGACTTGGGTTTGTTTTGTTTTTTGGGATGTCTTTGTAGAGGTTTTCAAAATGTGTTCTCCAGATGTCGCCATCTTGGATTGGTAATGCTTGCAATTGTGTTGTACTCAGGTTATTCCACATTTCCCAGAATTGTTTTGGATTGGTGGAGTTTTCAATTTCTTCGAGTATTTTGTGGGTATAGTTTTGTGTTTTGTTCCTAATGGTGTGTTTATATCTTTTGAGGGTTTCATTGTATCTAGTACGTAGGTCCGGATTGTTTGGTTGCCGATGCTTTTGGTTTGATATTTTTCTCAGGTCTTTTCTGGCATTTTTGCATTCGTGGTCAAACCATTTCATATTTTTATTTTGTCTTTTGTGATGCTTCCTCTTCTGTTTCACGAGGTCGGCTTTTACAGCTGCCTCATGGAAGATCATATTTATATCCTCTATGGCCGTGTTTACACCATCTCTGGTGATCTCATATAGATTTTCTTTAAATTTTGAAATTTTACTTGTGAGATCAGGTGAATTTAGTGCTGTGATGAATTTATCTCCACTGTCTGGGGCCCATCTGTATGTCTGGTTTATTTTATGTAGCTTACTGTGTTCCTTTTTTGTGTCTGTAGTTTGGGCAGAAAGTTTAAGGTACACATTTATTTGGTTATGGTCTGAGAGGGGGGATTGCTGCCTGACAGTGAATGCGTTGATATCGCAGGGGTCCAGGTCAGTGATTGTATAGTCCACCACACTAGACCCAAGAGTTGAGGAGTATGTGAGTCTCCCTAGGGAGTCCCCTCTGAACCTACCATTAACTATGTACAGGCCTAAGGCTCGGCAGAGTTGCACTACCTCCCTACCGCTTTTATTTATTTCACGATCAAGGTTGTTCCGATTTGCGATGGCTGGTGTGACATCTAAAGGGGTCTGGCCAAACACATGGTTGTTTCCCTGTGGGTCTATGAAGTCAGGTTCACAACCGGTCCTTGCATTTAGGTCCCCACATATTATCACCTTTCCTTGGGCCTGGAAATGGCTGATTTCCATGTGGAGAGTATCAAATAACTCCTCTTCGAAATATGGCGAATCTATTGGAGGTATGTAGATCGCACATAAGTAAACATCTTGTTTTGCTATTCCTATATTTTTATCTAGTTTTAGCCATACGTGTGATTTCCCCTGTTTTACCGGTGAGATGTGTTTGTCCAGTTCTCCCTTATACCACACCAATATTCCCCCGGAGGTTCTGCCCTTGCGTGTTTTAGTGTTCTTTACTGAGGGCACAATGATTTCATGGTACATTGGAGGACAGTGGGTCGGCATGTCCTTTTGGCACCATGTTTCTGTTAACACAATTATATCAATGTCTTTTATAGCTTTTAGGAATTCAGGGTCTGTACTCTTCATCCCAAAAGTTGAGGAGCGGAGGCCCTGGATATTCCAACAGCTTATGTGGAAAGAACGCATTTATATAGTTCAATAAAACGAAATAAAATGGACCTATTTTGTGGGATGAGTGTGGAAACACTATTTTCTATAATGCTAAGTGATGATATAAATTTCATGAGGCATGCACATATATCTATCTAATAATAGTAATAATACTGATAAGATAACAATAATGATAATGATAAATAACAATATTAATAATTTCTCCGGCTTTCTATCAGGCTGTTCAGCATCGTCATGATCTTTCTCAGTTCTTGGTCTACAGTCTGTGGCCTAGAGGGGGGTCTTGGGTCAGGTATAAAAGCACGGTTCTGTTGTCGGTTTTGTAAAGGGGGGTGGGGGACATTGGTGGTCCTGTTTGGGCTCCCAATGGTAGGGGGGGTGGGAGGGCTGCGTCTTTTGGCAGTGTTTATGAGGTTTCTTGCGAAGACCCACATCCGCTGTTTGAGTAGATGTATTTCGTCATAGAGGTCCCTTGTGTTGATGTTTGGATGATGGGCCAGGGAGACGTTGGGGAGGACAGAACATCTCGTGTCGATCTCCCTGTTGGTGTTGTGGATTATATAGGCTGGGGTGTCCTTTCTGGGCAGTAGTGTGGAGATCACGATCCGCGCCTCGGGGAATTCCCTGCTGGCCTTTTCTGCCATCCTGCTCACCGCCCAAGCCGTGCCTTCCTGTAGGGTGCGTAGGTCGTTCGTGCCTGTGTGGATCACAATCCATTTGGGGCTTCCAAGGGATTCTTTGTTCAGGATCTTCATTGCTTGGCCTGTGTTGCTGCACCATTTTTTCAGGACTTGATGGTCTGGGAACAGCCTCTGGGGGTCCAGAAACTTTCCGTTGGAGTCGGTCAGCAGGACCGCCTGAGGGGCTGGTTTTTCAGACTGGGTAACAGTAGTCTGGGTAGGACTCGCCTGGTGGCTGGTTGTTGGCTGGGTTTCTGGGATATGTTGTGTGGCAGGAGCGGGGTTTGGGGCTTTCGGTGTGTCCTCGTTTGGGGGGGTATCTGTCGGTTTTTGTGTTCCTGTGTGTGAGGACTGGGTAGCAGTAGTCTGGGCATGACTCGACTGAGGGCTGGTTGGAGCGGGGTTTGTGGCTTTCGGTGTGTCTTCGTGTGGGGTGGCATCCGGCGGGTTCTGTGTCCTTGTGTGTGTTGTTTTTGTGTCCTCAGGTTTTTGGACCTTAAGAGGTTTGTGTTGCCTGCTGAGCCTTTCTACGGTCTCCTTCATTTTGTTTAGTTGAGTACGGAGTTCTTTGATCTCATTTCTTTGCTCCTCTATGGTCTTTCTCAGCTTGTGGATGGTGGACTCGTGTTCCGTTTTTAGCTGTTTGAATTCCTCCTTCAAATTCTTGGCCAGTGTTTCTCTGTATTCGTTGAAATCAAGTTCTAGTTTGGCCAGATTCTCTTTCATCATTTTGTTTTCGTTGAGAGGTGTGGGGGGGGTGGAGATGTACAGGGAGGTGTTTTCCTCTGCTGGTCTCTCTTCTTCTTCCTCCACTTGGCTCTCCTCATCCTCTGTTCGACTCTCTTTTGCTTCCTGTCCATTGGTCCTCTTTGTGTCTGCCTTAGTTTTCAACTGGGGGAATTCCTTTTCGAAGGTGTCCAGATTTTCCACATTCCCCTGTATCATGATCTTTCTATTTTTGTTGTAGTAGCTTATGGTTAGCAGGGGGTCATCTTTATCTAGGTTTCCATCTTTACATATTTTCAGTCTGCCTCCACTGCCAATACCTTCACTGGAGACGTATGTGTAGTGTTTTTGTAAAGTCTCCTTCCAGGAGGTGACGTATTCGGTGTAGAATATGAGGTTGTTCTTCAGCTTAGTCCCTTTGTGTGTGGTATAGTCCACGTAGAGGATTTCTGGGTTATTTTTTAGTGTTGTGTACTTGTATTTTTCCTTTGCTTTATTTTTTGTGCATTGCTCAGGATATATCATTTCCCTGCTCATTGTAGTCGTTTGTTTTTTGTCTCAGATAGATAACTTTTTTTTTCTCTTTTTTGTGTCGTGTTCCACCTCAGCCCACTTTTAGGTCCAAAAATGGGAGTTTTTCAGGGGTTCATCTTTGATATAGCTGCTCTTAAAGGTTTATCTTTCTCTTTTTCTCACAGGCTCTTGGTTCGGGTAGTTTATCGTTTCTCTCGGGTTTCTATTCCTTTTCCTCGCGGGTTTGTTGTTCTTTTTCCAGGTTTTTTTTTTTTTTTTCGAGCTAAATTTAAATAAAATTAAACTTTTTCCGAACTAACTTTAACTAAAATGGAACTTAGGTAGAGTTAGGTAAAACTTATTTCTCCGGCTTTTTCTCTCCAGCTGGTGTTTCCTCTCCTCTCTCTCTCTCTCTCACGCTCTCACGCTCCGTCTCTCTCTCTCTAGGTGCAGTTACCTCTCTTTGCTCCTTTTCTCCTTTCAGCCGTTTCCCTTCGTTCAAATTTCGCGCTCTCAGCTCTCAGCTCCCAACGCTCTCTCCGGGCTTCTGCCCTGGCCCCAGCCTCTCGGCTCGGCTGTGCTGTCCCGGCCCGGTGTTTGTCCGAGTTTCTCCGACCCCGGAGTTTCTCTGGTTTCAGGCCCCGGGCTTGCTCGCTCTCCAGGCCCGACCCGATCCGGCACCCCTACCTCTCCACTCGCCTCTTTGACTGGCTCGGGCCGCTCCTCCCGGTCTGGGTCTACTCCTGTTGCTGCTCGCTCTCCTTCTCTCCGGTGCCTCGCTCGGCCCGGTTCCTCGGGCCTTTCTCCGGCTTCAGGCTCCGTGCTCCGGTTGCTGCTCGGGCTCTGCTCTCTCTCTCTCTCTGTTTTGGAGTTCTCTCTCTCTGTTCCTGGTTTCTATCTCTCTGTTCCCGGGTTTTCCTGCGCTGTTCTGGCTCCGATCCCCCGGCCGCTGTTTTGCTTTGTCTCTGTTCCCGCTTTGTCTTTCTCTCTCTCTCTCACACTCCCAATCTCTCTCTCTCACACTCCCAATCTCTCTCTCTCTCACATTCCCAATCTCTCTCTCTCACACTCCCAATCTCTCTCTCACACTCCCAATCTCTCTCTCTCTCTCACTCCCAATCTCTCTCTCTCTCACACTCCCAATCTCTCTCTCTCTCTCACACTCCCAATCTCTCTCTCTCACTCCCAATCTCTCTCTCTCACACTCCCAATCTCTCTCTCTCTCACACTCCCAATCTCTCTCTCTCTCACACTCCCAATCTCTCTCTCTCACACTCCCAATCTCTCTCTCTCACATTCCCAATCTCTCTCTCTCACACTCCCAATCTCTCTCTCTCACACTCCCAATCTCTCTCTCTCTCTCACACTCCCAATCTCTCTCTCTCACACTCCCAATCTCTCTCTCTCTCACACTGCCAATCTCTCAATTCAATTCAATTAAATTCAAATCGCTTTATTGGCATGACAAGTTACATCTTATGTTGCCAAAGCATCGGAAAACATTCATGTTTGTTCACAAAAATATAGATCTATCCATACAGTGTATAAACAGATATATCCCAGAGTGTATAAATATATACTTTCATATAATTTATATATACTCTTTTCTTATATTTACTGGTTGTCCCTCTGTTTATGGCAAGCTGTAACATAGTGTGCCGCTAGTGTTATGCAATTTCTCTCTTCCCCTAGTAGGTATGGGAGTTTTTGGTCGTCATTCAAATTTCTGAATTCCGGGCATATTTTTGTGAATTTTGGGTAGAAATTCTCCCTTATGCCCTGATATTTTCTATAAGCTGTGAGGAAGTGCATCTCTGTCTCCACCACTCCCTGACTGCAGTGAGAGCATATCCTGTCCTCTCTTGGTAGCCGGGTTTGTCTGTGTCTAACTTTTTCGATCGCCAGGTTATGTTCACTAAGTCTGTACATTGTCAAAGTTTTTCTCAGTTTGCTATCCTTTACCATGGTCTCTCTCTCTCTCTCTCTCTCGCTGTTTCTCAATGTCTGTCTCTCCCTCTCTCTCTCTCTCGCTGTTTGTCAAGCTCTGTCTGTCTTTCTCGCTGTTTGTCAATGTCTGTCTCTCTCTCTCATTGTTTCTCAATGTCTACTCTCTCTCTCGCTGTTTGTCAATGTCTGTCTCTCTCTCGCTGTTTGTCAATGTCTGTCTCTCTCGCTGTTTCTCAATGTCTGTCTCTCTCGTTGTTTGTCAATGTCTTTCTCTCCCTGTCAGTTCAGTTCAGTTCAGTTCAAATGCTTTATTGGCATGAAAGTTTACAGAGAACCATATTGCCAAAGCTTACATTGCAAAAAGGTACAGTTTTCCAACATTCTGTAGGTGTCAATCGATTTGACATTTGTTGGGTATATACAATATTACTTTTAAACAATATTAATTTTAAACAGTCTTTCTACTTCATTTGGTACGTTCAATATTAATTTTAAACAGTCTTACTTTTAAACAGTCCTCAGGTTGTGACATGTTGTTACATATTTAGCCCCAAGGTATGGTCTGTCTCCTTCTCCTAGGACTAATCTCAATTTTGACAGATCATCCAATTCCTTGAAATCTGGGGTTGTTTGGCTTAGCTTGTTGAATAATATGTTTCTTGATGTGTTGAATTTTTCGCATTTTAGGAGGAAATGCATTTCTGTTTCAACCTCGCCAGCCAGACATTGATCGCATATTCTATTCTCTCTAGGCTGCCAGGATTTCTTGTATCTGCCTTTTTCAATTTCCAGTTGGTGGTCGCTTAGTCTGTACCTGGTGAGGGTCTGTCTCTGTTTTGTGTCTCTGATGGTCGTGAGGTAGTCTGCCAGTTTATATTCTCTTTTTAGGGCCCGGTAACATTCTAATCTGCTTTGGCTTTCGGTTATTTTGTTCCAATGTTCCAGGTAGGTTTCTTTGCATTTTTTAATGATTTGGTTCACTCGGATTGGTGTTTGGACGGCTGTGTTGGTCTGGGGCTGGTCAGGGTCCGGCTGAGTACTTAATTTCAGTAGCAGCTGACTCAGGGGACTCTTTTCTGGGTTCAGCTCTTGGGTTTGAAAGGCTTTGAAATGAAGGGTGTCTGGGGAGCTAGATTTGAGGTGATTTAGGAAGTTTAGTGCTCGTTTTTGGATGTTTATTATCAGTGGGTATCTGCCTAGTTCGGCTCTCTCTCTCTCTCTCTCTCTCTCTCGCTGTTTGTCAATGTCTGTCTCTCGCTGTTTGTCAATGTCTCTCTCTCTCGCTGTTTGCAAATGTCTGTCTGTCTCTCTCTCTCGCTGTTTCTCAATGTCTGTCTCTCCAACTCTCTCTCTCTCGCTGTTTCTCAATGTCTGTCTCTCCCTGGCTATCTCGCTCTCTCTCTCACTGTTTGGCAATGTCTGTCTCTCTCTCTTTCTCTGTTTGTCAATGTCTGTCTCTCTCGCTGTTTGTCACTGTCTGTCTCTCTCTCTCTGTTTGTCAATGTCTGTCTCTCTCTCTCTTTCTCTCTCGCTGTTTGTCAATGTCTGTCTCTCCGTCTCACTCTCTCTCTCTCTGTTTGTCAGTGTCTGTCTCTCTCTCTCTCTCTCACGCTGTTTGTCAATGTCTGTCTCTCCCTGTCTCTCTCTCTCTCTTGCTGTTTGTCAATGTCTGTCTCTCTCGCTGTTTCTCAATGTCTCTCTCTCTCTCGCTGTTTCTCAATGTCTGTCTCTCTCTCTCTCTCTCGCTGTTTGTCAATGTCTCTCTCTCGCTGTTTGTCAATGTCTGTCTCTCTCTCTCTCGCTGTTTGTCAATGTCTGTCTGTCTCTCCCAGTCCCTCTCGCTCTCTTTCGCTGTTTGTCAATGTCTGTGTCTCTCTTTCTCGCTGTTTGTCAATGTCTGTCTCTCCCTGTCTCTCTCTCTCTCTCTCTCTCTCGCTCGCTGTTTGTCAATGTCTCTCAGTTTCAGTTCAGTTCAGTTCAAATGCTTTATTGGCATGAAAGTTTACAGAGAACCATATTGCCAAAGCTTACATTGCAAAAAGGTACAGTTTTCCAACCTTCTGTAGGTGTCAATCGATTTGACATTTGTTGGGTATATACAATATTACTTTTAAACAATATTAATTTTAAACAGTCTTTCTACTTCATTTGGTACGTTCAATATTAATTTTAAACAGTCTTACTTTTAAACAGTCCTCAGGTTGTGACATGTTGTTACATATTTAGCCCCAAGGTATGGTCTGTCTCCTTCTCCTAGGACTAATCTCAATTTTGACAGATCATCCAATTCCTTGAAATCTGGGGTTGTTTGGCTTAGCTTGTTGAATAATATGTTTCTTGATGTGTTGAATTTTTCGCATTTTAGGAGGAAATGCATTTCTGTTTCAACCTCGCCAGCCAGACATTGATCGCATATTCTATTCTCTCTAGGCTGCCAGGATTTCTTGTATCTGCCTTTTTCAATTTCCAGTTGGTGGTCGCTTAGTCTGTACCTGGTGAGGGTCTGTCTCTGTTTTGTGTCTCTGATGGTCGTGAGGTAGTCTGCCAGTTTATATTCTCTTTTTAGGGCCCGGTAACATTCTAATCTGCTTTGGCTTTCGGTTATTTTGTTCCAATGTTCCAGGTAGGTTTCTTTGCATTTTTTAATGATTTGGTTCACTCGGATTGGTGTTTGGACGGCTGTGTTGGTCTGGGGCTGGTCAGGGTCCGGCTGAGTACTTAATTTCAGTAGCAGCTGACTCAGGGGACTCTTTTCTGGGTTTAGCTCTTGGGTCTGAAAGGCTTTGAAATGAAGGGTGTCTGGGGAGCTAGATTTGAGGTGATTTAGGAAGTTTAGTGCTCGTTTTTGGATGTTTATTATCAGTGGGTATCTGCCTAGTTCGGCTCTGCATGCATTTGTTGGCGTTTTTCTTTGGGTGCGAAGGATGCTTCGGCAGAATTCTGCATGTAGGGCTTCTATTGTGTGTTTTTCCCATTTAGTGTAGCTTTGGTGATTTAGCGGGCCCCATACTTCACTACCGTACAGTGCAATGGGCAGGATTATGCTGTCAAAAATTTTGAGCCAGATTTTGATTGGGATTTGGATGTTGTAGAATTTTCTTTTTATTGCATATAGGGCTCTTCGGGCTTTTTCTTTGAGTGCATTCACTGCTATGCTGAAGCTCCCTGATGCTGTAATAGTTAGACCAAGGTAGGTGTAGCTCATAGTGTGTCCTATAGTGGTATCACTGAGGGTAAACTGGTATTTGTTTTCCTGACATCTGGGTCTTTTCTGAAAAATCATGATGTTGGTTTTCTTTAGATTTACTGTTAGAGCCCAATTTTGGCAGTATTTGTCGAGTAGGTCTAGTTGTTGCTGTAATCCCTGTTCTGTGGGAGACAGCAGAACCAGGTCGTCCGCATAGAACAGGGACTTCACTTCTCCATCCAGGAGACGGAGACCTGGTGACTCGTTTTGCTCCAGCATGTCTGCTAATTCATTTATGTATATGTTGAACAGGGTCGGGCTCAAATTGCAGCCCTGCCAGACGCCTCTTCTCTGGGTGAAGAAATCGGTGCGTTTGTCTCCAATTTTGACCCCGCATTTGTTTTTCAGATACATTGATTTAATAAGGTCATAGACTTTGCCCCCTATTCCACACTGAAGAAGTTTATAATAGAGCCCTTCGTGCCATATAGAGTCAAAGGCTTTCTTGAAGTCGATGAAACAGGCGATTATTTATCCATTTTTTGTTTGGTGTTTATGTTTTTCAATGAGGGTGTGAAGGGTATAGATATGGTCGGCGGTGCGGTGTTTTGGAAGAAAGCCTATTTGGTTTTTTCTGAGGATATTATGTTTGTTAAGAAAATCAAGTAATCTACTATTTAGATAATCTCTCTCTCTCACACTCCCAATCTCTCTCTCTCACATTCCCAATCTCTCTCTCTCACACTCCCAATCTCTCTCTCTCTCTCACACTCCCAATCTCTCTCTCTCACACTCCCAATCTCTCTCTCTCTCACACTCCCAATCTCTCTCTCTCTCACACTCCCAATCTCTCTCTCTCTCACACTCCCAGTCTCTCTCTCTCTCACACTCCCAATCTCTCTCTCTCTCACTCCCAGTCTCTCTCTCTCTCACACTCCCAATCTCTCTCTCTCTCACACTCCCAATCTCTCTCTCTCACACTCCCAGTCTCTCTCTCTCTCACACTCCCAATCTCTCTCTCTCACACTCCCAGTCTCTCTCTCTCACACTCCCAATCTCTCTCTCTCACATTCCCAATCTCTCTCTCTCTCACACTCCCAGTCTCTCTCTCTCTCACACTCCCAATCTCTCTCTCTCTCTCACACTCCCAATCTCTCTCTCACACTCCCAATCTCTCTCTCTCTCTCTCACACTCCCAATCTCTCTCTCTCACACTCCCAATCTCTCTCTCTCTCACACTCCCAATCTCTCTCTCTCACACTCCCAATCTCTCTCTCTCACACTCCCAATCTCTCTCTCTCACATTCCCAATCTCTCTCTCTCTCACACTCCCAGTCTCTCTCTCTCTCACACTCCCAATCTCTCTCTCTCTCTCACACTCCCAATCTCTCTCTCTCTCACACTCCCAATCTCTCTCTCTCTCACACTCCCAATCTCTCTCTCTCTCACACTCCCAATCTCTCTCTCTCTCACACTCCCAATCTCTCTCTCTCACACTTCCAATCTCTCTCTCTCTCACATTCCCAACCTCTCTCTCTCACACCCCCAATCTCTCTCTCTCACACTCCCAATCTCTCTCTCTCTCACACTCCCAATCTCTCTCTCTCCCACACTCCCAATCTCTCTCTCTCTCACACTCCCAATCTCTCTCTCTCACACTCCCAATCTCTCTCTCTCTCACACTCCCAATCTCTCTCTCTCTCACACTCCCAATCTCTCTCTCTCACACTCCCAATCTCTCTTTCTCACACTCCCAATCTCTCTCTCTCTCTCACACTCCCAAACTCTCTCTCTCACACTCCCAATCTCTCTCTCTCTCACACTCCCAATCTCTCTCTCTCTCACACTCCCAATCTCTCTCTCTCTCACACTCCCAATCTCTCTCTCTCTCACACTCCCAATCTCTCTCTCTCTCACACTCCCAATCTCTCTCTCTCTCACACTCCCAATCTCTCTCTCTCTCTCACACTCCCAATCTCTCTCTCTCACACTCCCAATCTCTCTCTCTCTCACACTCCCAATCTCTCTCTCTCACACTCCCAATCTCTCTCTCTCACATTCCCAATCTCTCTCTCTCACACTCCCAATCTCTCTCTCTCTCTCACACTCCCAATCTCTCTCTCTCACACTCCCAACCTCTCTCTCTCTCACACTCCCAAACTCTCTCTCTCTCACACTCCCAGTCCCTCTCTCTCTCACACTCCCAATCTCTCTCTCTCTCACTCCCAGTCTCTCTCTCTCTCACACTCCCAATCTCTCTCTCTCTCACACTCCCAATCTCTCTCTCTCACACTCCCAGTCTCTCTCTCTCTCACACTCCCAATCTCTCTCTCTCACACTCCCAGTCTCTCTCTCTCTCACTCCCAGTCTGTCTCTCTCACACTCCCAATCTCTCTCTCTCTCACACTCCCAATCTCTCTCTCTCGCACTCCCAATCTCTCTCTCTCTCGCACTCCCAATCTCTCTCTCTCTCGCACTCCCAATCTCTCTCTCTCTCGCACTCCCAATCTCTCTCTCTCTCGCACTCCCAATCTCTCTCTCTCTCGCACTCCCAATCTCTCTCTCTCTCACACTCCCAATCTCTCTCTCTCTCACACTCCCAATCTCTCTCTGTCACGCTCCCCATCTCTCTCTCTCACACTCCCAATCTCTCTCTCTCTCACACTCCCAATCTCTCTCTCTCTCACACTCCCAATCTCTCTCTCTCTCACACTCCCAATCTCTCTCTCGCTCACACTCCCAATCTCTCTCTCTCTCACACTCCCAATCTCTCTCTCTCTCACACTCCCAATCTCTCTCTCTCTCACACTCCCAATCTCTCTCTCTCTCGCACACCCAATCTCTCTCTCTCTCGCAGTCCCAATCTCTCTCTCTCTCGCACTCCCAATCTCTCTCTCTCTCGCACTCCCAATCTCTCTCTCTCTCGCACTCCCAATCTCTCTCTCTCTCACACTCCCAATCTCTCTCTCTCTCACACTCCCAATCTCTCTCTCTCACGCTCCCAATCTCTCTCTCTCATACTCCCAATCTCTCTCTCTCTCACACTCCCAATCTCTCTCTCTCACGCTCCCAATCTCTCGCTCTCACACTCCCAATCTCTCTCTCTCTCACACTCCCAATCTCTCTCTCACACTCCCAATCTCTCTCTCTCTCACACTCCCAATCTCTCTCTCTCTCACACTCCCAATCTCTCTCTCACACTCCCAATCTCTCTCTCTCTCACACTCCCAATCTCTCTCTCACACTCCCAATCTCTCTCTCTCTCCCACTCCCAATCTCTCTCTCTCTCACACTCCCAATCTCTCTCTCTCTCACACTCCCAATCTCTCTCTCTCTCACACTCCCAATCTCTCTCTCTCTCACACTCCCAATCTCTCTCTCTCTCACACTCCCAAACTCTCTCTCTCACACTCCCAATCTCTCTCTCTCACACTCCCAATCTCTCTCTCACACTCCCAATCTCTCTCTCTCACACTCCCAGGGTCTCTCTCTCACACTCCCAATCTCTCTCTCTCACACTCCCAGTCTCTCTCTCTCACACTCCCAATCTCTCTCTCTCTCTCACACTCCCAATCTCTCTCTCTCACACTCCCGATCTCTCTCTCCCACATCCCAGTCTCTCTCTCTCACACTCCCAATCTCTCTCTCTCTCTCACACTCCCAATCTCTCTCTCACACTCCCAATCTCTCTCTCTCACACTCCCAATCTCTCTCTCTCACACTCCCAATCTCTCTCTCTCACACTCCCAGTCTCTCTCTCTCACACTCCCAATCTCTCTCTCTCTCACACTCCCAATCTCTCTCTCTCTCACACTCCCATTCTCTCTCTCTCACACTCCCAATCTCTCTCTCACACTCCCAATCTCTCTCTCTCTCACACTCCCAATCTCTCTCTCTCTCACACTCCCAATCTCTCTCTCTCACACTCCCAATCTCTCTCTCTCTCACACCCCCAATCTTTCTCTCTCACACTCCCAATCTCTCTCTCTCTCACACTCCCAGTCTCTCTCTCTCTCACACTCCCAATCTCTCTCTCTCTCACACTCCCAGTCTCTCTCTCTCCCTCACTCCCAGTCTCTCTCTCTCACACTCCCAATCTCTCTCTCTCTCTGTCACACTCCCAATCTCTCTCTCTCACACACTCCCAATCTCTCATTCTCTCACTCCCAGTCTCTCTCTCTCACACTCCCAATCTCTCTCTCTCTCACTCCCAGTCTGTCTCTCACACACTCCCAGTCTGTCTCTCTCACACTCCCAATCTCTCTCTCTCTCACTCCCAGTCTCTCTCTCTCTCACTCCCAGTCTCTCTCTCTCTCACACTCAATTCAATTCAATTCCATTCAAATCGCTTTATTGGCATGATAAGGTACATCTTATGTTGCCAAAGCATCAAAATACATTTATGGTTGAACACATAAACGCAGTTCTATTCAAACAGTGTATAAACAGATATATCCCTGAGTGTATAAATATACATTCGCATTATTTATATATAATCTTTTCTTAGGTTTACTGGTTGTCCCTCTGTTCATGGCAAGCTGTAACATAGTGTGCCGCCAGTGCTACACAGCTTCTCTTCTCCCCCAGTAGGTATGGGAGTTTTTGGTCGTCATTCAAATTTCTGAATTCAGGGCATATTTGTGAGAATTTTTGGTAGCAATTCTCCCTGATGCCCTGATATTTTCCACAGGCTGTGAGGAAGTGCATCTTTGTCTCCACTACTCCCTGACTGCAGTGAGAGCATATCCTGTCCTCTCTTGGCAGCCTGGTCTGCCTGTGTCTGCCTTTTTCGATCGCTAGGCTATGTTCGCTAAGTATGTACCTTGTCAAGGTTTTTCTCAGTTTGTTATCCTTTACCATGGTCAGGTACTCAGCCATGTTGTATTGTCTGTTTCGGGCCAAGTAGCAATTGAGTTTGCTTTGGGTTTTTGTTGTTTCTGCCCAATATGACAGGTATTTTTCCTTTTGTTTAGTGACAATTGTGTTGGGTCGAATTCTCTGTGCTACGATGTCAGTGTCCTGGGGCTGGTTATTGTTAGTAGTGTTAGTGGTTGCTTCGCTGAAACACTCCCAATCTCTCTCTCTCACACTCCCAATCTCTCTCTCTCTCACTCCCAATCTCTCTCTCTGACACTCCCAATCTCTCTCTCTCTCACACTCCCAATCTCTCTCTCTGACACTCCCAATCTCTCTCTCTCTCTCACACTCCCAGTCTCTCTCTCACACTCCCAATCTCTCTCTGTCTCTCACTCCCAATCTCTCTCTCTCACACTCCCAATCTCTCTCTCTCTCACACTCCCAATCTGTCTCTCTCACACTCCCAATCTCTCTCTCTCTCACACTCCCAATCTCTCTCTCTCACACTCCCAATCTCTCTCTCTCGCACACTCCCAATCTCTCTCTCTCTCACACTCCCAATCTCTCTCTCTCACACTCCCAATCTCTCTCTCTCGCACACTCCCAATCTCTCTCCCTCTCTCACACTCCCAATCTCTCTCTCTCACACTCCCAATCTCTCTCTCTCACACTCCCAATCTCTCTCTCTCTCACACTCCCAATCTCTCTCTCTCACACTCCCAATCTCTCTCTCTCACACTCCCAATCTCTCTCTCTCTCGCACTCCCAATCTCTCTCTCACACTCCCAGTCTCTCTTTCTCACACACTCCCAGTCTCTCTCTCTCTCTCTCACGTTCCCAATCTCTCTCTCTCTCACTCCCAATCTCTCTCTCTGACACTCCCAATCTCTCTCTCTCTCACACTCCCAATCTCTCTCTCTGACACTCCCAATCTCTCTCTCTCTCTCACACTCCCAGTCTCTCTCTCACACTCCCAATCTCTCTCTGTCTCTCACTCCCAATCTCTCTCTCTCACACTCCCAATCTCTCTCTCTCTCACACTCCCAATCTCTCTCTCTCACACTCCCAATCTCTCTCTCTCGCACACTCCCAATCTCTCTCTCTCTCACACTCCCAATCTCTCTCTCTCACACTCCCAATCTCTCTCTCTCGCACACTCCCAATCTCTCTCCCTCTCTCACACTCCCAATCTCTCTCTCTCACACTCCCAATCTCTCTCTCTCACACTCCCAATCTCTCTCTCTCTCACACTCCCAATCTCTCTCTCTCACACTCCCAATCTCTCTCTCTCACACTCCCAATCTCTCTCTCTCTCGCACTCCCAATCTCTCTCTCACACTCCCAGTCTCTCTTTCTCACACACTCCCAGTCTCTCTCTCTCTCTCTCACGTTCCCAATCTCTCTCTCTCTCACTCCCAATCTCTCTCTCTCACACTCCCAATCTCTCTCTCTCACAGTCCCAATCTCTCTCTCTCACACTCCCAGTCTCTCTCTCTCTCTCTCTCTCACTCCCAATCTCTCTCTCTCTCACTCCCAATCTCTCTCTCTCTCACACTCCCAATCTCTCTCTCTCTCTCTCTCCTTCCCTCTCTCTCTCTCTCCTTCCCTCTCTCTCCTTCCCTCTCTCTCTCTGTCTCTCTCCTTCCCTCTCTTTCTCTCTCCTTCCCTCTCGCTCCTTCCCTCTCTCTCTCTCCTTCCATCTCTCTCTCTCTTTCCTTCCATCTCTCTCTCTCTCTCTCCTTCCCCCTCTCTCTCTCTCTCCTTCCCTCTCTCTCTCTCCTTCCCTCTCTCTCATGCCCTCTCTCTCTCCTTCCCTCTCTCTCTTCCCCCCAGTCGCTCCCTCTCTCTCTTCCAACAACAACATGCCCTGTTCATGGCAAGCTGTAACATAGTGTGCCGCCAGTGCTACACAGCTTCTCTTCTCGCCCAGTAGGTATGGGAGTTTTTGGTCGTCATTCAAATTTCTGAATTCAGGGCATATTTGTGAGAATTTTTGGTAGCAATTCTCCCTGATGCCCTGATATTTTCCACAGGCTGTGAGGAAGTGCATCTCTGTCTCCACTACTCCCTGACTGCAGTGAGAGCATATCCTGTCCTCTCTTGGCAGCCTGGTCTGCCTGTGTCTGCCTTTTTCGATCGCTAGGCTATGTTCGCTAAGTCTGTACCTTGTCAAGGTTTTTCTCAGTTTGTTATCCTTTACCATGGTCAGGTACTCAGCCATGTTGTATTGTCTGTTTAGGGCCAAGTAGCAATTGAGTTTGCTTTGGGTTTTTGTTGTTTCTGCCCAATATGACAGGTATTTTTCCTTTTGTTTAGTGACAATTGTGTTGGGTCGAATTCTCTGTGCTACGATGTCACTGTCCTGGGGCTGGTTATTGTTAGTAGTGTTAGTGGCTGCTTCACTGAAACACTCCCAATCTCTCTCTCTCACACTCCCAATCTCTCTCTGCCTCTCACTCCCAATCTCTCTCTCTCACACTCCCAATCTCTCTCTCTCTCACACTCCCAATCTCTCTCTCTCTCACACTCCCAATCTCTCTCTCACACTCCCAATCTCTCTCTCTCTCACACTCCCAATCTCTCTCTCTCTCTCACACTCCCAATCTCTCTCTCTCACACTCCCAATCTCTCTCTCTCACACTCCCAATCTCTCTCTCTCTCACACTCCCAATCTCTCTCTCTCTCACACTCCCAATCTCTCTCTCTCACACTCCCAATCTCTCTCTCTCTCGCACTCCCAATCTCTCTCTCACACTCCCAGTCTCTCTTTCTCACACACTCCCAGTCTCTCTCTCTCTCTCTCACATTCCCAATCTCTCTCTCTCTCACTCCCAATCTCTCTCTCTCACACTCCCAATCCCTCTCTCTCACAGTCCCAGTCTCTCTCTCTCACACTCCCAGTCTCTCTCTCTCTCACTCCCAATCTCTCTCTCTCTCACTCCCAATCTCTCTCTCTCTCACACTCCCAATCTCTCTCTCTCTCTCTCCTTCCCTCTCTCTCTCTCTCTCCTTCCCTCTCTCTCTCTGTCTCTCTCCTTCCCTCTCTTTCTCGCTCCTTCCCTCTCGCTCCTTCCCTCTCTCTCTCTCCTTCCCTCTCTCTCTCTCCTTCCATCTCTCTCTCTCTCTCCTTCCATCTCTCTCTCTCTCTCTCCTTCCCTCTCTCTCTCTCTCTCTCTCTCTCCTTCCCTCTCTCTCTCTCCTTCCCTCTCTCTCTCTCCATCCCCCTCTCTCTCTCCTTCCCTCTCTCTCATTCCCTCTCTCTCTCCTTCCCTCTCTCTCTTCCCCCCAGTCGCTCCCTCTCTCTCTTCCAACAACAACATGCCCTCAAAAAGCCTCGGCACCGCCGGGCTCCCCCAGCTAGTATATATATGTTATTATGTTATGTTAAATGGGGATATACACTGTTAAGCTAAAAAGGGAGGATTGTGGTGTATGTAACCTGTTCCACCTTAAGAGAACTACCTTAAGAGATGTACTACTTTCTCTTGGCTGCTGTATACTGTAATACCGGTGGTGACCACACCGGTATATAAACGTTGTGTAGTGATTTGCTGGGCAGTTCAGCCCTGACCTCCGAATAGTAAAGGCCTGTTAAAGTTATTCTTGTTGTCTGTGTCCAGTGATTTATAATAAGCATAACTGGGACACACAGACTCAACAGTCATGCTATGCTGCAGCTAGCTCCCAAGGCCTACACCAATTTCCCTCCCTCTCCCAAGTCAGGTTCTCAAACACAGGGAGGAATTCATCTAGGAGATGACATGTTCAAGTTACCATGAATCCAATAATCCAACCAGGACCAAAGGTATTAAGCAGGTAGAAGTCCCACCTATTAGAAGTTATGACAGTATAGGGGCCAGGAGAAAAATTGTCCCTTTTAAGCTAATTTCTTGTAAATGTATGAAAAGCCTAAATAAAGGAAATATATGAAACACAGACCTTGGCCAGAATTTGCTGGGTTGTCAGCGGGCGGGATCAGTGGCGGGTCAGGTGGCAAAGCATTTTTCTTTGACAGCGGGTCGGGAACCCGCTGTCAACCCACCGCAATGCGCCTTTCCCAATGTCGGAGTCTGTTAGCGCTGAGCAGACCCAAGAGGCAGCGGCGGGTGACCCAATTAAGCACATTATAATATACTTAACAAACCATTAACAGGCTTTCTTAACTTACTTTTTAACTTTAACTTCATGGCCATGGGAATCAGGCTGTTCGGAGATCACATCTGTCAATCTGAGGCGGGAGTTCAGTGGCCATTGCTCCAGCTGATTATTTGACAGCTTCAAATGTACAGTAAAAGCTCCCACCTGACAGATCATCACTTTCCTCAGCTACAAGCTGTTTCTCAGTTCATTTCTAGCACTGATTCTGCAGGCGTTCCACTCTCCATCCGCTCTCACCTCATTGGAAGAACTCTCTCACCATTGACAGAATGCTTCTGTCATCTCTACTTCACCTGCCATCTATTCCATCATCGTGGGTGCTCTTTATTCTATCTCACCTTGGTCCTCAGAATCGAACCACGATGAGCCCCAACACCAGCAGTACCAGGCACACCAGCAGCACCAACAACATCACCAACCTTCTCCGCAATCACCTAATGCTCCACAGGACAGAGGGCATTAGCACCCAACCACATTGCTGCCCAGGAGGCCAGGGATGGCCTCACCATGGCCAGATTTACTTCACTTGATGCTGTACACCCTGGCTGCCACATGATGTGCCAGGTTGGCATCACCCCACACCAACACCATAGAGCATCCCTAGAATGCCCAAGCCATTCCTTTCACACTCACCACCATTGCGGGGGGTACCGTTATGCCTCACCATTCACTGCAACTCACTAAGCCACTTCCAAAAATGTACACAAATCTGTCCAAGAACGGAAAGTGTTGAAAATAAAGGCTTCATTAACAGAAACTTTACATGAGCATGAACAAGTGGCTACCTTTGTGTGTTATTAGTTGGAATGATTGCACTAGGATGAGTGCGTGTGTGAGGGGTGGCTAGTGAGATGGGGGATGTGATAATGTAGATAGAGATAGAGAGAGAGCGAGAGATGCGTGGAAGTGCAAGGCAAGTTGGTGTGAGTAAGGATGTGCAGGAGTAGGGTAGGGAAGGCAGAGTGATGGGGATGTGATGAGAGGCACAGGAGGACGAAGGTGAGTGTGGCTTTTGAAGAGATTGCAAAGTCTCTGAAGAATGGACTCAGTCGGGAATATTTTGTGGACTTTATGGGATTTTTCTGAGGGTATTTTCCCTGTTATGGGATCGCCCTGTGAATACGTGAAAGACCGGTTTGTTAAAACTCCAGAGAACGCATGGCAGTTGGCTGTGACAAAAGAACTGTCAGTCATCTAGAATGTTTGGATTCACCCGACAGTCCTGGAAAAAGGAAGGGGGCCATTGAACTTGAACTTGATTAGAAAGCCACTCTAATATGCAAAAGTACTTATCACCTCCATCTCAGAAGAGAAGCAGAACAATGAACCCACTGGCCTCAGCCAGCCGAAAGGGAGCCAGTTTTTTTCCCAACACAAAGACCGAAAGATATGTCCCCGACTTAGGGCCATTAATCCAATATGCATGGGTCTGAGGATGACTCATCACTGATTAAGCGCCAGAGTGCTTAGAAACAATAGGATTTTAAAGATTGGCGGGAAAAGATAGTGACTACTATAAAGATAGACTCTTTTCCACCATTCTCTCTCTCTCTCTTGCTCCCTGCTGCAACAAGATCGAACTAACAAGAAGTACCAGAGAAACCGACGAGCAGAGCTTCGTTTGGCTCAGCCAGGTGAAGGGGTTTATGCGACTGGGTAATTCATTGGTCGGGGTGGAATTAGAGTCCACCATAGCAACAAGGGAATTACTGCTTGTTATAGTCCCCAGTTTTGTACTGTATGTATGTTGATTGTAATCTGGGTTTTATTCTCCACAGGGACAGTGATTTCGTTTAGTGGTGCATGTTTTAGCCAGTGTATGTTAGACCAAATAAATAAAAGTTTGATTTTTCACTGAAGCATTCCTGTCCGTGACTTATTTCATTTACACTCTGAATAATAATTCCCGGGTATAGAATTATAGTAAGGCGGGGGTGATTCGAACTGTCCGTCTAACAATTGGGCTAGGATCAAAAACCGCTTACACTTTGTACTAATGTTTTGTGATCTAATGAGATCATTGAAAGGTTTGCGTCACTGCGCCCAGATCCTCCTGACGACATCCCTGCTTGTGACCTCCTCTGAATTATGCAACCAGGCCGTGTTGGTCTCCTGGGGCGGTCTCTTCCACCCATGGGAAGGGAAGAGGACCTCCCTATGCACTGTGACTCCTTCCATAAGCATATGGAGGGAGTTTTGGGAGAGCCTGGGTGCAGCCCTGCACCTCTGTGCAGTGACTGTCAGTGTTTGCAGCACTTCAATGCTGTAGAACACTGACAGCACAAACGTCAAACGTAAGTTGGCCAGTGTGTAGGGTTCTCAAAATTCCCACATTCCCCAAAAGTTATGGATAAAGGGACCCTGTATGGACAAGTTATTAAAAAGGGCACTCAAAATGGCTTCTGAAACCTCGTGACCAAAACCGACAGGATTTTAAAAGCAAGGCCCTGCAAAAAGGCAGGCCCTGAAATGAAACCTAACATGCACAAATCTGTGAAAAGACTTTGTAAAGCCAGACAGAGTCATAGAGTCATAGAGTCATAGGCCTAGAAATTGAGTTTTGGCGCAGCCAGGGCTTTAGCGCCGGAAGTTAGTGCCGGAGCTAAGTCGCGCTGGTCGGGCCCAAAATTCAATAGTTCTGCGCCCAAACGGCTGCCGGCGCTGCTGAGAGCTGTTTGCGCCTGAAAACTGGCGCAACGCGCTGAATTTCGGCGCTATTCCGGCGCTGCGGCGCCCGCTGCGGTGCGGCAGGTTCGGGAAGTGCAGGCCTCCTCCTTCCCTTAAGGAGGAGCTGCCTGCACCCGGCCGCGGCCCGCGAAAATCTTTTTAAAAATGAGCCCGGCACCTCGGACAAGTGCCGGGCTTGCTTCTGTTCCGGGGGGGGGGGGGGGAAGTCCGGGGAGGGAGCTGCGGCCAGGCGGCCGGCGGGAAAGCGGCCGGCCGCCGCGGGGCCTTTAATGCGCTGGCGCAAAAACATGTTGGACTCTGTTGCCAGAGTCTTAGTTGCGGCTGCCACGGGCGAGGCGGCCGCAACTGAATTTCGGCGCTGGGGCCCGTCGGCATGGCAACCGGGACGCTGCGCACACCGATGACGTCATCGGTGCCGGCGCAGCGCTACCGGTCTACCGCGGCGGAAGGGCCCCAGGCAATTTAGGCGCCGGCGCCAATTGCAGCGCTAGGCCCTCTAGCGCCGCAAAATCGGCGCTAAGGGCACTGAATTTCTAGGCCATAGAGTTTTACAGCACAGAAAGAGGCCCTTCGGCCCATCGTGTCTGCGCCGCACATCCATCCCTGTCCAGTCTAATCCCATTTTCCAGCATTTGGTCCATAGCCTTGTATGCAATGGCATTTCAAGTGCTCATCCAAATGCTTCTTGAATGTTGTGAGGGTTCCTGCCCCTACCACCCTTTTAGGCATTGAGTTCCACATTCCAACCACCCTCTGGGTGAAAAAGTTCCTCCTCAAATCCCCTCTAAATCTCCTGCCCCTTACCCTGAATCTATGCCCCCTTGTTATTGACCCCCCTACTAAGGGGAAAAGTTCCTCTTTGTCTACCCTATCTATGCCCCTCATCATTTTGTACACCTCAATCAGGTCCCCCCTCAGCCTTCTTTGCTCCAAGGAAAACAACCCCAGCCTGTTTAGTCTTTCTTTATAGCTGAGGCGCTCCATCCCAGGTAACATCCTGGTGAATCTTCTCTGCACCCTCTCCAAAGCAATCACATCCTTCCTATAGTGAGGCGACCAGAACTGCACACAGTACTCCAGCTGTGGCCTCACCAGCGTTTTGTACAGCTCCATCATAACCTCCCTGCTCTTATATTCTATGCCTCGGCTAATGAAGGCAAGTATCCCATATGCCTTTTTAACCACCTTATCTACTTGTTCCGCTGCCTTCAGAGATCTATGTACATGTACACCGAGGTCCCTCTGTACTTCCTAGGGTCCTACCACTCATTGTGTATTCCCTTGCCTTATTTGTCCGTCCAAAATGCATCACCTCGCACTTTTCAGGGTTAAATTCCATTTGCCACTTTTCCGCCCATCTGACCAACCCGTCTATATCGTCCTGTAGCCTGAGGCTTTCCCCCTTGCAATTTACCACCCCACCAATTTTCGTGTCATCTGCAAACTTACTGATCATCCCTTTTACATTCTCATCCAAATCATTTATGTAGATCACAAACAACAAGGGACCCAGCACCGATCCCTGAGCTACCCCACTGGACACAGGCTTCCAGTCACAAAAGCAACCTTCGACCATCACCCTCTGCCTCCTGCCACTCAGCCAGTTTAGGATCCAACGCGCCAAGGCACCCTGGATCCCATGGGCTCTTACCTTCTTGACCAGTCTCCTATGCGGGACTTTGTCAAAAGCTTTACTGAAGTCCATGTAAACCACATCCAAAGCATTTCCCTCATCCACCTCCCTAGTCACCCCCTCGAAAAATTCAATCAGATTTGTCAGACATGATTTACCCTTGACAAAGCCATGCTGACTATCCCCGATTAATCCTTGCCTCTCCAAGTGGAGACTAATTTTGTCCCTCAGAATTTTTTCCAATAATTTCCCTACCACAGATGTTAGGCTCACTGGCCTGTAATTCCCTGGTTTATCCCTGCTACCCTTCTTGTATAATGGTACTACATTAGCTGTTCTCCAGTCCCCTGGTACATCCCCTGTGGCCAGAGAGGTTCTGAAAATTTGGGTCAGAGCCCCTGCAATCTCCTCCTTTGCCTCCCACAGCAACCTGGGATACATCTCGTCCGGGCCTGGGGATTTATCGACTTTTTGGCCTGCTAAAACCGCTAGCACCTCCTCCCTCTCGATGCTAATATGTTCAAGTATGTCACAATCCCCTTGCCCGATTTCTATGTCTGCATCGTCTTTCTCCATAGTGAACACAGATGCAAAAAATTCATTTAAAACCCCGCCTACATCATCTGGTTCTACACACAGATTGCCACTTTGGTCCCTAATGGGCCCTACCCTTTCCCTGGTTATCCTCTTGCCCTTAATATACTTATAAAACATCTTAGGATTTTCCTTTATTTTGCTCGCCAGTGTTATTTCATGGCCCCTCCTCGCCCTCCTAATTTCTTTTTTAAGTATGCCCCTGCACTTTTTATACTCCTCTAGGGCTTCTTCCGTCTTTAGTCTTTTGTAACTGCCAAAAGCCCCCCTTTTATTTCTAATGCATTTTTGTATCTCCCTTGTCATCCAAGGTTCCCCTTGTTTGTTGGTCCCACCCTTGACCTTTACAGGAACATGTTGGCGCTGTACTCTCTCTATTTCCCTTCTGAAAGTCTCCCACTGTTTTGATGTGGATTTTCCTATAAGTAGTTGCTCCCAGTTAGGTAAACACAGAATATGCATTCCTCACCTTGGAACAGATCAAGCCAGGATGGCTCTAATCTGAAAGCCATCAACTTCTCGCATAAATAATCGGTAACAGCTCACAGGTAGCTGCCAAGCCAGGAAACCCGATTAAGTTTCATAAATGACAAACAGCCAGGATATCAAAGCCATTATACCAGGAGACAACCGCCCCAGAAGTCGTTAAAGTAAATGGCTGTAATCATTTTAAACGAGCCCGCCAAAAGTTAGGCAAAGGACTGACCTGATTTGGCACGCAGATAAGGGGAGAAGAACCAGGTATAATTGTCGGCCCGCCGGTAGCGATCGCTCTCTTATCTCTTAGCTCCTGCCGCTTGCCTCCTGCTCCGGGCTCCTGCCTCTCGCTCTCGCTTCGTGCCTCGTGGCAGGCCTTCTTCTCCCTCCCCGTGCCGCTTGACACCAAGGGCATCCATTACTACACCGGGGCCAAATGCGGGAGGTGAACAAGACCCGAATTCGAAGATGCACAGGACACACGGGGCCACAAACAGACGAGACGAGATGAGAAAAACGGTAAAGCCGGTAAAGACAGAGAAGGGCAGCGGAAAGACGCGTTGGGGGACAAACGACCTAGTTATAAGCTAGCGTTTGATGAATAAGTTGGCGTTCGAAGCATGGATAGTGAAATCAAGACAAACGGCCTAGTTATAAGCTGTCATTTGATGCATGGACAGTAAAGCCCAATTAAGAATAAACTGGTGTTCGAAGCTTGGATAGGAAAATCATTAACGGTAAAAACCACCAACCGAACCCCAACCGCAGTAATACAGTCGGCGACCGCCCGAAGAAGAAGAAGACCCATCGCAACAAAGTACCCAACGAAGACGTTAACGGAGGAAAAGGAGGGTGCTTCGCACAAACAACTCCATCGCCGCGCCCTGTGACCACGTGACGACGACGAACCCCAAAGGACAACAAGAGTGAACCTCAAACCCCCCAACCAGTTAAAGCAACAGGTTTCAAATTGGTGAGCATGAATTCCTGGCCCCTCGTAGCTTAATCTAGTTAGGTATTGGGGGTGGGATAAGGATAAGGGGATTTTAATGTATTTGTTTCCCTCGATACACACACACACAGAATCCCCACAGTGCAGATAGAGGCCATTTCGGCCCATCGAGCCTGCACCGACACATATCCCACCCTATCCCTGTAACCCCACGTATTTAATCCCCTAACATTAAGGGTCAATTTAACATAGCCAAACCAACCTAACCTGCACATCTTTGGACTGTGGGAGGAAACCGGAGCACCCGGAGGAAACCCACGCAGACACAGGGAGAATGTGCAAACTCCACACAGACAGTCGCCCGAGGCCAGATTTGAACCCGGGTCCCTGGCGCTGTGAGGCAACAGTGCTAACCACTATGCCACCGTGCCCCCCTGTGCCGTGTGTTCCCCATTCCCATATAAGTGTAATTGTTTATGCCTGTAACTATATCAGTAATTCTCAGTAAGATTGTGTTATTCTGCTTTTAATAAAATTTGCGGTTTTCTTGCACCAAACCACTTGTCTATTCGAGTTTCTGTATCGCCGCCTGTACCTAAGTCCGGTGTCTAGAACCCAGGGGTGTGGGAGTGATTCGAACCGCTCAGAGACAGTCAGAGGTGAAGCTGACTGGGCACACGCCACCCCCTACAAGTGTCCCTTTAAGGAAACCGGCTGATGACGCGTCATGAATGATGTCACCAGACCCAGTTCCTCTAATTGGACTGGGAAACGCACTATGCGGGCTTAACAAGCCCTATCAACGTAACTTCATTTTAGGCAGCAAGATGGAGCCAGCAGCGGGGCTGCAACCCACCACCGACATCACCCGCACTGGACCCACCGAGGTGAGCAAAATCCTGACCATTAATTCTGTACAAGTACATCAATTGTGTGAGAGTGGGCAGGGCAGCAAAAGGGCTTGTCCTGCAAGGAGGATGGAGCCAAGCCATACAATACATATAACATCAGTGTTTGCTCCTTTCTTACTTCAGTGGCCAGCAGAAAATTGGCTCATAATTGGCACATTGCCAGGCCACGTAAGAAGTAAATACTGTGCTGCTTGGTTAGCGTCTCTCCTAGAAATTAAATAAGAGATCAGCCCAGTACAGAGTTTACAAATGGCCTAACATAAGACTGAAGTTCATCAATTTACATTTAGGCCCTGAAGAATTGCTAAGATGGTTGGGGGGGAAATTCGGTTGCTTCGCACCTCCCATTAGAGCCCTAAAAGGGCGCTAATGGAGCACAAAGCAACTAGCGCCCGGGCGCGGCCATGTTTGCGGCGCTCGCGAAATTGACTAGAGTTTTTGTGGTCGCGCCCCGATCTCCTGCGCTCGCAGATCGTGACGTCAGTCGAGTGTGCAACATCCCGGTGGCACCCCAGACCGGATATTAAGTTTCGCCCCCTTCCTGTTCGCCTGCCGCAAGCAACGACAGGGAGACTGGAACGTTTTCCAGTCGGCGAGGGGCTGGGGGGGGAGGGGTGCTATTTAAAGGCGCCCTCTTCCTGCGTTTTTTTGTGGTAGACATTTTTGCACAACTCATTCTGACAGAGAGAGAGAGAGAAAGAGAGAGAGTGTGTGAAGTAGTTTTGGCTACTGAGCATCACTTTGCAGGTTCTTTTGGAGAGAGTGGCAATCATGGCCAGACGGAGGAGGGCCAACAGGCCTCTGCACAGGAGACCTTACCCTCCCAGGGTATTCCAGGAACAATTCTCCTACATTCATTTGTCTGAGGAGCAGTGTTTGCGCAGGCTGCGCGTCAGCAAGGAGGTGTTCACTGAGCTCTGCCACCTGCTGCAGCCAGATCTGCAGCCTCAACTGAGGACCAGGACGTCTCTCTCGGTGGCAGTGAAGGTCACAGTGGCTCTGAACTTTTATGCCACCGGCTCCTTTCAAGCAATATCACCTAGTTCGTGGTCCATTGCTGTATCCGGCAGGTCACAGATGCCCTCTATAAAAGGAGACGAAAGTACATCTCTTTCCCCATGACCTGGGCCAAATAGCATGAACGCGCATTGGGCTTTGCGAGGATAGCGGGCTTCCCCATGGTGCAGGGCGCCATTGACTGCACGCATGTGGCATTGCGGGCACCGCATGAGAATGCAGAGGTTTTCCGAAACTGCAAAAGTCCAGTTGGTCTGTGACCACAGACAGCTGATACTCGCTGTCAATGCCCACTATCCTGGCAGCAGCCACGATGCTTTCATCCTGTGCCAGACTAGTGTGCCAGACCTTTTCCAGGCACCGCATCAGCCAAGTGGTTGGCTCCTCAGGGACAAGGGTTATCCACTCTGCACCTGGCTGATGACACCGCTTCGTAACCCCAACACCCCTGCTGAGCTGCGGTACAATGAGAACCATCTCGCCACCAGGAACAACATTGGGCACACAATCGGCGTGCTCAAGCAACGGTTCCACTGTCTGGACCACTCAGGAGGAGCCCTGCAGTACTCGCCTGAGCGAGTCTCCCTCTTCATAGTTGTGTACTGCATTCTTCATAACCTGGCAATCCTCAGGACTCAGCCAATGCCACCAGGCCTTGGAGCACCAGCAGAGGAGGAGGAAGAGGAGGAGGATGATCAGCAGCAGCACCAAGGCAGGAGGGAGGCCCACAATGTTGAAACTGCAAGGGCCGTCCGTCAACGACTGATAACAAGCCGCTTCTAGGCCCCTACTCAGGAAATGGCTTCTGGCATGGAGAACAACATGATAGATAGCAACCCGCAACCCATATAGTCGGCCCAAGGCAGCAATGATTCCAAAGGCCAAACATGTACATTTTGAATACAAAAGCTTTTTTATTTTACAAACTGTGTGTGTGTCATTTCCTCATGACAAACTAATAGAAACAAACACAAAAAGAGGGCCTAGCGCTGCAATTGGCGCCGGTTCCTAAATTGCCTGGGGCCCTTCCGCGGCGGTAGACCGGTAGCGCTGCGCCGGCACCGATGACGTCATCGGTGTGCGCAGCGTCCCGGTTGCCGTGGTAACCCGGCCCCAAGCCGAAATTCAGTTGCGGCCGCCTCGCCAGTGGCAGCCGCAACTAAGACTCCGGCAAACGAGTGCTGCCGGAGTCTGCGCCGGCGCTTTAAGGAGGCGCGGCGGCCGGCCGCTTTCCCGCCGGCCGCCTGCCCGCAGCTCCCTCCCCGGACTTCTCCCCCCCCCCCCCCCCGGAACAGATGCAAGCCCGGCACTTGTCCGAGGTGCCGGGCTCATTTTTGAGGAGATTTGCGCGGGCCGCGGCCGGGTGCAGGCAGCTCCTCCTTAACGGAAGGAGGAGGCCTGCACTTCCCGAGCCTGCCGCACCGCAGCGGGCGCCGCAGCGCCGGAATAGCGCCGCAATGCGGCGCGTTGCGCCAGTTTTCAGGCGCTAAAACCCTTCAGTAGCGCCGGCAGCCGTTTGGGCGCGGCGCTACTGAATTTTTGGCGCGCGCAAAGGGACTTAGCGCCGGCGCTAACTTCCGGCGCTAAAGCCCTGGCGCAGCGCAAACTCAATTTCTAGGCCATAGAGTTTTACAGCACAGAAAGAGGCCCTTCGGCCCATCGTGTCTGCGCCGCCCATCCCTCCCTGTCCAGTCTAATCCCATTTTCCAGCATTTGGTCCATAGCCTTGTATGCAATGGCATTTCAAGTGCTCATCCAAATGCTTCTTGAATGTTGTGAGGGTTCCTGCCTCTACCACCCTTTCAGGCAGTGAGTTCCAGCTTCCAACCACCCTCTGGGTGAAAAAGTTCCTCCTCAAATCCCCCCTAAATCTCCTGCCCCTTACCCTGAATCTGTTCCCCCTTGTTATTGACCCCCCTACTAAGGGGAAAAGTTCCTCTTTGTCTACCCTATCTATGCCCCTCATCATTTTGTACACCTCAATCAGGTCCCCCCTCAGCCTCCTTTGCTCCAAGGAAAACAACCCCAGCCTGTTGAGTCTTTCTTCATAGCTGAGGCGCTCCATCCCAGGTAACATCCTGGTGAATCTTCTCTGCACCCTCTCCAAAGCAATCACATCCTTCCTATAGTGAGGCGACCAGAACTGCACACAGTACTCCAGCTGTGGCCTCACCAGCGTTTTGTACAGCTCCATCATAACCTCCCTGCTCTTATATTCTATGCCTCTGCTAATGAAGGCAAGTATCCCATAAGCCTTTTTAACCACCTTATCTACCTGTTCCGCTGCCTTCAGGGATCTATGTACATGTACACCAAGGTCCCTCTGACCCTCTGTACTTCCTAGGGTCCTAACACTCATTGTGTGGGCATGGGCTTTCTCGGGAGAGGGTGGCACTGATGCTCCGGCTTCCTCTTCCTCCTCGCCCGCGGCTTCGCTCCCACTGGCAGCTTGAGGGCCCGTCTCCTCAGCTGGTGAATCACCATCTGAAAGCAGGGAGGTAAAAGAGTGGCTTTAGCGTGAGGACAGGGGGGCAGTAAGGGAGGAAGGAGCGGAACGATTTAGTAAGTTGGATTGAAAGTGTCAAAGGTTGATGTTGTGAGGGACAAGTGGAATGAGAGAGGAGAGAAAGCTGATGACCTTACCATTGCAGTCCCGAACGGGGTTGGCCTCTCCAGGGGCGACGGGACCGATCACCTGGCTTGCCACAAGCCTGTGGACGCGCGCCTCAAGTTCACTGAGGGGCTGCAGCTGAGGCCGCCCTCCACCCGTCCGTTGCTGCTGTCTCCTGTTATGAGATAGCTTGGCCTGCAAGAAAAAGGACGGCGTCTGAGTAAATATACAGCCATGGTTTTGCCTGATGTGCCTCCCAAGTTGAATAACCCTTAATATATGCAGCCATGGTCTTGCCTGATATGCCTCCCATAGTTGAATAGCCCTTACTCTATGCAGCCATGCTCTTGCCTGATGTGCCTCCCATAGTTGAATAGCCCTTACTGTATGCAAGGTGTGGAATGTGCATGTTTGTTTTAGGAGATGGCCATAGGTGTTGGATGAGTATTGGGCATGTAATGTATATACCTTTAAGGGGGGAACTACTTTTTACAGCTCATGTATACTGCAGTACCGGCAGTGACCACACCTGTATATAGCACTGTGTAGTAACCTGTACAGACCAGTTCCACTGTGAGCCACGTTGAGTAAACACCTGTTGTACCGTTTCTCCTGCAGTCTGTGTCTCATTATACACAGACACAACAGGGCATTGGGGTTTTAAGACCCTCTGGCCATAGAATGAGGTTGAGGTTGTCATTGCTAGCGGCAGGCGGTAAGGCAGGGGCGCCACTCAATATCTGGCCTGGGGTGCTACCGGGGCATTGCACGCTCGACTGACATCATGATCTACAGGAGATCGTGGCAGTAGTGTTTAGCGCCGCCGCCCTCTTAGGGCGCTAACAGGAGGTGCAAAGCAACCGAATTTTTCTCCCCTTGGGTTTTAGTATCATCAGGTATAATGGAAGGGTTTTATGAACTTCAAAGTCTCACTTTTCTTCAAAGAGACTTAAAAGATTTTGGTTTACTGAAGATTGTGTTACAGTCAGTAACCTTCATCACCTAACCTGCAACACAGTCTCCTATTGTAACCTGGCTGACCTACTTCTTTTCATGCTGTTGATGGTGAGTGAGGTAATCCTCCTTTAGCTCTTTAAACTATCTCTCTCTGCTTCAGAGGGTCGCACTTATGACCTTAACAGTGTACATTAAATTTTTTTTAACAATTCCAGAGATTAAGCTTCACTGAAAGGAATATTTCATATATTTGCTTCTTTATACAAATATAAACAAACCACAAAACCTGAATGTTAGGTTGGATGCCATTAGTTGTGACATAAGTATTAATTGCCAGGCAAGTTAACTAAAATGTGAAAAAAGTTGTTTGGGAAATTCTGGTTGTTGCCCCCTTGATGGCTCAGTTGGCCAAGGCAAAGAGTGGATGAGCCATATTGACCAAGAAAGTGCCAGGTTCAATCGCCAGTCATTGCTGAGATATGGATTTTAGCCAGGTTGCTATAGTTAGCTTCAGTGTCCCTGGGCTATGTTGGGGTGGTGGGGGGTGGGGGGAATGCAATCTGCCTTGAGACGCTCCGGCTCAGCGTCGTTGTGCTGGAGAGGGGCTCTGGACAATGGGAAGGGAGGAGGTAAAAGGGCAGGTTTTTGGACAGCAGGTGCTGATTCTGCTATTCCCATTCTGATTCCCATCTGGACCCATCTTTTGTTCTTCTACTTGTCCCATTACCACCACCTTTTGCCTCGCACCATCATTCCTTTTGTCATTCAATCTCGCCTGCCTACCACCCTATCACAGACCGTCCCTTTTGTTCTTTCCTCCCATTCCGCACTTTCCCTGCCCCTGCACTTGGTTAAAACCTGTTACATCTCTAACTTTTCCCAGTTCTGACGAAAGGTCATTGACCTGAAACGTTAACTCTGTTTCTCTCTCCACAGATGCTGCCTGACCTGCTGAGTGTTTCCAGCATTTTCAGCTTTTATTTCAGATTTCTAGCATCTGCAGTATTTTGCTTTAGTTAATAATCTAACAGTAAGGAAATATTTATCTAAGAGTGACCATAATATGATCAAATTCGATGTTAGGTTTGAAAAGGAGAAACGTAACAGTTACTAAGATTTTAGATTTTGGTAAAGCTAACTTTAATGGGATGAAGCAAAGACTGATGATAGCAAACTGTTATCGGATAAAACTACAGATGAAGAGTGGGAGCTGTTCAAAAAAGAGTTTAGCTTAATACAGGGCCAGTATATACCCTGAAGGGGCAAGAGCTCTACTTGCAAATTAAAACAGCCATGGTCAACAAAAGAGGTGAGAAATAACATAAAACTAAAGAAAAGACCATGCAAAAGTGCAAAGAATAGTGCAGATCCAGGGGACTGGGAGAGATGTAAAGAACAGCAAAGGAAGACAATAAAGCTAGTAAGAGCTGCAAAAAGGGAATATGAAAAAGGATACCAAGATTAACATAAAAAGTTTTTACAATTGTATTAGAAAAAATAGGGTAGTCAAGGTAATGTGGGCCCTTTAAAAACAGACGTGGATAATATTGCAAATGAAAATAAGGAAATGGCAGACGTTGAATAATAACTTTGTGTCAGTTGAGGAAGAGGATAATAAACCTGACATTCCAGGGAAACCAAGAATGAATCAAAAACTGCAACTCACTAAAGTTAAAGAAAGCAAGAAAACAGTATTAGAAAAAATAAGGGCACTAAAGGCTGACAAATCCATAGGACGTGATGGTTTCTACTCAGGGTTTTAAAGGAAGTAGATGAGGAAATTGCAGATGCTTTAGCCATAATCTTCCAAAGCACTCTCAATTCAGAGTGGGAAATTGCAAATATAACTCCATTACTGAAGAAAGGGGAAAGAGAGAAACCAGGAAATTATAGACCTGTTAGTCTGACATCTGTTGTGGGGAGTTATTGGAATCTATAATTAAGGACAGAGTGACTGAGCACTTAGAGAAATTTGAGCTGATTAGAGAGAACCAATATAGATTTGTAAACCTAATTGAATTTTTTGAGGAAGTAACTAAAGTATTAGACAGGGATGTAGTTTATGTGGAATTCCAGAAGGTATTCAATAAGTTTCCACATAAGAGACTGTTAGCTAAAATTAAAGCTGATGGAATTGAAGGCAAATTATTGACCTGGTTAGGAGATTGGTTAGGCGGCAGAAGGCAGAGAGTAGGGATAATGGGTATGTACTCAAATTAGAAGGAAGTGACTAGTGGTGTCTCACAAGGATCTGTGCTGGAGCCTCAACTATTGACTATATTTGTTAATGATTAGATAACATAATAGAGAGCCATATATCCAAGTTTGCCAAAGACACAAAGATTGGTGATAGAGTAAGTAATGTAGACGGAAGCATAAAATTACAAAGATATTGATAGATAAAGTGAGTATGCAAAATTGTGGTAGATAGATTTTAACACATGAAAGCGTGAGGTCATCCATTTTGGACCAAAAAAGGATAGATCTGAGTATTTAAATGGTGAAAAGCTAGGAACAGTAGAAGTCCAAAGAGATTTAGGGGTCTATGTACAGGGATCACTAGAGTGTAGTGGTCAGGTACAAAAAATAATCAAAAAGGCTAATGGAATGTTAGCCTTTATATCTAGAGGGCTAGATTATAAAAGGGATAAAGTTTTGCTACAGCTATTCGTAGCCCTGGTTAGACCACATCTGGAGTACTGTGTACAGTTCTGGGCACCGCACCTTAGCAAGGATACATTGGCCTTGGAAGGAGTGCAGCGCAGATTCACCAGAATGTTCCCAGGGATCCAGGGGTTAAATTACAAGGAGAGATTACATAAAGTAGGTTGGTATTCCCTGAAATAGCAAAGGTTAAGGGTGATTTATTTGAGGTTTTTAGGATTTTGAAAGGAATTGACAGGATAGATAAAGAGAAACTTTTTCTGCTGGTGGGGGACTCTAGGACAAGGGGACATAACCTTAAAATCAGAGCCAGGCCATTCAGGAGAGAAGTTAGGAAACACTTATTTACACAAAGGGTGGTAGAAGTGTGGAACTCTCCCACAGAAAGCAGTAGATACTAGCTCAATAATTTTAAATCTGAGATTGATAGATTTTTGCTAGCCAGGGGTATTAAGGGATATGGAGCCAAGTCAGGTGGTTGGAGTTAGGATACAGATCCGATACAGATCAGCCATGATCTCATTGAATGGCGAAACAGGCTCATAAACAATCATGGGAATTATAACTATATAGTTACTAAACTGAAAATGATAGTTTAATTCTAAACAAAAGCAGAAACAGGCAGAAACACACAGCAGGTTATTTATTGAGTCTCTGTGGAGAGAACAAATAGTTGACATTTCAATAAGAATCGGACAAGCATATTAAGAAGATGCTTGCAAAGTACAGGTGTCCGGGGAAGGGGGACAGGTTGGTGTTTGGGGATGGTGGGGTGGGGGGGGCGGGGGTGTGGGCAAGGGGCGGTGGGAGACCCTTCATCACAACACGGTGTTGGTGGCGGGGCTGCACATTCCCTGTTAACCTATTTTTCTCTTTTCAGAGCTGGTAGAACTGTTGTACTTTGCCGCCTTCTGTTTAAGTTTCAAACCTGTTTTAATTTCAGACCTGATCCCCAAATTATCAGTGGATTCCAAATGTCCCATTTTCTCATATTTTCCTTAAGCCTCCTGCTACTTTAGCTATTCACACATCCTTTGTTTCTTTAATGCCTTATCCTTTAATGCTTCTTGCCATAAATTGACTGATTCTTCCTCTCTGTTTGTTTTTCCCCTCTCCCCTTTTCTATATTCTATTAATATGCTGCAGAAGGATACACGCCCGAAACGTGAACTCTCTACCAATGCTGACTGTTTGTTTCTGGCATTTTTTGTTTATGTTTCAGTAGTATTTTGCCTTCTATTTATATAGCTTCATTTTAACCCTTGTTTTCACAGCCCCTGCTGTTTCTCCATATTGCTCTTTGTTTTGTTGAAAATAATAGCTTGCTGAGAATAAAGGCTGCTAAGTTTTCCATTTTCCTAGGTTAACATTACTGATTTGTGCCATATTCTTCTGGTGTGATCTAGTTGCTAGGAGCCAATAGATATGGTGGGGTTCTCAATTGATATATTTATGTATAAAAGACAAAACAGTATTAAATCAAAGTTAAGTAAATCCACACAACTACATCTATAAAGTAATACTTTAAAGTGAAACACTTTGGGACATCCTAAGGATGTAAAAGCTGCTTTATAAATACAAGCCCTTTCTACTTTCTGGATATGAGGCTAGGTACTAAAAGAGTTTTGTGTGTCAGACGAACTAAGTTTTGTATATGTAAGAAAAGCACATACAGGAAACTCTTTATTATCCGGCACTGACGGGACCGGCGTGGTGTCGGTTTATCAAAAAGTCTGGATTACAAAGAGGTATAGTTTAAAAGGTACGAGAGCTCCGTACACAGCAACAATTCCAGGCTTCCCTGTTGCTTAGCAACATGTGCAAAAACTCTGGCCACAGACCAAGCATCCCTGTTGCTTAGCAACAAGTGGACGAACCCCAGTTACACAGTCACAGATTCAGGAACTGCCACTAATATGAAGTAAAACTTACCTGAACCTACTCCTGAATTTTGCCAGTTAACAGAGATTTCCAGTTACTTAGGTGCCAGTTAAAAGAGAGTTTCCTGTACATCCTATTTTTAATAATACTTTTCTTTTTAAATATCATTCACCCAGCAGATCTAGTATAAGGGAAATACAATTCTCCCAGTATCCTGGCCAACGCTCCTCCTTTAACCAACACCAAAAAAACAAATTAATTGGTCTTTCACCTTGTTGCTGTTTGCGGGATCTCGTTCGGTACAAAATAGCTGCAATGTTTGCCCACTTAGCAATAGTCACTGCACTTCAAAGTCACATGAAGCACTTTGAGATATTTCTGAGAAAGCTGATAAGGTGCTATATAAATGCCCTTCATTCTTTTCAGTACAAAATTGGGCTCACAGAGGTCACTAGTTTTCTTAACAAAATGTGTATCCCTGAACATTTTTTTAACATCTATTTTTCTTGGTCTAATAAACAGGGGCAGGGGGACTGTCCTCGGAGCCTCTCCTGGTCCACCACCGTAACTTTGGGTTGATTTTAACTTACATCGTTCAGTGTTAACAGGACGCATCAAAATGGTGTCAGTAGCCTTGCAGCCCTGATAATCTCGACAATGCAGCCAGCACCATTGTGCATGCTCGAAGTGCCTGCCTGATTCAGACGGTCGGCCATTTCAATATGCAAATCGCTGTTCTAGGATCCCGATTGCCATTTCAGATTGGAAATGGTCGGGGTGTGCACCATGCTCACGCTGATCATTTCCACGGGCGATAGCGGAGAAGTGGCCCATCCAAGGTGAGATTGATTTTATTTTTGTGGTGTAGCATGAGCAGTATTGCTCCTCTGGGCCCTACAAAAATAATCTGGGCTTCTACCGCACCAGTTGTGTTGTGGCCTCTTCTTCTTAGGCAATCCCTCAGAACCGAAGATGACTTGCTTCCGCACTAAAAATGAGTTCTCAGGTGACTGATGAGTCCAATGCGGGACCTACAGTCTCTGTCACAGGTGGGGTAGACGGTGGTTGAAGGGGCGGGTGGGTAGGGTGCTTGGGTTGACGTGCGCTCCTTCCGCTGTTTGCGCTTGGCTTCCACTTGCTCTCGGCGAAGAGACTCAAGGGGGGCGATTTTCCCACTGGAGGCAAGTTGGAGGCGGGTTTCAGTTTGGGTGGTTTTGAAACTCGCCTCCACTGATAGATTACAAAAATTTGAGATTTTCCCATGATTGGCCACTTGATTTCAGAGGTGTGGGATGCCTTGCTCAATTAGTGTTTTGGGACTAAAACTCGTCTCTGTTGACAGCACTTTTCCAGTCTGATTTTATGACTTCTTGCTCCCTTGGCTGCCATGTGGAGCTGCCTAACGCAAAAGAACAGATGGCATAACGCCAACATTTTGGCTTCAAATCATTTTAATAATTTCCAACAGGGATGGCATTTCATCAATACACAGAAACAGTCTCCCAATCTGCACACAGATCTGGAGCTTACATTCCTTGCCAACTGTACCCACACAGCCTTGGTTTCTTTGGCAGGCCCCTTCCTCCGAGATGAGTGGAAGAGCACCTCCATGCTAGCTGTCATCCCCTCAAACAACATTTGCAGCGCCTCATCCGAGAGCCTCAGGTAAGCCCTTGCCTTGGAATTGGACATGGTGGTTTCTCAAAAGATGTTGGACGTGATGCAGGAGACGCAGAAATGCTGGAAAAATCATGAGGGTCTCTCAAAATAGGCTTAGAGAGGCCCTTAATGAGCATTTAAGGAGGTTAAATAGCGCAATGGCCAGCTGGAGGTGGGAGCGTTTCCCGACCTCCAAAACCGGTTCTGGCAAAATCCCACGGAGGCGGGTTCCAAACCCGATCTCTTTGAATCTGATTTTCCGCCTTTCCCGCCTTCAAACCCGCCTCCTCCAATGTCAGAAAAGCGCCCCCAAAGTGTTCGGCACCATCCCGGATGCTTCTCCTCCACTTCGTGCGGTCTTGGGCCAGGGATTCCCAGGTGTCAGTGGGGATGTTGCACTTTTTCAAGGAGGCTTTGAGGGTGTCCTTGAAGCGTTTCCTCTGCCCACCTGGAGCTCTCTTGCTGTGTCGGAGCTCCGAGTAGAACACTTGTTTTAGGAGTCTCGTATCGGGCATGTGGACGATGTGGCCTGTCCATCGGAGCTGATCAAGCGTGGTCAAAGCTTCAATGCTGGGGATGTTGGCCTGAGCAAGAACACTGATGTTGGTGCACCTATCCTGCCAATGGATTTACAGGATCTTGCAGAGGCAGCGTTGGTGGTACCTCTCCAGTGCTTTGAGGTGCCTGCTGATGTAAGAAAACTACTAGGCACTTGGTCTGAGTATTAAACAAGGCTTTAATCAACTGTTTTTCAACATGGAGATCTAGTTGTGTCCTTCACTAGTTCCTGTTAAAGAATGTCCTGAGCAAGCTGGGCCCATGCCCGAGTATTTATACTCTCCCTGGACAGTGCCACCAGCAGGCCGCCCAGTATTACTTCATAAGTCATTTCCACATAAATGACAAGATTCATGTCATTCTTCCCGCCTGAAAGATTGGAAGTCCGGCAGCTTCCTTCTACCGAATTAATCGGACTAAGAATAGACGCAATCATTTGGATCTCCATTGGAAGCCGGAAGGCACATCTCCTCGGACCGTGTTTTGGTCCCTGGGTCGCTTGGTTCGTACCAGCGGGCCGGCAGAGTCCGTTTCACCTTGATTGACCTGAGGGGATTGGGGAGATCGTGACTCCGGGTGCGGGTCCCCACCGGTGCAGAGTTGGCTACACCCTGCTCAGTAGTCAGTGACTGACCAACGTCCTGGCTTCGGGTGACCATCCTGCGGGGAGCGCTCTGTTCCCCGGGTTGATCCAGCGGAATAGCTGGCAGATCCCTTGACATCCCAGGTAGGGCGTCATCCTCAGAGGAGCACAGGGTATCGGCGTCATTGATACGGATCCCACTATCGATTGGGTCCATGGGACCAGTTGGGCAGGGAGCCAGATCCCGAAGTGACACTGTGGAATCCCGGCCATCAGGGTACCGCACGTGCGCGTACGTGGGATTGACATCCGTCAGTTCCACTTCGTCGATGAGGGGATCACTCTTAGAGGATTGGACGAATCTTCGGAGCAGCATGGGGCCAGGAGCTGCCAACCATGATGGTAGGGACGTCCCATGAGTGGAGCGACGCTGGAACCCGAAGAATCGTTCGTGAGGAGTAGCGTTGGTGGATGTAGAAAGAAGAGACCTGATGGAATGCAACGCGTCAGGGAGCATAGTTTCCCACTGCTGGTCTGGTAGGTTGCGTGACCTCAGTGCAAGACGAATAGCGTTCCAAATGATGGCGTTGTGTCTCTCAACCTGTCCGTTTCCAATAGGATGATACGGTGTTGTTTTACTTGTGGCGATTCCCCGTTGGGAAAGATAACTTTTGAGTTCGCTTGACATGGAGGAGGGACCCCGATCAGAGTGGATGAAATTGGCCGTACCGCAAAGGGAAAAGACCTGATCGAGGCATTTGATCACTGTGGAAGTAAGCATATTGGGACAGGGGAAGCAAAGGGAAAGCGTGAATATTCGTCCACCATAGTAAGCAAGTAGGTGTTTCATGTTGAGGAAGGCAATGGCCCTTTAAAGTCAATGCTGAGTCGCTGCATAGGCTGTGTAGCGTGTATGAGCGAGCCAACCGACGGACGGAAGAATTGCGGTTTTAATTCTGCGCAAATTCTACAAGTGGAGCATGTTCTTTTCACGTCTTCCATAGGAAATGGGAGATTTTTAGATCGCACAAAGTGCAACATAAGGGTAACGCCAGGATGGCATAAGTCAGTATGAAGATCCGTAAGAGTTGAAGTTGACATGGAAGAGCAGAATGCACGCATGAGGGTATCTTGGGCCACATTCTCTTTGCCGGGTCGACAATGCATGGTGTAGCCAAAGGCAGCCAATTCCATCCTCCAGAGCTGTATTTTGTTATTCTTGCCCTCAGTCCATTTCCGGTTATCCAGCATAAAGGCCACAGAGCGCTGATCAGTTATGAGCGTGAAATGGCGATGAGCGAGAAAATGACTCCATTTACGTACTGCTTCGATGATAGCCGTAGCTTCCTTCTCGACAGGAGGGTAATGGAGCTCGCTACCCAGCAAAGTTCTGGACAGAAATGCAACGGGTCGACCGCCTTGATTCAAGGTAGCCGAGATCGCCACCTCCGATGCATCGCACTCGACCACGAAAGGAAGATTTTCATCGATGGAATGAAGCGTGGCTTTTTCCAGTTGTTGCTTGAGGAGGTCGAAAGCTGAAATAGCCATCACGTCCAACGGATATGACTTCGCGTGAAGCAGGGGCTGGATCTTGTCGGAAAAGTGGGGTATCCACTTCGCATAATAGGCGAACATGCCGAGGGCCCAACGAAGAGAGCCGAGATTCGTAGGAGGGAGCTCCTGAAATGGCTGAAGTCGCTCCGGATCCGGTTTGATGACACCATTGCCCACCCAGTAGCCAAGGATGTTGACTGATTGTACTGATTTCACAGATTTGGACTCATTTAAGGTTAAGTTGCGATGACGGAGAACGTCAAGAAATTTCTGGAGGTTGGCATCATGCTCCTTCTGGTCATGACCAGCAATGGTGATATTACCCAGATATGGAAAAGTGTCCATTAAGTTCTCCTGTTTGATTAGGCTGTCCATTGCCTGTTGAAAGACGGCCACCCCATTGGTGACCCCAAATGGAAGGCGACAAAACTGGTAAAGCCGACCATTGGCCTCAAAGGCCGTATACTTTTTGTCAGAGTCCTTTAACGGTACTTGACGGTATGCGCTGTTTAAGTCAAAAGTTGAAAATAACCTGTAGTTGGCAAGGTTATTGACCATGTCATCGATGCGTGTTAGTGGGTAGGCATCCAGGTCAGTATACTGGTTAATAGTTTGTGAGTAATCGATGCAAAGACGTTTCTTGTGTTGCTTCAGAGGATTTTTAGCAACAACGACTTGAGCCCGCCAAGAAGATGAACATGGCTCAATGATACCGTCAACTAGAAGGCGAGAGATTTCTGCCTCGATAAAGGAAAGATCATCTTGGCTGAAAAGTCATGATTTCGTGACTATGGGCTTACATCGGGGGGAAAGATTGGCAAACAAGGAGGGCTCGTCGAGCGAAATCACCGAAAGCGCACAAAACTGTACTTTGGAAATAGTAAGCTCCGGCTTTGGCCCTCCAAACTCGAAAGTGAGTCTTTTGTGTTGTTTCTGGAAATCCTGTCCCAGGAGCAAATCACTGCATAGGTTTTTGAGCACTCCGAGCCGGGTGGAAAAATAAGTGCGGCCATTGAGAATAAGGTCTACAAGACAAAAGCCGGAAGAGTTGGTGGTCAGTGTCATCAGAGCCATTACAATTTCCCTGTCTGAGGGGTAAATACGCATTTTTAACTTACTGACAGCCGCTCACTGATGAAGCCATCAGAGCTACATGAGTCGATTAATGCACTCAAAATGTGTCCATTTACCGAAACCCTCGTGGTTGCATGGGACAGACTTTGGGGAAAAACAGCTGTAACACTAGTAGTGGCTCCTGGGGGAGGAGCAGTTTTATAGATAGCAGCTGTAACACTAGTAGTGGCTCTTGGGGGAGGAGCAGTTTTATAGATAGCAGCTGCAACACTAGTAGAGGCTCTTGACCGGCATACTTTAGAAAAGTGACCTTTCTTACTGCAATGATTCCAGGTTGCATTATGAGCAGGATAAAATTTCCTATAATGGAATGCGCCGCCACAGAAGAAACACTTCTTTTTAGATTGCCAAGATGCTGCTAGGGTAGGGTCGTCATCAGTGAGGGCTTCCACCTGAGGCTTGATATACCTATCAATTCATCCAATGAAAAGCGACGAGTTAAGAAAGTAACTATAGGTTTTTATTGGTTAAATAACAGAGCCCACCCTCGTGGGTGATCGGATCCAACAAGGAGGAATACCAGCCAGTCGACCACCTTTATACCTGGGCAGGTAGGTGGAGCCATGGGCGGAGTCAGCAGTGGTCAGCCCAGGTATAACAGCATGACAAGAGGCGACCTCGTGTAGTGATACAACAGTGTAAACAGTGATAACCATAGTGTAACGATATAACAGTGATAACCATAGTGTAACGATAGTGAACGATAAAAGTGGTTTACCACATTCACCCCTTGTTTAGATTTGAGTCCGGCGGGGTGAAGTGTACTACCAGTTCGGGTATGTCAGTCTGTCCGGAGGCCTCGTAAGCCTTTCTGACCGTCGCAGCAGCGGCGGCGGTGATGCAGTATCCGACGTTAATGCTGGTGTCTGCGTGGTCGGCGAAGGCTCATGGGGTTCCGGCATGCCGTCTACCTGGGCTGGATCTGGGGGAGTGGTGGGGGGTAATGGTGGTGTCTCAGGGGTGCCCAAGGGTGCAAGGTCTCGTAAGGAGACTGTGTCCTCCCGCCCGTCTGGGTATGCCACATAGGCGTACTGGAGGTTGGCGTGCAGGAGGTCCACCCTCTCGACCAGGGGGTCCGTTTAATGGGCCCTCACGTGCTTTCGCAGCAAGACGGGCCCCGGAGAGGTCAGCCAAGTTGGTAGCGTGGTTCCCGTAGTTGACTTCCTGGGGAAAACAAACATTCGTTCATGGGGGGTGGCGTTAATGGCAGTGCAAAGCAGTGACCGGATGGAGTGCAGCGCTGCCGGGAGGACTTCCTGCCAGCGAGAGGTTGGGAGGCCCTTAGACTTTAAGGCTAAGAGAACGGCCTTCCAGACAGTCGCGTTCTCTCTTTCCACCTGGCCGTTCCCCCGGGGGTTGTAGCTGGTGGTCCTGCTTGCAGCAATACCTCTCGCTAGTAGGAACTGGCGAAGTTCCTCGCTCATGAAGGAGGAGCCCCGGTCGCTATGTATATAGTTCGGGAACCCGAGCAAGGCGAAGAGGTCGTTCAGGCATCTGATGACCGTGGTACTGGTCATGTCTGGGCAGGGGAAGGCGAAGGGGAAACGGGAGTACTCATCAATAATGTTGAGGAAGTACACATTACGGTCAGAGGATGGGAGGGGCCCCTTAAAATCGATGCTCAAGCGCTCGAAGGGGCGGGTGGCCTTGATCAGGCTTGCTCTGTCCGGCCTAAAGAAATGCGGTTTGCATTCGGCACAGGTTTGGCAGTTCCTGGTCATGGTCCTGACCTCCTCGATGGAGTAGGGCAGGTTGCGGGCCTTAATGAAGTGGTAAAGTCTGGTGACCCCGGGGTGGCAGAGGTCGTTGTGGAGGGTCTGCAGTCTATCACTTTGCACGCTGGCGCATGTACTTCGTGATAGAGCATCTGGGGGTTCGTTCAGTTTACCAGGCCGGTACAAGATATCATAATCATAGGTGGAGAGCTCGATTCTCCACCTCAAGATCTTGTCGTTCTTGATTTTGCCCCTCAGCTTGTTATTAAACATAAAGGCGACCGAACGTTGGTCGGTGAGGAGGGTAAATCATTTGCCTGCCAGGTAATGCCTCCAGCGTCGTACAGCCTCCACGATCGCCTGGGCCTCCTTCTCGACCGAAGAGTGTCGGATCTCGGGGCCCTGGAGAGTCCTTGAGAAGAAGGCCACTGGTCTCCCCTCCTGGTTAAGGGTTGCGGCCAGGGTGAAGTCGGATGCATCGCTCTCCACTTGGAAAGGGATAGACTCATCCACCGCGTGCATTGTGGCCTTAGCAATGTCTCCCTTAATGAGGGAGAAGGCTGCGCACGCTTCTGCCGTCAGGGGGAAGGAGGTGGACTTCATGAGGGGTCTGGCTTTGTCCGCATAATTGGGCACCCATTGGGCATAGTAGGCGAAGAGCCCCAGGGTTCTCCTCAGCGCCTTTGGACAGTGGGGGAGGGGAAGCTCCATGAGGGGGCGCATTCTTTCGGGGTCGGGGCCGATGACTCCGTTCTCTACTACGCAGCCGAGGATGGCAAGGCGCGAGGTGTTAAACACACATTTCTCCTTATTGTAGGTGAGGTTCAGCCGCTGGGCCGTACGGAGGAATCTCTCCAGATTAGCATCGTGGTCCTGCCGGTCGCGGCCGCAGATGGTGACGTTATCTAGATAGGGGAACGTGGCTTGCAGCCCGTTCTGGTCAACCATCCGGTCCATCTCCCTTTGGAAGACCGAAACCCCGTTGGTGACGCCGAAGGGAACCCTCAGGAAGTGGTAGAGGCGGCCATTCGCCTCGAAGGCGGTATACTGGTGGTCCTCAGGGCGGATAGGGAGTTGGTGATAGGCCGACTTAAGGTCGATGGTAGAGAATACGCGGTACTGTGCAATCTGGTTGACCATATCAGATATGCGGGGAAGGGGGTATGCGTCCAGCTGGGTGTACCGGTTTATGGTTTGGCTGTAGTCGATGACTAGGCGGTTTTTATCGCCGGTCTTGACGACTACGACCTGAGCGCGCCAGGGGCTGTTGCTCCTCTCGATGATGCCCTCCTTCAGGAGGCGCTGCACCTCAGAGCTAATAAAAGCTCTGTCCCCGGCGCTGTACCGCCTGCTCTTGGTGGCGACGGGTTTACAGTCGCGGGTGAGGTTGGCGAACAGGGAGGGAGGCGGGACCCTGAGGGTGGATAGGCCGCAGGTGGTACGCGGTGGGCGGTTTAAAGGCTGCTGGTTGTCGACTGTGAGTGGGGGGAGGGGTCCACCGTATGCTAGAGTGACACTTTGAAGGTGGGATTGGAAATCCAGCCCTAGTAGGACGGCAGCGCAGAGTTGGGGCAGGGCGAGAAGTTTAAAATTTTTATACTCCGTGCCCCTAACCGACAGGGTCACAACACAGTAGCCGCTGATGTCTGTAGAGTGGGACCTAGACGCCATCGAGACCCGGTTGCGCGTTGGCCGGACAGTGAGGGAGTAGTGGCTCACCGTGTCTGGATGGATGAAGCTCTCTGTGCTTCCGCTGTCGAACAGGCAGGTCGTGGCGTGGCCGTTTACTTCGATGTCCATCATGGACTTGGACAGGTGATGCGGGCGAGCTTGGTCCAGTGTGACGGAGGCTAGTGTATGGCTGAGCGAGCTGCTGTAGTCTGCGGGTGAGGCGGTGGTCGGGTCTGGAGGCAAGGTGGCGGTTGAGTGTGGTGGGTAAAATGGCGGCGCCCACGAGGTGGAGTAAAATGGCGGAGAAGATGGCTGCCCCCGCAACTCACATGTGGCACTGCTGGTGTCGGTGGCCTTGATCAAAGATGGCCGCCCCCACGACTCACACAAGGGGATACTGGCATCTGTGGCCTTGATGAAAGATGGCCACCCCCACAGCTCGCATGAGGCACTGCTGGTGTCTGTGGCTCTCCCTCTGCAGGCCTTAGCGAAGTGGCCTTTCTTCTGGCAACTGGAGCAAGTCGCGTTTCTCGCAGGGCAGCGCGACCTCGGGTGTTTCGCCTGGCCGCAGAAGAAGCAGCCGGCGGCCCGATCGCGGGGGTCCGATGTCGCAGCCGGTACCGGGGGTGGCGGTCCCGATCGGGTCCGGGATGCCGACGCTGAGGTAGGTCCCAGGGGCGGCGCTGCGAGGGGTATTACGGTCGGGGTCGGTCCCGAGTCCCAGGGTCGCGAATTACAGTACCTGGAGTACGCCTCGAGGTCCCGATGGGCCACTTCTAGGGAGCGAGCGAGGGCTGCAGCTGTGTTCAGGTCGAGGTCCTTTGCTTCAAGCAGTCTTTGCCGTGAGTAGTCGGACCGCAGGCCTTTCACGAAGGCATCGCGGATATTATCTTCAGTATTTTCTGCCGCCGTTACCGCTTTAAAGTCACAGTCCCTGCCGAGTGTTTGTAGCGCCCGTAAAAATTCATCTACAGACTCTCCTGGCTGTTGCGGGCGGGATCTTAGGAGATGTCTGGCATACATGGAATTTACCGGGCTCCGGTACTGTTGCTTCAGCAGGTTGATGGCGGCCTCGTATGTAGTAAGGTCCCGGATGAGTACGAATACTTTAGGGCTCACTTGGGCGGTCAGAACTCTTAGCTTGGATCTCTGAGGCACGCCGGATTCTCCCAGGTAGGATTCGAAACAGCTCAGCCAGTGTTCGAAGTCGAGGGCTGAGTTTGCTGCCTGTGGGTTTAGATCCAGGTACGGTGGTCGGAGGGCTCGCAGCCAGGCCGGCTGCTGTGGCTGTTGCAGCTGAGCGTCTGACTGGTCGTTTGGCTGCTCCGTTGACTGGTCGTTTGGCTGCTCAGGTAACGACATTTTGAAATTTAGCCAATAAAATTGATATACCTATCAGTTCATCCAATGAAAAGCGACGAGTTAAGAAAGTAACTATAGGTTTTTATTGGCTAAATAACAGAGCCCACCCTCGTGGGTGATCGGATCCAACAAGGAGGAATACCAGCCAGTCGACCACCTTTATACCTGGGCAGGTAGGTGGAGCCATGGGCGGAGTCAGCAGTGGTCAGCCCAGGTATAACAGCGTGACAAGAGGCGACCTCGTGTAGTGATACAACAGTGTAAACAGTGATAACCATCGTGTAACGATATAACAGTGATAACCATAGTGTAACGATAGTGAACGATAAAAGTGGTTTACCACAAGGCTTACCGGGGGAGTCACTAAAATTAGCAGCAGCAGTCCGTGTATATGGTAAAAAATAGGCATCTGAATTTGTTTTGAGCTAAGTCCAGAGAATATGCCTGGTTATAGGCAGCTTGTAACCCGAGGGTTTTATTCTCCAACAGACACTGGCGTATGAGGGGAGAAGCAATTCCGTTAATAAAAGTCACAAATTAATTCCTCCCGGTACTGCTCAGCTGAGACAGCTTTAAGGTAACAATCTTTGCTGAGCCTGCGAAGCTCTTGAAGGAATTCACCAATGATACCCCGGGTTGTTGTGGAGTTGTGGCCAGTAGGTGCCGAGCAAAAATTTCCATTGGGGACTTAACATATAGTTGCTGTAGTGTTTGGATAGCGGAGTCATAGTCTACACAGTCTTCGATAAAGTCAAACATATAAGGGGATACATAATTGGCAAGCATTCGTAACTTATTAGGAACATTCCCACCACACTCCTCGAGGAAGTTGCTGAAGGTACGATACCAGTGTTTCCATACCTTAGCAGCTGTAAGTGAATTTGGGTCCAGGTCGAGACGGGCGGGTCTGAGTAGTTTCTCCATGATGGTTTGATTATTATGTCTGAGTTCCCTTCTACAGTTTGAATCGTAGCTGTCTGTTCCCAAATCACTCAGAGCGTGGAGCAGGTTGCAGTTGATTAAATTGACGTAAGAAAACTACTAGGCACTTGGTCTGAGTATTTAACAAGGCTTTAATCAACTGTTTTTCAACATGGAGATCTAGTTGTGTCCTTCACTAGGTCCTGTTAAAGAATGTCCTGAGCAAGCTGGACCCATGCCCGAGTATTTATACTCTCCCTGGACAGCGCCACCAGCAGGCCACCCAGTATTACTTCATAAGTCATTTCCACATGAAAGACAAGATTCATGTCACCTGCTGGACATGGTCCATGTCTCTGAAGCATACAGGAGGGCGGGTATCACTACTGCTCTGTAGACCGTGAGCTTGGTGCTGGGTTTGAGGTCCTGGTCTTCAAACACTCTCTTCCTCAGGCGACCGAAGGCTGCACTGGCACACTGAAGGTGGTGTTGGACTTTGTCATCGACATCTGCCCTTGTTGACAGTAGGCTCCCGAGGTATGGAAAGTGGTTCATGTTGTCCAAGGCCCCGTCATGGATTTTGATAATCGGGGAGCAGTACTGTGCGGCGGGGGCAGGTTGGTAGAGGACCTCTACTCCAGCCCCAACCCGTCCCCGTACTTACCCTTCTGCTGACTGTGGCAGCCCAGTATTGGTAGACCTCAATCCAGCGAGCTTCATCAGGAAGCCCATTTGGCGTCCTGCAGCTCATTAGTTCAAAATAATTGCCACTTCTTTGCTTCGACTGCAGGTGACCGGCCAGCATGCTCTGCCGGTTGGTCTCCCAAAACTCAAAAACATCCTATTTCTTTACAACCTGTGACTTTATTCCCATTAATTTAAATGAATGGAAAATCAAAGATTGGGAGGGAGATATCCTGAGCATCACTCCCTGCGGGGACCGCTCCGCACAGGATGGTCTGGTTGGGAAATCAGTGTTACTGCCCTTTAACATCTGGAACAAGTGTTCAAATCCAGCCCAGGTGAACTGATGGAATAAAAAGCCTTCCTTCCCTGCATGGAATGAATATGGAGAGTATCAACAGTATCAAACCAGTTCCCAGTAGCTGTGGGCCTAAAGCTCAAAACTGGAACCTCTCTCAGAGGCCACAATGATGGCTGATGTGGGAAATGTTACCCTGGTGCAATTGAGGCTGCTTCTCTGATGTTAGGATGTAATAATTTTTGGGGCAGAGTGGAAGGAATAATCCATTCCATACTTGGCCTTGAAGTGCTTGGTGCTGGCAATGGTTCCTGTTGTGTCCGAGAGTAATAAGACACCAGACTGCAGGGGAACAGTACAACAGGTGTTTACTCAATGTGCCTCACTCTGGAACTGAACTGTACAGATTACTACTCAGTGCTATATACAGGTGTAGTTACTGCCGGTACTGCAGTATACATGAGCTGTAAAAAGTAGTTCCCCCCTTAAAGGTATATACATTACAATTCCTCCCCTTTTAGATTAACAGTACCATAACACTCATTTAACAATTAAATATCAACCTAATTACAATTAACACTTTTAACATACAACGTTAGCTGAAAATAGTCCATTTATATATTCAGTCTTTGGGGAGGCTTCCTGATCCTTTCTGGATAGCGCCTTTCCCGAGTGTCTCGCTCTTGGTGCGGAGGCGATTCTGGCCCCCTGTCATCGGTTGGGTCATCAGCTTCCGATGCTACTGTTTCTGGGGTAGATGCGACCTGTACGTCGGGTTCCTCACCAGGTACGTATGGGCGAGACATGGGGTTGACTTGTTCCTGTGACTCTAGGATCTGGTCAGCATGGCGTCTCACGATGTTCTCCCCAACGTCCACTGTGTACATTAGTGGGCCCTGCCGTGTGCCTATCGTTCCTGGCTGCCATTTTTCTGTTCGGTAGTCGCGGGTCAAGACTGGTTGCCCTACATTGAAGCTCCTTGTTGGCTTCTCATGGATGTGCCGGACTTGCTTACTCTCAACATCTCTTCGTACGTTTGGTCTGAGCAAATCCAGGCGAGATATTAACCTTCGGTTAAAGAACATCATGGCTGGGGCCTGGTTGGTGACTGCATGTGTCGCATTCCGGTAGGCGAACAGGAAATTGTCCACCTTATGCTGCAGCGGAATGTCGTCACTGTACATAGCCTTTATTGCCTTCTTAAAGGTTTGTACGAACCTCTCAGCTAATCCATTTGTGGCTGGATGATACGGGGCGGATGTGTAATGCCTTACCCCATTCTTCTTCAGAAACCTCCGGAACTCTTCGGACACAAACTGTGGTCCGTTATCAGAGCAAATCTGTTCTGGCAAGCCATTCCCGGCAAAAATGGTCCGTAGGACTGCAATAGTTTTCTCCGTGGTGGTGGAGGACATTTTGATGACCTCAGGCCATTTCGAGTGTGCATCCACGGCTATTAAAAACATTGAGTCCATGAATGGACCAGCAAAATCAATATGCACCCATTGCCATGGAGATGAGGGCCACTCCCATGGGTGTAGAGGGGCATGTGGTGGTGGATTTTGGACTTTCTGGCATCCTGAGCAGCTCTTGGTCAGGTCCTCAATTTGTTTATCGATTCCCGGCCACCACACATAAGCCCTGGCAAGGCTTTTCATTTTTACCCCTCCCAGATGACCCTCGTGAAGCTCATTGAGCACTCTCTCCCTTAACTTGGGTGGAATTACCACTCGGGATCCACACATCAAGGTCCCCCGGCACACTGACAGCTGTTCTCTTCTTGTCGAAAATGCTGGCAACAGTGAGTCGCCATGTGCTGGCCATCCCTTCACCGTCAAATCATATACCCGAGACAGTGTCGGGTCATTTCGGGTCTCCTGTTCTATACAAGCGTTAGTTACCGGTAGGTATTCAACTGCAGTCGAATGAAATATTTTGACAGGATCCACTGCTGGTGCTTCCTCCGCAGTAGGCAGTGGCAGGCGTGATAGCCCATCAGCATTTCCATGCTGTTTCGTGCCCTTATATTCAATCTCATGGTGGTGCGCCCCTAGAAAGAGTGACCATCTTTGTAGTCATTGTGCAGTCATCACCGGAACGCCCTTCTTCAGATTAAAAATGGAGACAAGAGGCTGGTGGTCAGTCAGCAAGGTGAATTTCTGCCCGTGCAGATAGTGATTGAACTTTTTCACTCCCCACACTAGGCTGAGGGCCTCCCTGTCAATCTGGGCGTAGTTACGCTCGGCTGAGGTTAGTGATCGTGACGCAAAGGCTATTGGCCTCTCTGAGCCGTCCGAGAATTTGTGCAACAGCACCGCTCCAATGCCGTAGGGTGACGCATCACACGCCAACCGAATTGGTAGTGTTGGGTTGAAATGGGCCAATACCTCTTTCGATGTGATTAGTGTTTTGCTCTTCTGGAAAGCTTGTTTACATTCGCCACTCCACTTCCATGGCACCCCAGTTTGCAGTAGGGTGTTCAGTGGGTGTAGTATTGTGGACAAATTTGGCAAGAACTTATGGTAGTAGTTTACCAGCCCGAGGAACGACCTCAGTTGTGACACATTTTCCAGGGCTGGAGCCTTGACTACTGCCTCAATCTTTTCTGGGGACTTATGTAACCCCTCTTTATCGATAACGTGGCCACAATATGAGATCTGTTTTTTTTAAAACTCGCATTTGGGGCGGTTAGCTCGGAGCCCATATTCATTCAATCTAGTGAGCACCTGCACCAGGTTGGCGAGGTGATCACTGTCATTTTCGCCCATGACCAGGATGTCGTCCAAATAACACTGGGTCCCTGGGATCCCTTGCAGGACTTGTTCCATTGCCCTTTGCCAAATAGCCGGAGCTGATGCTACCCCGAATACCAGCCGGTTGTATTGGTAGAGACCTTTATGGGTGTTGATTGTGAAGTATTTTTTTGATGCTTCTTCTACCTCCATTTGCAGATACGCCTGGGCCAGATCAATCTTAGTGAAGCGTTTCCCTCCAGATAGCGAGGCGAAAATATCTTCAATCCGCGGAAGTGGATATTGTATGGTGTGAAGGGTTCACTGTTACCTTAAAGTCCCCACAGATGCGAACCTTCCTTGGTTCCCCAGGCGTGCTGCTCAACGACTTTTTCATCACAGAGACGATGGGTGTAGCCCACTCGCTCCAGTCTACCTTGGACAGTACTCCTGAACGTTCCAAACTCTCCAGCTCTGCTTCGACGGCTGGGCGGATCGCATAAGGTACCGGTCTGGCCTTAAAAAATTTTGGGCTTGCGTTTTCTTCGATTTTAATTGTTGCTGTCATGCCTTTTAGTGTTCCGAGTCCTTGCTGGAACACTTCTTGCGCGTCGGTTAGGATCTTTGACAGTCGCCTAGGTGTGATGTCGTTATCCTTTTTGGCAGCCACAGTCAGTGCTTGTATGGAATGCCAATCCAGCTGTATTTTCCGGATCCATTCACGTCCCAGTAATGGTGGTCCTCCATCTTGCAATACATACAGGTCTAATTTTGGTGTTTCCTTACCGTTATATATAACGGTCACCCTTATTTTTCCTTTGGGGTAATCTTTTTGCCCCATGTACTTCTTCAAAATAATTTTTGTGTCTCTCAAGGGTATGTGTGAGAATAGCCGCTCGTAGTCCCATCGGTTTATGACTGTTAGGGCTGATCCTGTGTCCAATTCCATTTTTACCTGGACTCCTGCTATCTTGAGAGTGACCCAAATGGTTCGGTGATCCTCCGTTTTGATCACATTATGTAGTTTCAGACAACTCAGCTCCCTGTGTTCGGAGTCGGTATCACTCTTTTGTTCGTCTGAACTATTCTCCGTCACGTTATGTACCTTCTTGTACTTTTCTTTTGGAGATTTCTTATTGCTGGTTTTCTTTCCCGACCTGCAGACTCATACAATGTGTCCTACTTTTCCACACTGTCTGCACACTTTGTCTTTGAACCAGCAATCATTGTGGTCGTGTGTTGTTCTGCCGCAGCGATAGCACTTCTCTGTTCCATATGATATTTCGTTTGTGCCATATTCTTGCGGTCTCTGTTGTATCTCTGCAGCGCCCCGTGCTGCTGCTTCATATGATACCGCAATGCTGAAAGCCTTGTCCAGCGTAAGGTCCTTTTCAGATAAAAGCCGTTTCTGGGTTCCTTCACTTTGAAGCCCACACACAAACTTATCCCTTAAGGTATCTGCCAGTCCCGTTCCAAACTGGCAGTGTTTCGATAGTTTGCGCAGTTCTGTTAAATAATCAGCATTGCTTTCATCCTTATGCTGGTTCCGTTTGTGAAACTTGAATCTTTCTGCTATCAGCAGCGGTGTGGGGTTTAAATGTTCCTGTAGTATCGTCACTATGTCTCCAAAACTCTTTTCCACTGGCTTCGCTGGAGTTACTAGATTTCGTAATAAGCCATACGTCTTTGCACCCATTAAATTTAACAATACCGGCGCTTTCTTGTCATCTGACACCTCATTTGCCTTGCAGTATACCTCAATTCGTTCGACATATGTAGTCCAATCTTCGACTTCATTGTCAAATGCGGTGATACTGCCACTCTTCGGCATTTTGGGTGTGGTTTAAAATGGCTTAAAATGGCGTCTCCCGCGCTTTCCTTCCTCCCCCGCTGCTGCCAACGCCACTCTCGGCGGTCCTCGTGGCAATGGCGGCGCCCTGTAGGTTTCGCGCGCTTCTCCTGCGCTGCTGCCAACGCCGCTCTCGGCGGTCCTCGTGGCAATGGCGGCGCCTCGCGGGTTTCTGCACGTCTCTCTCCCTCTCCTCGACGCTGCTCGGCCCGTGAACACCGGCTGCGCCATGTGCGCTCTGCCCTCTCTCTCTCTCCCCCGTCGACGCTGCTCAGCCCTTTGCTGTGCCGTTCAGTCGGGCTCTAGCCCGCCGCTGTCCGGGAAGGGTCTGCGCACTACCTGTTGCCAGCCCGTTTCGCTGGACCACCGCAACTGGAAAGCCAAGCCTGGCTCTCAACAGCCTCCCCCGCAATTCTCGAGTCTCTGCTGGATGACTGGGCAGTTGCCCGTGGTCGACGCCCGTGTCTCTGGCCTTGACCTCCAATCTACTGGTCTCCAGGAACGAATCCCTGGGAGGTGATGCAGAGTTGCAGGTAGGATCGAATTTGTCTCGTCGCCAATGTTGTGTCCGAGAGCAATAAGACACCAGACTGCAGGGGAACGGTACAACAGGTGTTTACTCAACGTGGCTCACTCTGGAACTGAACCGTACAGATTACTACTCAGTGCTATATACAGGTGTGGTTACTGCCGGTACTGCAGTATACATGAGCTGTAAAAAGTAGTTCCCCCCTTCAAGGTATATACATTACAGTTCCCCAAAATATACAAGTATTCCATTTTCCAATCATAGAATTTTACAGTCCAGAAGGAGGCCATTCGGCCCGTCATGTCTGCACTGGCTCTTTGAGAGTGCTGTCCAATTTAGTCGCACACCCCAGCTTTTCCCCATACCCCTGCAAATTCGTCCTCTTCAATAATCTTTTCTAATGAGCACAAAAAAGACACACAGAAAATAAAGAACGATCAAAACCAAACCAAGAGAGAACATAAACATAAGAACATAAGAAGTAGGAGCAGGAGTAGGCCATACGGCCCCTCGGGCCTGCTCCGCCATTCAATAGGATCATGGCTGATCTGAATCTAGACTCATGTCCACTTCCCTGCCCTCTCCCCGTAACCCCTAATTCCCATATCTGCTAGGAAACTGTCTATCTCCGTTTTAAATGTATTTAATGTTGCAGCTTCCACAGCTCTCTGGGGTAGCAAATTCCATAGATTTAGTACCCTCTGAGTGAAGAAGTTTCTCCTCATCTCAGTTTTGAAAGGGCAGCCCCTTATTCTAAGATTATGCCCCCTAGTTCTAATCTCACCCATCAGTGGAAACATCCTCACCGCATCCACCCGATCAAGCCCCCTCACAATCTTATATGTTTCGATAAGATCGCCTCTCATTCTTCTGAACTCCAATGAGTAGAGTCCCAACCTACTCAATCTTTCCTCATACATCAACCCCCTCATCTCCGGAATCAACCGAGTGAACCTTCTCTGAACCACCTCGAGAGCAAGTATATCTTTTCTTAAATATGGAAACCAAAACTGCACGCAGTATTCCAGGTGTGGCCTCACCAATACCCTGTATAACTGCAGCAAGACTTCCCTGTTTTTATACTCCATCCTCCTTGCAATAAAAGTCAAGATTCCATTGGCCTTCCTGATCACCTGCTGCACCTGCATACTAACTTTTTGCGTTTCATGCACCAGGACCCCCAGATCCCTTTGTACTGTAGCACTTTGCAGTTTCTCTCCATTTAGATAATAACTTGCTCTTTGATTTTTTCTGCCAAAGTGCATAACCTCACACTTTCCAATATTATATTCCATCTGCCAAATCTCTGCCCACTCACTTAGCCTGTCTATGTCCTTTTACAGGTTTTTTATGTCCTCCTCACTCACTGCTTTCCCTCCCATCTTTGTATCGTCGGCAAATTTGGATATGTTGCACTCGGTCCCTTCCTCCAAATCATTAATATAGATTGTAAAGAGTTGGGGTCCCAGCACTGACCCCTGCGGAACATCACTAGTTACTGTAGAGGTGAATAAATCACATTCTAAAGAAAAATAAAATTCACAGAAATACTGTATGTAATAAAAGAGATCAAGGGGGAAAAATTGGGTTGCTTTGCGCCTCTCGTTAGCGCCCCCGGGGGGTGCTAACGGGGCATAAATCCCCTAGTACCCGGGTGTGGCACCACTATGTAGGGGTTGCAAAATTTCCCCTATTTCCCTGAAGATTGAAAATATTGGTCCACATTGTGGACGAAGAATTGGGTGATGTGACTGGTCTACAGTGTTTTAAAATGTGCCTAGAACCGCAAAAGACTGTTCTGAGATGGAAAGAACGTGGACAACACGGGAGTCGTGGAGCTCTGTGGAAAATATTCACACATCCTGAGACAGTACTTTCTTAATAAAGTGGTTCCCTGGAGTTTGGGCAATCACAAAAGGTTTTAAAATGGCCACAGAAAGCATGGCAAAAGGAACAGCTCGCAACGAGTTGTCTGTGTGAAAAAGTGGGAGGATACAGGGGCTGTGAGTCAGACCTGCCAATCAAAGGGAGGTTCCCTTCGAAGCACTTGAAGTTGTTTATTGACTTAAGCAATTGCCCACTTGAGAATTGACCGCAGGACAAGATTTGAAACTGCTTCTGTTTACACAGCCATTCAATAACTACTCACAGACAATGAGAGATTGAAACCCTGGAACGGATTTTGATCTGCAACCGTTTAAGAACTGAATGGGTTTAAATCACCCAGCATTCTGGACAATAGGGCTGTTGCATTCCCTTTTGTTCCAGCCCAGGTGGGCATCCAGATGTGGGCGGGAACATTTTGGCCCCACAGTGCAGACACTAGCCCAGTCCAACCACTTTGAGTTAGCCAATCACAGCTTTTCTCTTGTGAATTGGAACTTTTTGGGCGTGAATTTCCCAGACAGGCAAACAGCAGGGCTGGGGGGGGAGCTTACCAGGTATATATGATAGCTCCTGAGAAGCTATCACTCTCTTTACTTCCTGGGACCACAGGTGAGCCTCTCTCGCTCTCTCTCTCTCTCTCTCACTTCGCTGGACCACAGGTGAGCCTCTCTCTCTCTCTCTCTCTCTCTCTCTCTCTCTCTCTCTCTCACTTCGCTGGACCACAGGTGAGCAGAGTTTCTGACTCCTCAGCAAAGCAACCTAGTAAGGAGTTGGGGGATGGTAATTAAGGGGATATTGCTAAGATTGTTTAATCAATATTGTAGTCACTTACCCCTCGTTTTTACCATCTGCATTCCCCCATTTAAGCAATTTTACTGTAATTACTGTGTTCGTGTGGTATAGTTTGATATTTGATTATAGTTTCTTGTAGTTAATAAAACTTGATTTTTCTCTCATCCAAACCACGTGTCCGTTTTAATATCATTAATTATAAGTCCTGCAGTCAGAACTGGAAGGTGGGGTAGCGATTCGAAACCGCTGTTTTAAAATTGGTTTATTTGGAATTGGTCAGAGTGCAGGCAAAGGCTGCAGACCAGGTGAATTACCTTAATCCAGTTAATAGAAGCCCCCCGCCCTACAACTAACACCTCCCGCGAAATTTAGCAGGAGGATAACGGCGGCGGCAGTGCCTGCTTGCTCCCCGGCCGCAAACTTGGGTTGCGCCCCCTGACCTATTGCCGGACGATATGTCTGACAGGGTCAGGGTGTTGTTTTTGCAGCTGTGGCGGCACTACTTAAAGGGCAGGTACGGGCGGCCATTTTTTTTGTCCGACTGCCAACACCTGCCCTCTGCACCTTTTTTCTTCTGGGTGCTGACCGCGATCGCTCAGCCTTGAGTGCCGGGCTGTTTTCACGGCATCCCACTCCCTGGTTGTCTAGCAGGGCCCGGGTGCGTGCAGCGCTAGGCTCCTCCCCTTTAATCAGGGGAGGGAGGTCTGCAATGTCATGGTGCTACGTGCTGACGCGCATGGCGCTTCACCTCCTGCTTGGGCCGCTAAAATTAGCGCCCCAGCGACATTAGCGCCCCAAAAGGGGTGACACAGAATTTTTCCCCCGCAAGAGTTTTAGAAGGATAGAAAGAGAATGTTTTTTAAGGTGGTGGTGTGGAAAATTAAGTGAAAATGAACTGTAAATGGCATTTGTGTATGTACATGTCAGGAAATGAGTCAAGATTAATTTATAAACCACAGTCAACCAAGGTAAGAACATTAATTCAGTTAAATTTGAGATATGTACAATGTATTGTAATCTGGAAAGTAATAGCTTCTAAGTGTCAGCTGTGGCTCAGTTGGTAGCGCCCTTGCTCTGAGTCAGAAGCTTGTGGGTTCATGTCCCACTCCAGAGGCCTGAGCACAAAATCTAGTCTGACACTCCAGTGCAGTACTGAGGGAGTGCTGTACTATTGGAGGTGCCGTCTTTCAGATGAGACATTAAACTGAGGCCCCATCTGCCCTCCCAGGTGGATGTAAAAGATCTCATGGCACTATTTCGAAGAAAAGCAGCAGTTAAGAAATAACAGAGCTGCCATTACACGATTAGATGTATTCTATAGGCCACCAAGTAGTGGGAAGGATATAGAGGAGCAAATTTGCAGGGAAATTACAGGGAAGTGTAAGAACTATAGAGTAGTGATAATGGGGGACTTCAACTAGTCTAATATAGATTGGGATATTAATAGTGTAAAGGACAGAGAGAGGGAAGAATTTCTGAAGTGTGTTCAGGAGAATTTTCTTGATCAGTACGTTTCCGGCCTAACGAGGAAGGAGGCATTGCTGGATCTGGTTCTGGGGAATGAGGAGGAGCAAGTGTCGGTAGGGGAACATTTAGGGAACAGTGATCACAGTATCATAAGGTTTAGATTAGCTATGGAAAAGGACAGGGAACAATCTAGAGTAAAAATATTTAATTGGAGGAAGGCCAATTTCAGTGGGTTGAGAATGAATCTGGCCCAGGTAAATTGGAATCAAAGATTGGCAGGCAAAACTGTAATCAAACAATGGGCTGCGTTTAAAAAGGAGATGGTTCAGGTACATTCCCATGAGGGGGAAAGACAGGGCAATCAAAGTCAGAGCTCCCTGGATGATCTAAGAGATAGAGAGTAAGATGAAGCAGAAAAAGGGGGCGTATGACAGATGTCAGGTTGAGAATACAAGTGAGAACTAGGCTAAATATAGGTTTTAGGAAAGGGAAATCATGTTTAACAAATTTGCTGGAGTTCTTTGAGGATGTAACAAGCAGGGTAGACAAGGGTGAGCCAGTGGATGTGGTGTATTTGGATTTCCAGAAGACATTCAAAGAGGTGCCACATAAAAGGTTACTGCATAAGATGAGCTCACGGAGTTGGGGGTAATATATTAGCATGGATAGAGAATTGGCTAACTAACAGAAAGCAGAGAGTCGGGATAAATGGGTCATTTTCTAGTTTTCTGGTAACTAGTGGGGTGCCACAAGGATTGGTGCAGGGGCCCCAACTATTTACAATCTACATTAATGACTTGGATGAAGGGGTCGAGTGTAATGTAGCCAAGTTTGCGGATGATACAAAGATGGGTGGGAAAGCAAGTTGTTCTGAGGACTCAAAGGGGGAAAAATTCAGTATCGCCCCGTTTGGGGCGCCATTATCGGCCGTGCGCAAAGTTTAGCGCCTGGCACTAATTATCACCTCTGACAGCAAACTTGGCTTTTATCACCCCTGGAGGTGATTGGAGCACTAAATCAGGCGCTTCACACCTGTCTTAAGGCGCAAAGGCCGAGCAGCGAGGCGCTACCTCAGAGCGCTGGCGAAGCAAGGAAGGGCAAATCAAAATGAACCTGCAAAGTGCTGCTCAGTACCCAAAACCCCTTCACACAGTGTTGAATCTCTCCAGAAGTCTCTCTCTCTCTCTCAGAATGCGCGGTGCAAAAATGTCACCAACAAAAAAAGGCAGGAAGCGGTCACCTTTAAATAGCGCTCCCCCAGTCCCTTTCTGACTGCAAAACACTCCCCTCAACCTGTCGTTGCTAGCGGCAGGCGGTAAGGTAGGGGGCGCCACTCAATATCCGGTCCTGGGCGCTACCGGGGCGTTGCGCACTCAACTGACGTCACAATCTGCCGGCGCAGGAAATCGTGGCGGTAGTGTTTAGCGCCACCACAAAATGTCTAGTTAATTTCGCGAGCGGCGCAAATATCGCTGCGCCCGGGCGCTAGTTGCTTTGCGCCCCATTAGCGCCCTCTTAAGGCGCTAACAGGAGGCGCAAACAACTGAATTTTTCCCTCTAATAATCTGCAAAGGGATATAGACAGGCTAGGTGAGTGGGCAAACATTTGGCAGATGGAGTATAATGTGGGAAAGTGCGAGGTTATCCACTTTGGCAGGAAAAATAAAAAAGCAAACTATTATTTAAATGGAGAGATTACAAAATGCTACAGTTCAGAGGGACCTGGGGGTCCTTGTGCATGAAACACAAAAAGTTAGCATGCAGGTACAGCAAGTAATCAAAAAGGCAAATGGAATGTTGGCCTTTTTTTCAAGGGAGTTGGAGTATAAAAGCAGGGAAGTCCTGCTACAACTGTACAGGGTATTGGTGAGACCACACCTTGAATACTGCGTACAGTTTTGGTCTCCTTATTTAAGGAAGGATATACTTGCATTGGAGGCACTTCAGAGACGATTCACTAGGTTAATTCCAGAGATGAGGGGTTTGACTTATGAGGAAAAGTTGAGCAGGCTGGGCCTATACTCGTTGGAATTTAGAATAATGAGAGGTGATCTTATCGAAACATATAAGATACTGAGGGGGCTCGACAGGGTAGATGCAGAGAGGATGTTTCCCCTCATGGGGAAATCTAGAACTTGGGGGCACAGTCTCAGAATAAAGGGTCGCCCTTTTAGAACTGAGATGAGGAGGAATTTCTTCTCACAGAGGGTCGTAAATTTGTGGAATTCTCTGCTGCAGAGAACTGTGGAGGCGAGTTCATTAAATACATTTAAAGTGGAGATAGACACATTTTTTGCAAGATAAAGGAGTGAAGGGTTATGGGGAGCGGGCTGGGAAGTGGCTTTGAGCTCTAGATCAGTCGTGATCTTATTGAATGGCGGAGCAGGCTTGAGGGGCCAAGTGGCCTATTCCTGCTCCTATTTCTTATCTTCTTATGTTCTTAAAGTTCAGAGGGAAAGTGAAAAAGGAAATAAGGGTGAACAGTCAGAGGTCGTGGTTCACATTGGGACCAATGACATGGGTAGGAAGAGGGATGAGGTCCTGCAGCAAGAATTTAGGGAGCTAGGTAGCAGACTAAAGAGCAGGACCTCAAAGGTTGTAATCTCTGGATTACTCCCGGTGCCACGTGCTAGTGAGTACAGGAATAGGAGGATAGAGCAGATGAATGCGTGGCTAAAGAGTTGGTGCAGGAGGGAGGGCTTTAGTTTCCTGGATCACTGGGCCTGCTTCTGGGGAAGGTGGGACTTGTACAAATCAGACAGGTTGCACCTGAACCAGAACGGGACAAATATCCTTGCGGGGAGGTTTGCTAGCACTGTTCGGGGGGGTTTAAACTAACTTGGCAGGGGGATGGGATACAGAGTGGAGCTATAATAGGGGGTGATGTACAGCCAAATATAGAGGAAAAAATAAGTCAGACTGGAAGGCAGAGCAAATATGTAACGGCACAAGGGAGTAGGGCAAGGCTAAATGGCATTTATTTTAATGCAAGGAGTCTTAGGAATAAGGTGGATGAACTGAAGTTGTTGATGAACACATGGGAGTATGATATTGTTGCTATCACGGCAACATGGCTGAGGGAGGGGCAAGACTGGCAGCTCAATATTCCGGGGTATAGAATCATCAGGCGAGACAGGGGGTGGGGGTAAAAGAGGAGGGGGTGTCGCAATATTAATTAAGGAGACAATTACTGCTGTGAGGAGGGATGATATATTAACAGGTTCCTCTAATGAGGCCATATGGGTTGAACTTAAAAACAAAAAGGGGGCTAGCACTTTGCTGGGAGTGTACTATAGGCCCCCAAACAGCCAGGGGGAGATAGAGGAACAGATATGTAGGCAAATCTCAGAGAAGTGTGCAAATAATAGGGTAATTATAGTGGGGGATTTCAACTTCCCCAATATTAACTGGGATAGTCAGAGTGTGAAAGGCTTAGAGGGTGCAGAATTCTTAAAGTGCATCCAGGAGAGCTTTTTGAGCCAGCATGTAGAAAGTCCTACAAGAGAGGGGGCGGTACTGTACCTAATTCTAGGGAATGTGGCCGGGCAAGTGGTAGAAGTGTTAGTAGGTGAGCACTTTGGTGACAGTGACCATAATTCGGTGAGATTTAAGGTCGTCATGGAAAAGGACAAGGATGGACTGGAAATAAAGGTTCTAAATTGGGGGAAGGCCGATTTTAATATGATAAGGCAGGATCTGGCCAATGTGGACTGGGATCAGCTACTTGAAGGAAAATCCACATCGGAGCAATGGGAGTCTTTCAGAAAGGAAATTGAGAGACTACAATGGCAACATGTTCCTGTAAAGGTCAAGGGTGGGACCAACAAGCCCAGGGAACCTTGGATGTCAAGGGATATACGAGAATGGATTAGGAAAAAAAGGGGGGCCTGTGGCAGATACAAAGGACTAAAGACAGAGGAAGTCCTAGAGGAGTATAAAAAGTGCAGGGGGCTCCTTAAAAAAGAAATTAGGAGAGCGAGGAGGGGCCACGAAATAACACTGGCGAGCAAAATAAAGGAAAATCCTAAGGTGTTTTATAAGTATATTAAGGGCAAGAGGATAACTAGGGAAAGAGTAGGGCCCATTAGGGACCAACGTGGCAAACTGTGTGTAGAGCCAGAGGATGTAGGTGGGGTTTTAAATGAATTTTTTGCGTCTGTGTTCACTATGGAGAAGGACGATGTGGACATAGAAATCGGGCAGGGGGACTGTGATATACTTGAACATATTAGCATCGAGAGGGAGGAGGTACTAACGGTTTTAGCAGGCTTAAAAGTGGATAAATCCCCAGGCCCGGACGAGATGTATCCCAGGCTACTATGTGAGGCAAAGGAGGAGATTGCAGGGGCTCTGACACAAATTTTCAGAACCTCTCTGGCCACAGGGGATGTGCCAGAGGACTGGAGAACAGCTAACATAGTACCATTATTCAAGAAGGGTAGTAGGGATAAACCAGGGAATTACAGGCCAGTGAGCCTAACATCAGTGGTAGGGAAATTATTAGAAAAAATTCTGAGGGACAGAATTGGTCTCCCTTGGAGAGGCAGGGATTAATTAGGGATAGCCAGCATGGCTTTGTCAAGGGAAGATCATGTCTGACCAATTTGATTGAATTCTTCGAGGGGGTGACTAGGTGTGTGGATGAGGGTAGTGCAGTGGATGTGGTTAAATGGATTTCAGTAAGGCTTTTGATAAAGTCCCGCATAGGAGACTGGTCAGGAAGGTAACCATGGGATCCAGGGTGCCTTGGCACATTGGATCCAAAACTGGCTTAGTGGCAGAAGGCAGAGGGTGATGGTCGAAGGTTGTTTTTGTGACTGGAAGCCTGTGTCCAGTGGGGTACCGCAGGGATCGGTGCTGGGTCCCTTGCTGTTTGTGGTCTACATTAATGATTTGGATGTGAATGTAAAAGGTATGATCAGTAAGTTCGCAGATGACACGAAAATTGGTGGAGTGGTAAATAGCGAGGCGGGAAGCCTCAGGCTACAGGACGATATAGATGGGTTGGTCAGATGGGCGGAACAGTAGCAAATGGAATTCAACCCTGAAAAGTGTGAGGTGATGCATTTTGGACGGACTAACAAGGCAAGGGAATACACAATGAATGGTAAGACCCTAGGAAAGACAAATGATCAGAGGGACCTTGGTGTGCATGTACATAGATCCCTGAAGGCAGCAGAACAGGTGGATAAGGTGGTTAAAAAGGCATATGGGATACTTGCCTTCATTAGCCGAGGCATAGAATATAAGAGCAGGGAGGTTATGATGGAGCTGTACAAAACGCTGGTAAGGCCACAGCTGGAGTACTGTGTGCAGTTCTGGTCGCCATACTATAGGAAGGATGTGATTGCTTTGGAGAAGGTGCAGAGGAGATTTACCAGGATGTTACCTGGGCTGGAGCGCTTCAGCTATGAAGAAAGACTGGACAGGCTGGGGTTGTTTTCCTTGGAGCAGAGAAGGCTGAGGGGGGACCTGATTGAGGTATACAAAATTATGAGGGGCATAGATAGGGTAGATAGAAAGGAACTTTTCCCCTTAGTAGAGGGGTCAATAACAAGGGGGCATAGATTCAAGGTAAGGGGCAGGAGGTTTAGAGGGGATTTGAGGAAAAACTTTTTCACCCAGAGGGTGGTTGGAATCTGGAACTCACTGCCTGAAAGGGTGGTAGAGGCAGGAACCCTCACAACATTCAAGAAGCATTTGGATGAGCATTTGAAATGCCATAGCATACAAGGCTATGGACCAAATGCTGGAAAATGGGATTAGATTAGACAGGGCTTGATGGCCGGCGCAGACGCGATGGGCCGAAGGGCCTCTTTCTGTGCTGTATAACTCTATGACTCTATGACTCTATGACTCTTTGGCCTAGAAATTCAGTTGCGTGCGCCAGCCGTTAGCGCCTTAGGAGGAGTAGATCTCGAGCGCTAGGCACTTAGCGGCCGGGCGCAGGGCGATCTGCGCCTACGCCCAACTTCAGTAGACATTTAGCGCCGGCGCAAAGTGTTTGCGCGCGCTCAGCTGCGCGCACAGCTTATGACGTCATTTCGTCGTGCAACGCCCTTTGTGCCCTGAATTCGGCCCGACTCGCGTCCTGTGCTGCCCTCAATTCGGCCCGACTCGCGTCCTGTGCTGCCCCGAATTGTTCGAGACCCCTGGCCTGTGCTGCCCCGAGTTGTTCGAAACCCCTGGCCTGTGAGGCCCCGAAATCGGACACACTATGAGCCAGGGACTCGATGGCCTCAGGCAACCGTGCCAGAACCCCCATGAACTCAGTGTGCCGGCGATCCGAGTCCGCGGACATTTGATCGAGGAGGTGCACCTCCTGTGCGAGGACCGTCTCCGGACTGGAGGCCGGACTCTCCCTCTGGGGAGAAGGCCGCCGAGCTGCCCGACCCTTCCCGCGTGGCTGGACGCCACTGGGCACAGGAGCTACACTCCCCTGCAACACTTCCCCCCTCTGGGGAGAAGGCAGCCGAGCTGCCCGACCCTTCCCGCGTGGCTCGACGCCACTGGGCACAGGAGCTACACCCCCCTGCAGCACTTCCCCCTGCCTCTCCTCCAGGGAAGACGTGTCCCCTCCATTGCCATCCCCTGGCACGGATGAGGGTTCCCCCGATGGGCCGCCTTCCTCTTGCTCCTCCTCGTCCTCCTCTTCCGAGGGACTGTCACTGGCAGCTTCAGGGACCTCCTCCTCACCAGCTGAAAGCAGGAAGGCACAAGAGTAGCTTTAGGGTGAGGACAGGGCGTCAGCGAGGGAGGCATGAGTGGTGGCATTCAGCGCATTGGTCGGACAGTAGCAAAGGATGTAGATCTGAAGCGCAAGGGGAACGAGAGAGGTCCAAAAGGTCATGTCCTTACCATTGGGGCCCAGCACAGGGTCGGCATCTCCACATGCAACGGGGCCAATCAGCCAGCCACCCATGAGTCGACCCACGCGCTCCTCCAGGTCACTGAGCTGCTGGAACTGGGGACGGCCTCCCCCGGTGACAGTCCGGCTCCTCAGATTCTGGGCCAGCTTGGCCTGCAAGAGAAAGGACGGCCTCTAAGTACAGTGTGGTGCCCTGTTGTTGTGTGCACTGCCTCCCATGGTCGAATAGCTTGGCCAGTGTGGTGCCCTGTTGCTGTATGCACTGCCTCCCATGGTCGAATAGCTTGGCCAGTGTGGTGCCCTGTTGCTGTATGCACTGCCTCCCATGGTCGAATAGCTTGGCCAGTGTGGTGCCCTGTTGCTGTATGCACTGCCTCCCATGGTCGAATAGCTTGGCCAGTGTGTAAAGTGCAGAAAGTGCAATTGATGTTCATGCCAGTGCCATAGCTGCTGGATGAGGGCTGGCCATTAGGGCTTTGAGGTCCCTTTGCCCATAATGTGAGGTGCACATGCAAGGATGAGGAGGACACTGGAAAGGGTACTCACCCTGACAATCCGAGTGAGGTCGTTAAACTTTTTCCGGCATTGGACACCAGTCCTGGGGACATCGCAGGTGGCTGTGACCCTCTGGGCGATATCCCTCCAGGCTCTCCTGTACACCCTGTTGGGAGGCTTCTTGCCACTGTCCGGGAACAAGATATGGCGTCTCCTCTCCAAAGCCCTAACCAGCACCTTTAAATCATGGGCAGAGAAGCGCTGCGCTCGCTCACGGGCCCTCTGCATCCTTCCTGGCGCTATTTCTCTCCAGCAGCAGTGTTTAGGCCTAGCTGGAGGGCTGCAGTATCCAGGGCGTGGCAGCAGACCAAGTCGACCCTTCCCCCTTTAAGAGCTGGCCGGCGCCAGGGTGTCTGCTGTCAATCAAGACATGACCGCACCTGCGCTGCGCCCGGCCTCGGCGGTATCAGTCTGCACCGCCGGCTTAGCGCCTAAAGATAGCCGTGCATCGCCAGTTTTAGCGCTCGAGCAAACTCCTTGGCCAAAGCTACTGAATATCGGCGAAGTGGCCTCCACTTTCCGGCGGGCGCAAACTTTAGCGGCCGCCCGACTTTACCGCCCCAAAAGTGGCTATACTGAATTTCTAGGCCTATGACTCTAAGAGGGGCAAAGGGTGAATATGAGAATAGATTGGCAGCTAACGTAAAAGGGAATCCAAAAGTCTTCTATAGGCATAAAAATAGGCATATAAAAATAGTAAGAGGAGGGGTGGGGCCGATTAGGGACCAAAAAGGAGACCTACGCATGGAGGCAGAGGGCATGGCTGAGGTACCAAATGAATACTTTGCATCTGACTTTGCCAAGGAAGAAGATGCTGCCAAAGTCATAGTGAAAGATGAGATAGTTGAGATACTGGATGGGATAAAGATTGATAAAGAGGAGGTACTAGAAGGGCTGGCTGTACTTAAAGTAGATAAGTTACTAGGTCCAGATGGGATGCATCCTAGGATATTAAGGGAAGTAAAGGTGGAAATTGCGGAGGTACTGGCCATAATCTTCCAATCCTCCTTGGATATGGGGCTGGTGCCAGAGGACTGGAGAATTGCAAATGTTACACCCTTGTTCAAACAAGGGTGCAAGGATAAACTCAGCAACTACAGGCCAGTGAGTGTAACCTCGGTAGTGGGGAAGCTTTTAGAAATGATAATCCGGGACAAATTTAACAGTCACTTGCACAAGTGCGGATTAATTAAGGAAAGCCAGCACGGATTTGTTAAAGGCAAATCGTGTTCAACTTACTTGATTGAGTTTTTGATGAGGCAACAGAAAGGGTTGATGAGGGCAATGCGGTTGACGTGATGTACATGGACTTCCAAAAGGCGTTCGACAAAGTGCCACATAATAGGCTTACCAGCAAAGTTGAAGCCCATGGAATAAAAGGGACAATGACAGCATGGATACGAAATTGGTTAAGTGACAGGAAACAGAGTAGTGGTGAACGGTTGTTTATCGGACTGGAGGAACGTAGACAGTGCTGTTCCCCAGGGGTCGGTACTAGGACCACTGCTTTTCTTAATATATATTAATGACTTGGGTGCATGGGGCACAATTTCAAAATTTGCAGATGACACAAAACTTGGAAGTATAGTGAACAGTGAGGAGGATAGTGATAGACTTCAAGAGGACATAATTAGGCTGGTGGAATGGGCGGACATGTGGCAGATGAAATTTAATGCAGAAAAGTGTGAGGTGATGCATTTTGGTAGGAAGAACGAGGAAAGGCAATATAAATTAAGGGTACAATTCTAAAGTGGGTGCATGAATAGAGAGACCTGGGAGTATATATGCACAAATTGTTGAAGGTGGCAGGGCAGGTTGAGAAAGCGGTTAAAAAAGTATACTGGCTCCTGGGCTTCATAAATAGAGGCATAGAGTACAAAAGCAAAGATGTTATGATGAACCTTTATAAAACACTGGTTTGGCCTCAACTGGAGTATTGTGTCCAATTCTGGGCACCGCACTTTAGGATGGATGTGAAGGCCTGAGAGGGGGTACAGAAAAGATTTACAAGAATGGGTTCCAGGGATGATGGACTTCAGTTACGTGGGTAGACTGGAGAAGCTGGGGTTGTTCTCCTTAGAGCAGAGAAGGTTGAGAGGAGATTTGATAGAGGTGTTCAAAGTCATGATGGGTCTAGACAGAGTAGATAGAGAGAAACTGTTCCCATTGGCGGAAGGGTCGAGAACCAGAGGACATAGATTTAAGGTGATTGGCAGGAGAACCAAAGACGACATAACGAAAAACTTTTTTACGCAGAGAGTCCATTTGCGTGCGCACTTTGGCTGCTGCTCCGGACCTGAGACATTCAATAATTTTTCACTTTTTCCCCCATCACCCCCTGACTGCTCTCTCCTGTTGTCATGCCTCCTTCCATCTCTCCTCTCTCGGATACTCTGCCCTCCCAAATCCCTACCCCAATTCTTCATTACTCTTCGACCTTCCTACTCTCCTGCCGCCATCCCAGGCTTGACTCCCACTTAGATAAGCCTACAGCTTCCCTCTGTAAGGGGTCTTAACTCCATCTTGTCCCCACTGTGCTGTATGAGAAAATTTACAGACCTGATGCTTCATAAAAGAGTTTAAACTGTAATACTCCATTGTCCTGCAATTTATTATTTTGTACAAAGTGTGCAAAACAAGACATGGTGTCAGAAGTGGGATTTAAAATGGACATCGCTGGAGCTCCCTTACCTCGAATCGATTGGGGATCTTTGAACTTACATAGAGAATGGTGCAAGTTCAAGCAACACGTGGAGTTAATGTTCTCGGGTCCATTGAAAAGCAAAGGGGAGGAAGAAAGATGCAGCTACCTACTCCTGTGGATCGGAGAAAAAGGGAGAGACATTTTTAACACATGGTCTCTCACCGCGGATGAAGCAATGGTACTGAAAAGTTATTTTGACCGTTTTGAATCATATGTGATGCCCAAGACAAATACGATATTCGCTCGGTACAAGTTTCAGGAGAAAGTACAAGGAGCTAGTGAGTCGTTTGAACAGTTCGTGACTGAGTTAAAACTGCTGGTAAAAGACTGTGAATATGCCAATGAAGATGAGATGGTCAGATGGAATACATTCAGCTAAAGTGAGAGAGAAACTTTTGAATGTTGGGTCCGGGCTAACGCTGGACAAAGCTATGGACATAGCTAGATCACACGAGATAGCCCAAGCACAGTTGAAAACCATAACCGGCGCCACGAGCAGCTCGAGTGAACAGACCGTGCATGCAGTTAATAGGCACACACCAAAGAACACCGCCCAGAGAGCGTGTTTCAGAACAGAAAGAACAGAGAGAGTTCTAAATATGAATGACAGACATAAAACGCTTCAAAAATTGTGGATATTGTGGAAACAAGATGCATGGAGAAAAGGAGCACTGCCCCGCCAAAGGAAGGCAATGTGCTAAATGTGGTAAACGGAACCACTTTGCTAAAGTTTGCAAGACTGTTTTTGGAAAACCAGTACACACAGTGAGTGACAGCCAAATGCCAGATAGAGAGCCAAATGCAGAGGAACTGTTTATTGATTCTATGTCACAGAAAAAACGGATTTCAGAGACTGAGCAAGCCTTTGCCGATATTGAGATAGGAAAAAAGGGCACAGAGCTTAGGTTTAAACTAGACACTGGAGCTCAGGTTAATGTAATTCCTCTGAGTGAGTATCACAGCTTGAAGGATGAGTGTGAGCTACACCCCACCTCATGCAGACTGACCGGCTATGGGGGTGAGTAGCTCAATGTAAAAGGCACATGCGTGATGAAATGCAAGTACAAAGAAAGTGACATGATGTTGGACTTTTACATTGTTGACACTCGAGCACCTCCAGTGCTAGGTCTAAAGGCATGTTTAGACATGGACCTCGTCAAGCTAGTGCTATCATTGAAAGCACCAGTTGAGAAGCAGACAGTCATGGAGGAGTTTGCTGATGTTTTCAAAGGAATCAGACTATTCCCAGGTGAATGCACTATTCACCTTGATCCAGCAGCAACCCCTGTGGTTTGCCCACCGAGAAGGATACCCCTTGCTCTACGTAGTCACCTGAAGGAGGAGCTGCAGAGCATGGAGAATACAGAAATCATCGTCCGGGAAACAGAACCGAAAGAGTGGGTCAACACGTTAGTAGTGGTTGAGAAACCACGTACAGGCAAGCTCAGAGTCTGTCTCGACCCCAGAGATTTGAACAAGGCTATCAAACGCTCTCACTACCCTCTACCAACGCTAGATGACATCACACCCAAGCTAGTGGGAGCACGTTACTTCAGTGTAATGGACGCACGATCAGGATACTGGAATATCAAGCTCACAGAAGAGTCATCTAAGCTAACAACATTCAACACACCATTTGGACGCTACCGATTTCTGCATTTACCATTTGGTCTTATCTCAGCTCAGGATGAATTCCAGCGGAAGATCGCCGAAACCTATGAATGCCTCGATGGAGTAGTTGCAATCGTAGATGACATCCTCATCTATGGCAGGAATAGAGAGGAACATGACAGGAACCTCCGTGCGATGCTACAAAGATCACAGGAGAAAGGTATCCGGCTCAACCCCGAGAAAAGCATAATCGGATCCACCGAGATCAGTTATTTCAGGCATCGCCTCTCAACTGATGGCATTAAGCTGGATCCAGAGAAACTCTCCGCCATCAAGAAGATGGAGCCGCCGAAGAACCGCGCAGAGCTAGAGACAGTACTAGGCATGGTTAACTACTTAGCCAAGTTTGCCCCGAGCCTCTCCGAAATCAACGCACCCATGCGTCAGTTGCTCAAACAATCCAATGAGTTCCTGTGGGACAAACAACATGACACAGCATTTCAGAAAATGAAAGACCTAATCACCAGAGAACCAGGACCAGTTCTTGCCTACTTCGACCCCAACAAAGAGCTCAGACTACAAGTGGACGTGTCAAAGTACGGACTAGGCGCAGTATAACTGCAAGAAGGAAAGCCCATCAGCTACGCTTCCAGATCTCTCACAGACAGTGAAATCAACTATGCTCAAATCGAGAAAGTTATACGCAATTCTGTTTGGATGTAAGCGTTTCCACCAGTACATCTATGGCCGACAAGTCATTGTGGAATCCGACCACAAGCCCCTCGAGTCAATCATGAGGAAACCACTAGCCGCAGCCCCACCAAGGCTACAGAGAATGATCCTTCAGCTACAGAAGTACGACTTCACAATCATTCACCGTCCAGGCAAAGACATTCCTGTCGCAGACACGCTCTCCAGAAAGTCTCTTAGCTACCAGGACAGCAGCCTCAGTGAAGGCATGGATGTGCAGGTGCACATGGTGTACAACAGCTTACCTGTGAGTGACTCAAAACTGAAGGAGATCCGAGCAGAAACAGAGAAAGATGCACAACTCACACTGCTGAGCAAAGTCATACATGAATGATGGCCTGAGGAAAGGAGGAAATGCCCTCCGAGCATATCTGAATTCTGGAACCACAGAGACGAACTGTCACAAATCAACAGAATCATCTTCAAAGGGGAGAAAATCATCATCCCTACCAGTCTCAGAGAAGAGATGTTGACAAAAATTCATGCTGGACATATGGGTATGGAAAAATGCAAACAAAGAGCACGTGACATTATGTTTTGGCCCGGAATGTACAAACACATTGAGGTCATTGTGGAAAATGTTCCATTTGTCTAGAACGCCGCCCATCAAATGTCAAAGAGCCCTTGATACCTCACCGTATCCCAGACAGGCCCTGGCAGGTCGCGGCAACAGATCTGTTCACATGGAACAATGAGGACTACATAGTGACTGTTGATTACTACAGCAGATTTTTTGAACTGGACAAGCTTCCAAGCACCAACCAGCAGCTGCAGCCAGAGGTCGTCAGCTGCAAGCAAGTGCATGCAAAACGTGTACAGAGACAGCAACACCAAAAGAGATACTATGACAGGTCAGCTAGACTACTGCCGCCGCTGCACAATGGAGAATCCGTCAGAATCCAGGAGCATGACTACTGGAAGCCAGCAGTCGCCATCCAGCCAGCTGACACTGAGCGATCGTATCACGTCCGCACCCCAGAAGGACAGGTGTACCGCCGCAATCGCAGGCACCTCCTGAACACCAAGGAACAACACCGTCATTCCGACGAGAGGATCAGTTCAACAGAGTGTGATGAACAGAGCAATACACAAAACACATCATACTTACCTGAACCTAAACCTGAACCTGATTTGTTGACTGATTCAGAAGCATGCTCAGTTCCATACCACACAAGGTCGGGACGAGAGGTCAAGCCTAGAGTTATCCTTGACTTGTAAATTGTCAAAGGGTGTAGGCGGATCGCTGCCCTTAAAAAAAAACTGTACATCGTTATTGAAACGTTGAGATGTTTTCAGTGCTAGTTAAATGGTGAGTTTACTTATATGTTTATGCTACCGAGAACATTATGTAGAAGAAAGGTTTAAAAGTAATGCATAACATTTTTCTTTTAAAAGAAAGGGGATGTAACATTTGCATATTGAATTATCATTGGCCCGCAGGCATCTGTAAGGAATACCTATTATATTCACATGTGATCACATGCTGAGTTGTTATTGGCCTGCAGGCATCTGTAAGGGGTCTTAACTCCATCTTGGCCCCACTGTGCTGTATGAGAAAGTTTACAGACCTGCTGCTTCATAAAAGAGTTTAAACTGTAATACTCCGTTTCCTGCAATTTATTATTTTGTACAAAGTGTGCAAAACAAGACACCTACTCAATGGACATGTGTCTGGAATTTAAAAAGGGACTGTGTTGGACCTTTTGGAGGAGAAATGTGGACAGGACTATCTCACTATTAGGTGCCTTTGGACTAAACTAGGGCTTATTGGATTGAGTTTGGACATTTTAAATTGTATGCTGGGTCTGCACAGGGAAATGGGATCCTTATAGGGCTGCTAACCCACCTGGGAGGCAGGCCCCCAGGGAGATATTAGCAGTCTAACAAAAGCCCACTTACCAGGGAGCCAGATACTTATATATTTTAATAGTTCTTAAAACGGATATACAGAAAAACCCTGGCATCAGCAAAACACACAATGGACAGGATCAAGACCTGATTACATTCTAACAGCACCATTCAAAAACCCCATCAACGCCTTTGGGAATCTTGTATCATGCTAATGCTCAATCAGCCCACCAAAATTCTCACAAAGGGATCACATCAGAGTTGATTAGCCTGCCAAAATCGCACAAAAGGGAGTCATCTAAAATCAATTGTGCACCCGAGTTTTGGCGCAAATGTTTAAGCAGCCTCTCAGGTATAATGGGGGGGCTTGTTAGTAGCTAAAGAGACCTCAACAGATGGGCTGAAGAGAGAGAGTGCCGGCGGGCAGCAGCAGCAGCACACCGGAGCAGAAGAAACGTACCCGAGAACACGCTGGAAAAGCACTTGGACTCTGGGCTCTTTGACTCTGGCTTTGAAACATCTAACTTACCACACGAGGTTACAGCAACGCAACAAGAAAACCTAACAAGAAGCATCCGAGTCACTGAAAGATCAACCATCATCCGGCGCTGACTCTAGGAAAAACTTGTTTACCATCAAAACGTCGACCAGTGCTAATACCGAAGACACCGCAACCAGCCAAGGAGTCCACAAGATTGAGGAGAGAGAAAGCAGTGTGCAACTGGTCTAAACTGTGGAGAAATCCTTTGGTGAGCATAGTCCCTGTAATTTCAGAGCCTAACTTAGTTGTGTCGTGGTGGGAGGTGGTTTTATTTATTTATTTTTTCTCTCACTGCATAACCTCTGTACCCGTTGCGTATACGTTTTTGTTTAGTTAATTCATGTGGTGTGCAATTTCTAAATAAAATATTTGTTCTTGCACCAAACAGTTGTCTGCCTACATCTATCACATCCCGAAATAATTCCAAGCCCCAGAACCAGGGAGTGGGACGATTCGAACCGTCAAGGTCAATTTAAAAGGCCAACAAACCCACCACCCCCTACAGCCTCCTATCCTCCCTTAATCTCTCCCTCCATGTAAACTCCCCAACCCATATTCACGGCCACCCCCTCGACCTTGCCATCTCTCGTGGCCTCTTTACTCCCATCGTGTCAAGCGCTGATAAGGCCATCTCTGACCACTTCCTCATATCGCTATCCACCCACGTCCCCCTTCCACCAGCCCCCACCCCCACCACCCTACTTCCTCTGTGTCCACCCCTGGAAAAAACTCTCTCCTAATTCTCTTAAAACTGCACTTATGAAATGCCAACTGTCCAGCTTTTGGTCCTCCATTCACCATGACATTTCTGCAGCTACCGATCTGCTCAACCACACCCTCACCATCACCTTTGATGCCCTAGTCCCTATTAAAACAATTACCCTCTCTCACCCTGGCCATTCCCCCGGTACGGCCCTCATCTTCATCCCTTAAGTCCAAGGGTCGCAGACTTGAACGGATATGGCAGACAACTGGTTTAGCCATTCACCGCCAGATCTGGCTGGACCACATAAAGCATTATCGGGTCCTGCTCTCTTCTGCCAAAATTGCTCACTATTCCAGAATCATTCTGGAATGCAAAGATAAGCTCCAGCTTCTATTCTCCACTGCTAACCGTCTTCTTAAATCTCTCTCCCTATCTCCTCCACCCTCACCTCCAACAATAAGTGTGAGGAGCTCACGGACTTCTTTGTCTCTAAGATTGAGACCATTCGTTCAGCTGCCTCTGCTACTTCCCTTCCGTCCCCTAGCCCACTGGGCCAAACTTCCTCTAAGGTTCCCCCCTGCCCTAGCCCTGAACTCACATCTTTCTCCAGTTTCTCTCCGATCTCCCCTCATGACCTCTCCGTGCTCATCTTGTCCATGAGACCCACTTCCTGCTCCCTCGACCCTATTCCCTCCAAACTTCTGAACACCCAACTTCCTTTTCTGGCTCCCATGTTAGCTGACATTGTTAATGGTTCTCTCTCCTCAGGTACTGTCCCCCTCTCCCTCAAATCTGCTGTCATCACCCCTTGACCCCTCCGTCCTTGCAAACTACTGCCCCATCTCCAACCTCCTTTCCTCTCCAAAGTCCTTGAATGTGTTGTCGCCTCCCAATTCTTTCCCACAACTCCATGTTTGAATTCCTCCAATCAGGTTTCTGCCCTTGCCACAGTACCGAAACAGCTCTCATCAAAGTCACAAATGACATCCTTTGTGACTGTAACTATCCATCCTCATCCTTCTTGACTCGTCTGCAGCCTTTGACATGGTTGACGCGCCATCCTTCTCCACCGCCTCTCCACCGTCGTCCAGCTGGGTGAGACTGCACTCGCCTGGTTCCATTCTTATCTAACTAATCGTAGCCAGAGAATCACCTGCAACGGCTTCCCTTCACGCTCCCACATCGTTACCTCTGGTATCCCCCAAGGATCTATCCTTGGCCCCCTCCTATTTCTCATCTACATGTGGCCCCTTGGCAACATCATCCGAAAACACAGCGGCAGTTTCCACATGTACGCTTACAACACCCAGCTCTACCTCACTACCACTTCTCTCGAACCCCCACGGTCTCTAAATTGTCAGACTGCTTGTCCGACATCCCGTTCTGGATGAGCCAAACTTTTCTCCAATTAAATATTGGGAAGACCAAAGCCATTGTTTTTGGTCCCCGCCACCAATTCCGTTCCCTAGCCACTTACTCCATCCCTCTCCCGAATATCTGTCTGAGGCTGAACCACACTGTTCACAACCTTAGTATCAAATTTGAACCTGAAATAAACTTACAACCACATATCCACAGCATAACTAAGACCGCCTATTTCCATCTCCGTAACATCGCCCGTCTCCGCCCTTGCCTCAGCTCATCCGCTGCTGAAACTCTCAATCATGCCTTTGTTACATCTAGACTTGACTATTCCAAAGCACTCCTGGCCGGCCTCCCACATTCTACCCTACATAAACGTGAGGTCATCCAAAACTCGGCTGCCCGTGTCCTAACTCGCACCAAGTCCTGTTCACCCATCTCTCCTGTGCTCACTGGCCAACATTGGCTCCCAGTTAAGCAATGCCTCAATTTCAAAATTCTCATCCTTGTTTTCAAATCCCCCCATGGCCTCGCCCCCTCCCTCTCTTTGTAATCTCCTTCAGCCCCACAACCCCCCCGAGATAGCTGCGCTCTTCTAATTCTGCCCTCTTGAGCATCCCTGATTATAATCGCTCAACCATTGGTGGCCATGCCTTCTGTTTCCTAGGCCCTAAGCTCTGGAATTCCCTGCCTAAACCTCACTGCCTTGCTACCTCTCTTTCCTCCTTTAAGACGCTCCTTAAAACCTGCCTCTTTGACCAAGCTTTTGGTCACCAACCCTAATTTCTCCTTATGTGGCTCGGTGTCAAATCTTTTGTCTTATAATACTCCTGTGAAGCGCCTTGAGACGTTTTACTATGTTAAAGGTGCTATATAAATACAAGTTGTTGTTGTTGTTGTTGAGTGGTTAGGATCTGGAATGCACTGCCTGAGAGGGTGGTGGAGGTAGATTCAATCGTGGCTTTCAAAAGGGAATTGGATAAGTACCTGAAGGAAATAAATTTGCAGGGCTACGGGAAAAGGGCGGGGGAGTGGGACTAGCTGAAGTGCTCTTGCAGAGAGCCGGCATGGGCTCAATGGGCCGAATGGCCTCCTTCTCTGCTATATCCATTCTATGATTTTATGTTCTCCCTGGTATCCTTGCCATTATTTTTCTTTCAACTAACATCATTAAAACAGATCTTCTGACCATCATCACATTGCTATTTGTGGAAACTTGCTGTACGCAAGTGGCTGCTGCGTTTCTTACATTACAGCAAAAGTGCTTCATTGGCTGTAAAGTGCTTTGGGATATCCTGAGGTAGTGAAAGGCACTATATAAATGCAAGTTTCCTTCTTTTCTTTCGATTGCTTTATAAAATTTTGAAATAAACATGAAATAAATTTTACAATAGCAAAATACCGCGGATGCTGGAAATCTGAAATAACAACAGAAAATGCTGGAAACCCTCAGCAGGCCAGGCAGCATCCGCGGAGAGAGAAACAGAGTCAACATTTTAGGTCTGTGACCCTTCAATTGATTTGTTGTTTTACAATGTAAGATAATTGAATTATGATCAAAAAACTATAATAAAGCAGTCTCCATAGTATTTTTAACTCACACAGAAATTATTCACTGGGCCTTTACTGGGTAGTCATTCTGCACTCTTAGCTTTACTTCAGTGGTAGTTCCACTTTCATTCTGTATAAAAGGTGACAACAGAGCTGTTATTTCAAACAACTGACCTCAGAAAGCTGGTTCATAATGCTTATACATAACTATATGATACACAACAAGGGAAAAAGTCTTACAATATTTTTTGTTTTAAACCTGCCACTGCAAGCTCTGGAGAGAGCAAACCCAAAACAGTATTCTATTGAGCCCTGTCAAAGGAAATTAACTGGAATTATTCTGGTGGCTTGCTGATGTTAGGGCTGCTTTGAGTAATTTAATTAAGATCCACGTGATGCTTTCCTCACACGCTGATCTTGTGATCTCACCCATACTGTCAGAATAGACAACAAAAAATCGAAAACTTTCCTCCATGGAGAGAGGGAAAATTGTCCCACACCAGTGGAGGGAATGTTATCCTTTGCCTTTGGAGGGAAAGTTAACGGGTGTTTTTCTCAGACAGGCCCATCCCAGTAGTCTGTTTAAGATCAGCATTGGCAGAGGAAAGAGGAAAGTAACTTCCAAAATAGGATGAGAATTTAAAAAAAAATCTTAACAAGCGGAAGGGGTTTATTAGATGGTTGTTTACATCCAATTCTGCCACCTACATTTTTATGCAGATTGTAGATGAATCAATAAAATGACACATAATTATTCACAAGATAAATATGGATTAGGAAGGCTATTTGATCCATCGTAGGACATCTATCCAAAAAGAGCCTACACTCCTTCCATTACAGCATTGGCCCAGTAATTCCGTTCCAAACGTGTGAGTACGGTCGGGGTACTCACGCGTCTGGCCGGAGGAAATGCCGGTTTTCAGCATGCACAGCGCATGCGGGGAAAACCGGCATTTCCTGTCCTCTGAACGAAGGGGTTCAGAGGCACAGCGCGTGCGACTGCACAGGCAGCGCGTGCGCAGTGAACTTCATCGATTTCATTCATGGATTCAGTGAGGTTAAGTCCTTACAACTTACACATGAAAAAAGCATGTGTAAAGTTGCTCCAGAGGCTGTGGAGGAAGATATATTTTATCGTGGAGCTTCTGAAAGGCAATATTTTTGTTTGGGAAAGGGAGGAAAGTTATTTTAAGAAATGATGAGGTAAGTTTTAAAGTTTAATTTTTTTTTTTAAACGGGTTTTCAGTACTGTAGGTAAAAGGAGCAATTGCGGCTGTGTGAATTGAATTTGCTGTGTTTATTAAATGTGAAAATGACTGTTCAAAAATGAATAATGTAACATTTCCAACATTTTTAAGAAAGAAACTTTTCATCAGTAAGTAATTATGTATGTATGTCCGTATATATTCCTTTACGTATATGTATGTATGTATATTCCTTTACTTATGTGTATGAATGTATGTATTTCATTATGACTTTGAGAGAAAGTAACTTATTGGAAAATCATCTCGGGCTGTGAAATTGATCAGGCGGGTATGATGTATTACCAAGACGATAACGCGTTTCTCCTGCCATAGGCCGGGGTGATTTTCTAGCCAGTCACTTCATTAAAATTACTTTAACAACTCTTTCCATTTCTTCCTTGCAAGGACGTCTGTGTAAGCAGGAGGCCTGTGGGTGAGAAAAATGCCTGGGAACTGCTAGTAGCCAACACCTTCACGAGCTAGTGGCGCCTTGTACCTCCCCCTCCCCCCGCAAGGCAAAGAAAGGAGCAGACACAATTTAAAGTGAAGCAGTGAACTTTTATTGCATCATAAAACAGTTTTCAGGGTCAGTTTTGATGTCGATAGTTTATAACTTTAAAATGTTAACTAGCTATTTCCTGCTTTTCAAACATTTGTAAACATGAATAGTTCAGAAAAAAATGTGTTAACATTTTAAAGTGACTTTTTCTGTTTTCTTAGTGCAATAAAGACATTCAAGGTGGAAATTAGCTATGTTCTAATTTTCAAACAGTTGTAAAAATACTTTGGCTCCAATAAAAGTTGCTAATTTTTTTCAAACTGACTACAGGCTGCACTGTTTAAAGGAAAAGGTTACATATCCTTTCAGTCACAAATAAACATTTCAATGAAAACAGCAAACACAACATTTTACATGTCAATAAAATGAAAAATTTAACAATTGCACGATTTGCCCCCTCGCATCTGCGACTGAGGGTCCAAGGAGGTGCATTGCGCAAGAGGTCATCGTCGTACGTATCCTCACACTGTTCCCTTTTGGGAATTGTATGAAGTAGTGGAAGGATTTCTGGCCACGTTAACGCTCCTTCTGTGACCATAACCATCTTCGTACCAGCCATTAAGGTGGTTAATCCTATGGCGCGAGGATTTTACGGGCTCCCACAACCCATCTGAGGGGGGGGGGCCACCCACACCTGCGGACGCAAGTATCCCGCTGGATGTCCACCCAGAATTTATAGTTGGAGCTCCGACTCCACTTGCCGGGACTGTCTGGAGTGGGGTTCGAAACCCTACTCCTTCTGGCCCAGCGGCGGGGATGCTTACCGCTACGCAAAAGGCCCACTCCGCGCAAAAGGTGACACCCATACGTTTCCTGCGCCTTTTCCCTCCCCGTGATTGGAGCCCTATGCTGCCACTTGAAAGACCAAGCTATCATCTGTCCTTTTTGCGGCGCCTTTGACTTCTCATTACCAATGATGAGCAGGCGCTGCGCCTCCACCTCGTTGAGGAGATTGCTGAGGTCATCATCAGTTCAATTATGAGTTCTTTTAACGCCGTGAATTGTGCTCATTCCAGCCATTTCACGTTGCTAATCGGAGTGGGCCTTTGGCGTAGCGGTAGGATCCCCGCCGCTGGGCCAGACGGGGTAGGGTTTCGAACCCCGCTCCAGATAGTCCCGGCAAGTGGAGTCGGAGCTCCGGCTCTAAATTCTGGGTTGACAACCAGTGGGATATTTGCATCCATGGGTGGCCCCCCCCCCCCCCCCTCGTATAGGTTGTGGGAGCCCGTAAAACCCTCCCGCCATAGGACTAACCACCCTAATGGCTGGTACAAAGATGGTTACGGTCACGGAAGGAGCATTAATCATGGCCATAAATCCTTCCACCACTTCATACAGTTCCCCAAAGGGAACAGTGTGAAGACACGTACGACGACGACGTTGCTAATTAAATAAATGGAATGAAAAAAATGCTTTCAGGGCTTTTAAAATTCTTTAAATTGCTTTAATTCTGTTTAAAACTACTTCAGATTCTTCAAAATAATGTAAACGTTTTTAAAAGTTTATAAAAGTTACCAAAAGCTTCATAAAATTACCAAAAACCTATTTAAAATGCTGCTCTACATGTAAAAATGCTTTGCAGCTTGTGAGAAACATTGGGGGCGTGTCCTATTAAACTGAGACCTCAAGGGGCGTGTCTCAGTTGCACAGCGCGCTACAGGCTTCGCGCTGGCTGCACTCCTGGGCGGCGTGACGTCATACGCTGCCCGGGATTCTTCTCTTTCAAAAAGGAATTCCAGGCGTCCCTGGAGGTGAACGGCAGGCACGTCAGGTAACTGCAGATCGGGGGCTTGCACGCGCGGCAAGCCCCCGACCCGAATTTCTGCCCCATTATGTTTCTTAAATCATTCCAGGGTTATCTATCTAGAAGTCTATTCATGCATTGATCACTCTGTGTGAAGAACTTTCTGACATCAGTCCTAAATTAGCCATTTACTAGTTTGACTCTTGTGTCCACTTGTCCTACCGTCACAATTTAATTTGAACTAATTTTCCAGTTCAACCTTTTCCATAATGTTTTGTATCTTAAAATCCTGCACTCATTCCTCATATTTCTCAAGGATCAGCCTTTGGCTCTCTTCTGATCCTCCAGTGCTTGAATGTCTCTCTGGTGTCTTGGTGATCAGAAGGTCTGATATATACTGTATAGTTTGAGCCTGACTTTCTCTGACTTGTATTCTATTGTTTTGGCTAGAAAGTTCAACACTATTGGTCTTGTTGATTGTCACTCTGGAATGGTCGGAGAAGTTTAGCGCTATGAGGACCCCTAGATCTCTTTCTACTTAATTCTTACCTATTTCAACACTATTCATTGAGTATCTGCAGTACTTTATAGTTGTATTCAATTTCATCAACCATTGTTCTGCCCACTTACATATTTTGTCCAATAAACATTACCCCTCCTAGTTTGAGATCATCTGCAAATTTAAACACTTTGCATTGAGTTTCTTAATCCAGGTCATTGATATAAATTGGAAATAGCAGCAGTCCCAGCACCGAGCCATGGGGCACCCCATTCAGTACATTCCCCCGCCCTCTAACTAGTGCCCATTGTTTTCTCCTCTTCAGCCAATTTATTATCCATTCTCAAGGTTTGCCCAGAATCCCCACCATATTGACTAGTTTCAGAAACTGCTGGTTAGAAAAGTGTATTTAGCCTGCTAACAGAGACAGTGTGACATATTTTGTTGTCTTCTATGTTACAAGGAGCATTATGAAATAAAATACAATTCATTGTAAATGTTATTCTGTTTGTTCACATATAATAAAATTCACCTCATCTCACTAGAGTGTTCATCAGTCCACCTTTTAGAAGATAGGAGAAATACACATGGGGATCTTTGCAAGATTATAGTATCCAATTCACATGACAAGGTCACATTATTGTATGACTACATCTATCCATCCAATATTAGATAAAAAAATCAACTAATCACCCTTGTGCATTCCCTTAGAGCCTGTCTTCCATGTGCCTTTGCCTATCCTAGTGCTTCTATGCAGTGCTACTCCAGTGGTTGCAGCATGGCTGGTGGAAGGCTGCTGACTTTCAGTGGGGGAGACTGCAGATGGCCTTGCAGGACAACCTCGAGGAGCTCTGAGCCTAGTAGGCCCAGCTTCGGACTGCACCACCTCGGCATGGGCGGCATAAATTTGGGCTAGCTGGCTGACAGGCAACAGCAAGGACACTGGCAGAATGGCAGTAGTGGGAGTATGAATGCTGTCACCCTGAGAGAGGACAGCAGGGTCGTCCTCCACAGATTCATTGCCATTCCCCTGTGGCAGCGCCTCATCAATCCTAGTAATCTGCTATAGTACAGACTGCTGGACTGCTGTGATGCCCTGCAAGCTCCTTTCAACACTGGTAAACCCAACCATGTTGGCAGCAGTCTGTGCTTGCGTGGCAGCAAGCTGAGCTTGCATGACTTCAGTCTGAACTTCCATTGCAGTACTCAGACATTAGGTGGCTTCTGCTTGTACTGCAATGGAAGCTGAGACTTCGACCATCAGTAGGTGAGTGAAGGGGATGTGGTGCACTGAGCATTGTGTGAGGCTAGTGGTGCAGGTGGTGGGATATGGCATTTGAAGATGAATTCACTGACCTTGACCACTCGTGCAAGGTCATTAAACTTCTTCCTGCATTGAGTACAAGTCCTTGGGGCTACACTGCAGGCATTTATCACAGTGGCTATCTACTTCCCCTACACTCTGCTTTGTTGCCTGGAGGGTCTTCTGTGGAAAGAGGACCTCTCTCCTGTAGATGACCTGCTGGACCAAGGCCTACAGTGCTGTATCGGAGAACCTAGTTGCACACTCTCTCCCCTGTTGTGCCCTCATTACAACTTCATTGTCCACTATCTCCCCAGTCACTTCAATCACCTGTATCAGGCAGAATGTATCTCCCCTTTAAAAGGTGCAGACTGCCTTTAAGTAGTGCAGGCTGGCTTTAGTTGGAGCTAGCCTCGCACGAATGTGGGCTCCCTGCTGAGTGCTCAGTCACTCAGCAGCGCATTCAACACTGGGCTGAACGCTACAATCATGTAAATTAGCAGGCAACACGAAGTTTGCGTGTTGCCTGCAGACTTCTGAACGGGCGCAGGTTGACAGCATATCGCGATCCTTGCACCCATTTTTAGGTCTTATCCAATCTCTAGGCCTGAGTGGTTTAGTGGAGGCCTTTTTTTTTAGTTATTAAAAAAAGTCTCAAGGTGCCAAAGTCAGGGAGAGTCCATTGATTTTAATGCCCCTGGTGAGCACCTGTGCCACTAGGGTTATATCTAGAGCAGCCAACTTGCCCACAGGCTGCAAATTGCAGAATACATTCTACGGAGGATGTTCGGACCTCACCCCAGAAAGAGCTTTGAGATGTGCCCAGCATTCCAGTTTGTAAGGCCGCTGCATTTAGATATTTTTTAAAAATTGTACGTTGGGGCTCCAGGCCACAAGATGGACCCTGTTTCTGCTTGTTGGCAGTGTGGTACATTTGGTTTCACTAGGCATATCTCCAGCAATCTACACCAGGACCCCCTGGGGGCTAGGCACCCCTGATATAGAGACTCCCACATTGGGCCAGGACCCAGCACATCTGGTGCTGGCCTAATTTACTGCCATTCCAGTACACTCCCATCTACATTATTATGGGAGTATGTCATAATGCTTCAGATGCTAAGTCCTTTGGTATTTAATTAGATCATTATACATTTGGTTGTGTGCAGAGAACACCATTTTTCTAGTTCATTGCATCTCTGATTGTTAGTGTCAGATTTATGACTGTAATTCAAACAACAACAGCAACAACAACTTGCATTTATATAGCGCCTTTAATGTATCTAAACATCCCAAGGTGCTTCACAAGAGCATTATCAATCATAATTTGACACCGAGCCACATAAGGAGATATCAGGACAGATGACCAAAAGTTTGATTAAAGAGGTAGGTTTTAAGGGGTATCTTAAAGGACGAGAGAGAGATAGAGAAGCGGAGGGGTTTAGGGAGGGAATTCCAGAGCTCAGGGCCAAGGCAGCTGAAAGCATCCTTGCCAATGGTGGAGCGATTAAAATTGGGGATGCGTAAGATGCCAGAATTGGAGGAGCACAGACATCAAAAAGGCTTGTAGGGCTGGAGGAGGTTACAGAGATAGGGAGGGGCAAGGTCATGGAAGCATTTGAAAACAAGGATAAGAATTTTAAAATTGAGGCTTTGCCGGATCGTGAGCCAATGTAGGTCAGCAAGCGCAGGGGTGATGGGTGAACGGGACTTGGTGCAAGTTAAGATACGGGCAGCAAAGCTTTGGATGAGCACAAGTTTATGCAGGGTGGAAGGTGGAAGATGGGAAGCTGGCCAGGAGTGCGTTGGAATAATCAAGTCTAGAGGTAACAAAGGCATGGATGAACATAAGAACATAAATAAGGGCAGGAGTAGGCCACATGGCACCTCGAGCCTGCTCTGCCATTCAATAAGATCATGGCTGATCTCAGACATCAACTCCACTTTCCCGCCCTATCCCCATATCCCTTGATTCCCTTAATGTCCAAAAATCATCAATCTCAGTTTTGAATATACTCAATGACTGAGCATCCATAGCCCTCTAGGGTAGAGAATGCCAAAAACACCCAAATCCCTCTGTATCCCAACATTTACTAGTTTCTCACCTTTTAAAAAAAATTCTGCTTTTCTTTTCTTCCTACCAAAGTGAATAATTTCACATTTCCCCACATTGTACTCCATCTGCCACCTTCTTGCCCAATCACTTAACTGGTCTATATCCTTTTGCAGCCTCTTTGCGTCCTCCTCACAGCTTACATTCCCACCTAGCTTTGTATCGTCAGCAAACTTGGATACATTACACTTGGTCCCCTCATCTAAGTCATTGATATCGATTGAAAATAGCCCAAGCACTGATCCTTGCGGCACTCCACTAGTTACAACCAGCCAACCCGAAAATATCCCGTTTATTCCTACTCTCTGTTTTCTGTCCGTTAACCAACCCTCAATCTGTTGTGTCTGGGTATAATAAGATACAGACTGCAGCAGAAACGGTACAACAGGTGTTTACTCAACGTGGCTCACAGTTGAACTGACTGTACAGATTACTACTCAGGGCTATATGCAGGTGTGGTCACTGTAATGTATGTAATGTATATATACCTTAAGGGAGAGAACTACTTTTTACAGCTCCTGTATACTGTAGTACCGGCAGTGACCACACCTGTATATAAACCCTGAGTAGTGATCTGTACAATTAGTTCTAGAGTAACCCTCATTCAGTAAACACCTGTTGAATCGTTCCCTGCAGTCTGTTGTCGGATTATTGAAGGACACAACATTAAGATACACGGACATAACATTGGCGACGATGCAGATTCGAACCTACCTGCAACTCTGCATCACCTCCCAGGGATTCGCTCCTGGAGAACAGTGGAAGGAGGTCGAGTCCAGAAGCACGGGCGTCGACCACGGGCAACCGCCCAGTCATCCAGCGGAGATTTGAGCATCGCAGGGGAGGCTGTCAAGAGCCAGGCTTGGCTTTCCAGTCACAGTGGTCCAGCGAAACGGGCTGGCAACAGGTACTGCGCAGACCCTTCCCGGACAGCGACGGGCTAGAGCCCGACCGAGCGGCACAGAAAAAGGCCGAGCAGCGTCGACGGGGGAGAGAGAAAGGGCAGAGCACACAGGGCGCAGCCGGTGTTCAGGACCGAGCGGCGTCAACGGGGGAGAGAGACGAGAGAGAGCAGAGCGCAGCCGGTGGTCAAGGGCTGAGCAGTGTCAATGGGGGAGAGAGGCGCGCAGGAAAACGCGAGGCGCTGCCATTGCCATGAGGACCGCAGAGAGCGGCATTGGCAGCAGCACACGAAACCCACAGGGCGTCGCCATTTGCCACGAGGACCGCCGAGAGCGGCGTTGGCTGCAGCGCGGGAGATGCCATTTTAAGCCGCAGCGGGGAAGAAAGGAAAGCGCGGGAGACGCCATTTTAAGCCGCAGCGGGGAAGAAAGGAAAGCGCGGGAGACGCCATTTTAAGCCAGTCTAACCACACCCAAAAATGCCGAAGAGTGGCAGTATCACAGCGTTCAACAATGAAGTCGAAGATTGGACGACATATGTCGAACACATAGAAGTATACTGCAAGGTGAATGAAGTGCCAGATGACAAGAAAGCGCTGGTATTGTTGAATTCAATGGGTGCAAAAACGTATGGCTTACTACAAAACCTAGTAACCCCAGAGAAGCCAGTGGAAAAGGATTTTGAAAACATAGTGTCAATCCTACAGGACCACTTAAACCCCACACCGCTGCTGATAGCAGAAAGATTTAAGTTTCACAAAAGGAACCAGCATAAAGATGAAAGTAATGCTGAGTATTTAACGGAACTGCACAAGCTATCGAAACACTGCCAGTTTGGAATGGGACTAGCAGATACTATAAGGGACAAGTTTGTGCGTGGGCTTCAAAATGAAGGAACCCAGAAACAGCTTCTATCAGAAAAGGATCTTACGCTGGACAAGGCTTTCAGCATTGCAGTATCACATGAAGCAGCAGCACGGGGCGCTGCAGAGATACAACGGAGACCACAAGAATATGGCACAAATGAAATGTCATACGGAACAGTGAAGTGCTATCGCTGCGGCAGAACAACACACGACCATAATGATTGCTGGTTCAAGGACAAAGTGTGCAGACAGTGTGGAAAAGTAGGACACATAGCAAGAGTCTGCAGGTCCGGAAAGAAAACCAGCAGCAAGAAATCTCCACAGGAGAAGTACAAGAAGGTACATAAGGTGACGGAGAGTAGTTCAAACGAACAGAAGAGTGATACAAACTTCGGAAGCAAGGAGCTGGGCTGTCTGAAACTACATAATGTGATCAAAACGGAGGATCACCAAACTATCTGGGTCACGCTCAAGATAGCAGGAGTCCAAGTGAAAATGGAATTGGACACAGGATCAGCCCTAACAGTCATAAACCGAAGGGACTACAAGCGGCTATTCTCAAATATACCCTTGAGAGATACAAAGATTGTCTTGAAGACGTACACGGGGCAAAAAGTCTACCCCAAAGGAAAAATAAGGGTGAACGTTATATATTATGGCAAGGAAACACCAAAAATGGACCTATATGTATTGCCAGATGGAGGACCACCACTACTAGGACATGAATGGATCCGGAAGATATAGCTAGATTGGCATTCCATACAAGCACTGACTGTAGATGCCAAAAAGGATGACGACTGTTAGATCCGTGGTTCAGTGGATAAATAATCACACGGATGCTGTACATTAACAAATAACAGGTCTTTACTGGAGGAGGGTAATCTCTAGACTGGGGTACAGAGGCATGCGCACAGCTTATATACCGATGTGGTCAATGCTGGTACTACAGTATACAGGAGCTGTAAAAAGTAGTTCTGACTTAAAGGCACATACACTACAATTCCTCCCTTTTTAGATTAATAATACCCCCTTAATATTCAAATAACAATTACATTTTTACATGTACATTCAATAACAAAAGTCCATTTATAGATTCAGTCTTTGGGGCGGCTTCCTGACCCTTTCGGGTTAGCGCCTTTCCAGAGGTTCTTGTTCTTGGTGCAGAGGCGATTCTGACCCCTTTTCATCGGGTAGTTCATCGGGTTCCACTGCTACTGGGTCTGAAGTAGATGCTACCGGTATGTCGGGTTCATCCCCAGGTACTCGAGACATGGGGTTGACGCATTCCTGTGATGCTAAGGTCTGATCGACGTGGCGTCTCACAATGTTCTCCCCGACATCCACTGTGTACATTAATGGCCCCTGCCTTGTACATATCGTTCCGGGTTGCCACTTCTCTGTTCGATAGTCCCGGGCCAAGACTGGTTGCCCTACATTGAAGCTCCTTGTCGGCTTCTCGTTGATGTGCTGGAATTGTTTGTCCTCAACATTTCTTCGCACATTTGGTCTGAGCAAGTCCAGACGAGATCTCAACCTTCGGTTAAAGAACATCATGGCCGGGGTCTGGTTGGTAACTGCATGTGTCGCGTTTCGGTAGGCTAATAAGAAATTGTCCAGCTTATGCTGTAGCGGAATTTCCTCATCGCACATGGCCTTTATCACCTTCTTAAAGGTTTGTACGAACCTCTCAGCCAATCCATTGGTGGCTGGATGATACGGGGCGGATGTGTAATGCTTTACCCCATTCCTTTTCATGAATTTTTGGAACTCGTCGGACACAAACTGTGGCCCATTATCAGAGCAGATCTGCTCTGGCAACCCGTTTCTGGCAAATATGGTCCGTAGGACTGCAATCGTTTTCTCTGTAGTGGTTGAAGACATCTTTATCGCCTCAGGCCACTTTGAATGAGCATCCACTGCTATTAAGAACATTGAGTCCATGAATGGACCAGCGAAATCAATATGCACCCATTGCCATGGAGAGGAGGGCCACTCCCATGGGTGTAGAGGGGCATGTGGTGGTGCATTTTGGACCTTCTGGCATCCTAAGCAGCTCTTCGTTAGGTCTTCGATTTGTTGATCGATTCCCGGCCACCACACATAAGCCCTAACGAGGCTTTTCATTTTCACTCCCCCCAGATGACCTTCATGTAGCTCATTTAGCACTCTCTCCCTTAACTTGGGTGGAATCACCACTCTGGATCCACACATCACTGTCCCCTGGCATACTGACAGCTGTTCTCTTCTGGATGAGAATGCTGGCAACAGTGAGTCACCATGTGTTGGCCATCCCCTCACCGTCAATTCATATACCCGTGACAGCGTCGGATCATTGCGGGTCTCCTTCTCTATATCCGCGTTTGTTACTGGCAATCGTTCAATTATCGACGAATAAAATATCCCGTAGGCAGTGGCAGGCGCGATAGCCCATCAGCGTTCCCATGCTGTTTCGTGCCTTGATATTCTACTTCATATTGATTCGCCCCTAGAAACAGGGACCATCTTTGTAACCGCTGTGCAGTCATTACTGGCACGCCCTTCTTAGGATTAAAGATGGAGACAAGTGGTTGGTGGTCAGTCAGTAAGGTGAACTTCTGCCCATGCAGATAGTGGTTGAATTTTTTTACTCCCCATACTAGGCTGAGGGCCTCCCTGTCAATCTGGGCGTAGTTGCACTTGGCTGAGGTTAGTGACCGAGACGCAAAGGCTACTGGCCTCTCCAACCCGTCTGGGAATTTGTGCGACAGCACCGCTCCAATGCCGTAGGGTGATGCATCACATGCCAAACAAATTGGTAGTGCTGGGTTGAAATGGGCCAACACCTCTTTTGATGTGATCAATTCTTTACACTTCTGGAAAGCTCGTCTACGTTCGTCATCCCCCTTCCATGGTACCCCTGTTTGCAGCAGGGTGTTCAGTGGGTGTAATACCGTAGACAAATTTGGTAAGAACTTGTGGTAATAGTTTACCAGCCCGAGGAACGACCTCAGTTGTGACACATTTTCCGGTGCTGGAGCCTTAACTACTGCCTCAACCTTGTCAGGGGACTTATGTAACCCCTCTTCATCGATGACGTGGCCGCAATACGAGATCTGTTTCTGGAAAAACTCGCACTTGTGGCGATTGGCTCGTAGCCCATATTCCTTTAATCTGGTGAGCACCTTCTCCAAGTTAGCGAGGTGATCACCGTCATTTTCGCCCGTGACCAAGATGTCGTCCAAATAACACTGGGTCCCTGGAATCCCTTGCAGGACCTGATCCATCGCCCTTTGCCAGATAGCCGGAGCCGAGGCTACTCCAAACACCAGCCGGTTGTATTGATAGAGACCTTTATGGGTGTTGATCGTAAGGTAATGTTTCAAAGCTTCTTCTACCTCCATTTGCAAGTCCGCCTGGGCTAGATCAATTTTGGTGAAGCGTTTACCACCAGATAGCGAGGCGAAAATATCCTCAATTCGTGGAAGCGGATATTGCACCGTGTGAAGGACTGGGTTCACTGTCACCTTAAAATCCCCACAGATGCGGACCTTCTTTGGTTCCCCAGGCGTATTACTCAACGACCTCTTCATTACAGGAACGATGGGTGTAGCCCACTCACTCCAGTCCACTTTGGACAGTACTCCTGAACGTTCCAACCCTTCCAGCTCTGCTTCAACCGCTGGTCTGATCGCATAAGGCACTGGTCTGGCCTTCAGAAACTTTGGCCTTGCATTTTCCTCTATTTTAATTGTTGCTGTTATTCCTTTTAGTGTTCCTAGTCCCTCCTGGAACACTTCTTTTGCGTCAGTAAGCATTTTTGACAGTCGTCCAGGTGTGACGTCGTCATCCTTTTTGGCCTCAACCTTCAGTGCCTGTAAGGAATGCCAATCTAATTGTATCTTTCGGATCCATTCACATCCTAGCAGTGGTGGTCCTCCATTTGGCAATACATATATATCCATTTTAGGTATTTCCTGACCTTTATATGTCACTTTCACCCTTATTTTCCCTTTGGGGTAGACTTTTTTGCCCCGTATACGTCTTCAAGACAATCTCTGTAGCTCTGTATGTGTGAAAATAGCCGCTTGTAGTCTCTTTGATTTATGACTGTTAGAGCTGACCCTGTGTCCAATTCCATTTCCACTTGGACTCCGTCTATCTTGAGTGTAACCCAGATAGTCTGGTGATCCTCCATTTCGGTTACATTATGTAGTTTCAGACAACCCAGCTCCTTGCTTCCGGAGTCTGTGTCACTTTTTTGTTCGTCTGAACCACTGTCCATCACCTGGTGTACCTTTTTGTACTTCTCCTGTGGAGATTTATTACTGTTGGTTTTCTTCCCAGACCTGCAGACTCTTGCTATGTGTCCTGCTTTCCCACATTGTCTGCACACTTGGTCCTTGAACTAACAATCTTTCTGGTCATGTGTTGTTCTGCCGCAGCGACAGCACTTCCCTGTTCCATAGGTCATTTCGTTGGTGCCATATTCTTGCGGTCTCCGTTGTATCTCTGCAGCGCCCCTTGCGGCTGCTTCGTGTGATACTGCCATGCTGAAAGCTTTGTCCAGCGTAAAGTCCTTTTCTGATAGAAGCTGTTTCTGGGTTCCTTCACTTTGTAGCCCACACACAAACTTGTCCCTTAATGTGTCTGCTAGTCCCGCTACAAACTGGCAGTATTTCGATAGCTTGCGCAGTTCCGTTAGGTAGTCAGCATTGCTTTCGTCTTTGTGTTGGCTCCTTTTATGGAACTTAAATCGTTCTGCTATCAGCAGTGGTGTGGGGTTTAAGTGGTCCTGTAGGATTCCTACTATGCTTTCAAAATTCTTGTTTACCGGCTTCTCTGGGGTTATTAAATTTCGCAGTAACCCATAAGTTTTTGCACCCATGGAATTTAACAGAACCAGTGCTTTATTAGCATCTGGCACTTCATTCGCCCTGCAGTACACCTCAATATGTTCCACATATGTCGCCCAATCTTCGACTTCATTGTCGAACGTAGAGATACTGCCACTCTTGGGCATCCTTGGTTGTGCGTTAACTATCACTAATGGCGCCTCCCGCGCTTCCCCTTCTTCTCCGCTGGCACAAAATGGCGTCTCCCGCGCTTTCCTTCCTTCCCGCGCTCACCCGTCTTCTCCGCTGCGGCATCGCAAAATGGCGTCTCCCGCGCTCTTCCTTCTTCTCCGCGGCTCAATGGCGCCTCCTGCGCTCTCCCTGCTTCTCCGTGGCTCAATGGCGTCTCCCGCGCACTCCCTGCTTCTCCGCGGCTCAATGGTGTCTCCCCTTGCTTCGCCCCGCGGACCCTGATCAGCCCGTGATCCCTGGCTGTGCTCTGCGCGTTCTTCTCTTGATATTTGTTGACGCCGCTCAGTCTAGAACCCGGCTGTTTCTTACCCTCTCTCTCTCCGGTTTGCAGTACTTTTCCTCGACGCCGCTCGGTGATCAACCCCCGACTGCGCCCTGCTCTCTTCACCCTCTTTCTTACCCCGTCGACGCTGCTCGGCTCTCTCTCTCTGCCGTCGGTCGGCTCCAGCCGCCGCTGCTCGGGAAGGGCCTGCTCCCGACCTGTCGTCGGTCTCTTACTGCTCGTTGTGGCTGGGGAACCAAGCCCGGCTCTCCACAGCCTCCCCAGCGAAGTTGGATCTCTGCCTGACTGCTGGGCGGTTGCTCGCGGTCGACGCCCGTGTTCCTGGACTCGACTATTTTTTTTTTAATGTTGCAGGTAGATTCGAATCGACACTCGTCGCCACTGTTAGATCCGTGGTTCAGTGGATAAATAATCACACGGATGCTGTACAATAACAAATAACAGGTCTTTACTGGAGGAGGGTAATCTCTAGACTGGGGTACAGAGGCATGCGCACAGCTTATATACCGGTGTGGTCACTGCCAGTACTACAGTATACAGGAGCTGTAAAAAGTAGTTCTGACTTAAAGGCACATACACTACAACGACGTCACACCTGGACGACTGTCAAAAATGCTAACTGACGCACAAGAAGTGTTCCAGCAGAGACTTGGAACACTAAAAGGCATAACAGCGACGATCAAAATAGAGGAAAATGCAAGCCCAAAGTTTTTTAAGGCCAGACCGGTACCTTATGCGATCCGCCCAGCCGTTGAAGCAGAGCTGGAAGGTTTGGAACGTTCAGGAATACTGTCCAAAGTGGACTGGAGCGAGTGGGCTGCACCCATCATTCCTGTAATGAAGAGATAGTTGAGTAATACACCTGGGGAACCAAAGAAGGTTTGCATCTGTGGGGACTTTAAGGTAACAGTGAACCCAGTCCTTCACACTGTACAATATCCGCTTCCGCGGATTGAAGGTATTTTCGCCTCACTATCTGGAGGGAAACGCTTCACTAAGATTGATCTGGCCCAGGCGTACCTGCAAATGGAGGTAGAAGAAGCCTCGAAACAGTACCTCACGATCAACACTCATAAAGGTCTCTACCAATACAACCGGCTGGTGTTCGGGGTAGCATCAGCTCCGGCTATTTGGCAAAGGGCAATGGAACAAGTCCTGCAAGGGATTCCAGGGACCCAGTGTTATTTGGACGACATCCTGGTCACGGGCGAAAATGACAGTGATCACTTCGCCAACCTGGAGCAGGTGCTCACTAGATTGAAGGAATATGGGCTCCGAGCTAATCGCCACAAATGCGAGTTTTTCCAAAAGCAGATCTGGTATTGTGGCCACGTTATTGATAAAGAGGGGTTACATAAGTCCCCTGAAAAGATTGAGGCAGTAGTCAAGGCTCCAGCACCAGAAAATGTGTCACAACTGAGGTCGTTCCTCGGGCTGGTGAACTACTACCATAAGTTCTTGCCGAATTTGTCTACCGTACTACACCCACTGAACACCCTACTGCAAACGGGGGTGCCATGGAAGTGGAGTGACGAATGTAAACGAGCTTTCCAGAAGAGCAAAGCATTGATCACGTCAAAAGAGGTGTTGGCTCATTTCAACCCAGCACTACCAATTCGGTTGGCGTGTGATGCATCACCCTATGGCATTGGAGCGGTGCTGTCGCACAAATTCCCGGACGGCTCGGAGAGGCCAGTAGCCTTTGCGTCTCGGTCACGAACCTCAGCCGAGCGTAACTACGCCCAGATTGACAGGGAGGCCCTCAGCCTAGTGTGGGGAGTGAAAAAGTTCAATCATTATCTGCACGGGCAGAAGTTCACCTTGCTGACTGACCACCAACCACTTGTCTCCATCTTTAATCCAAAGAAGGGCGTTCCAGTGATGACTGCGCAATGGCTACAAAGATGGTCCCTTTTTCTAGGGGCGCACCAATATGAAATCGAGTATAAGGGCACGAAACAGCATGAAAACGCTGATGGGCTATCACGCCTGCCACTGCCTACTGCGGAGGAAGCACCAGCAGTGGATCCTGTCGAAATATTTCATTCGACTATAATTGAATGCTTGCCAGTAACAAACGCTGGTATAGAGAAGGAGACCCGAAATGACCTGACACTGTCTCGGGTATATGATTTGACGGTGAAGGGATGGCCAGTACATGGCGACTCACTGTTGCCAGCATTCTCATCCAGAAGAGAACAGCTGTCAGTATGCCAGGGGACCTTGATGTGTGGATCCCGAGTGGTAATTCCACCCAAGTTAAGGGAGAGAGTGCTCAATGAGCTTCACGAAGGTCATCTGGGAGGGGTGAAAATGAAAAGCCTTGCTAGGGCTTATGTGCGGTGGCCGAGGATCGATCAGCAAATCGAGGACCTGACAAAGAGCTGCTCAGGATGCCAGAAGGTCCAAAATGCACCACCACATGCCCCTCTACACCCACAGGAGTGGCCCTCATCTCCATGGCAACGGGTGCATATTGATTTTGCTGGTCCATTCATGGACTCAATGCTTTTAATAGCCGTGGATGCGCACTCAAAATGGCCTGAGGTGATCAAAATGTCCTCCACCACCACGGAGAAAACTATTGCAGTCCTACGGACCATTTTTGCCAGGAACGGCTTGCCAGAGCAGATTTGCTCTGATAACGGACCACAGTTTGTGTCCGAAGAGTTTCGAAGATTTATGAAAAGGAATGGGGTAAGGCATTACACATCCGCCCCGTATCATCCAGCCACAAATGGATTGGCTGAGAGGTTCGTACAAACCTTAAAAAAAGCAGTAAAGGCCATGTGCGATGACGACATTCCACTGCAGCATAAGGTGGACAATTTCCTGTTAGCCTACAGAAATGCGACACATGCAGTCACAAACCAGGCCCCGGCCATGATGTTCTTTAACTGAAGGTTGAGATCTCGTCTGGATTTGCTCAGACCAAATGTACGAAGAGATGTTGAGAGTAAGCAATTCCAGCACATCAATGAGAAGCCGACAAGGAGCTTCAATGTAGGGCAACCAGTCTTGGCCCGCGACTACCGAACAGAGAAATGGCAACCAGGAACGATATGCACACGGCAGGGGCCACTAATGTACACAGTGGATGTTGGGGAGAACATTGTGAGACGCCATGCTGACCAGATCCTAGAGTCACAGGAACGAGTCAACCCCATGTCTCGGCCATACGTACCTGGTGAGGAACCCGACGTACAGGTCGCATCTACCTCAGAAACAATAGCATTGGAAGCTGATGAATCAACTGACGACAGGGTGCTAGAATCGCCTCCGCACCAAGAGCGAGACACTCGGGAAAGGCATTATCCAGAAAGAATCAGGAAGCCTCCCCAGAGACTGAATATATGAATGGACTATTTTCATATAACATTGTATATTAAAAATGTTAATTGTTGAATGAGTATTATGGTACTGTTAATCTAAAAGGGGAGGAATTTTAATGTATGTAATGTGTATATACCTTAAGGGAAAGAACTACTTTTTACAGCTCCTGTATACTGTAGTACCGGCAGTGACCGCACCTGTACATAAACCCTGAGTAGTGATCTGTAGAGTTAGTTCTAGAGTAACCCTCATTCAGTAAACACCTGTTGAATCGTTCCCTGCAGTCTGTTGTCGGATTATTGAAGGACACAACATTAAGATACACGGACATAACGGTCACTGCCGGTACTACAGTATACATGAGCTGTAAAAAGTAGTCCCCCCCTTAAAGGTTTATACATTACAATTCCTCCCCTTTTAGATTAACAGTACCATAACACTCATTTAACAATTAAATATCAAACTAATTACAATGAACACTTTTAACATGCAACATTAGCTGAAAATAGTCTATTTATATATTCAGTCTTTGGGGAGGCCTCCTGATCCTTTCTGGATAGCGCCTTTCCCGAGTGTCTTGCTCTTGGTGCGGAGGCGATTCTGGCCCCCTGTCGTCGGTTGGTTCATCAGCTTCCGATGCTACTGTTTCTGGGGTAGATGCGACCTGTACGTCGGGTTCATCACCAGGTACGTATGGGCGAGGCATGGGGTTGACTTGTTCCTGTGACTCTAGGATCTGGTCAGCATGGCGTCTCACGATGCTCTCCCCAACGTCCACTGTGTACATTAGTGGGCCCTGCCGTGTGCATATCGTTCCTGGCTGCCATTTTTCTGTTCGGTAGTCGCGGGCCAAGACTGGTTGCCCTACATTGAAGCTCCTTGTTGGCTTCTCATGGATGTGCTGGAATTGCTTACTCTCAACATCTCTTCGTACGTTTGGTCTGAGCAAATCCAGGCGAGATCTTAACCTTCGGTTAAAGAACATCATGGCTGGGGCCTGGTTGGTGACTGCATGTGTCGCAGTCCGGTAGGCGAACAGAAAATTGTCCATCTTGTGCTGCAGCGGAATGTTGTCATTGTACATAGCCTTTATTGCCTTCTTAAAGGTTTGTACGAACCTCTCAGCCAATCCATTTGTGGCTGGATGATACGGGGCGGATGTGTAATGCCTTACCCCATTCTTTTTCAAGAACCTCCGGAACTCTTCGGACACAAACTGTGGTCCGTTGTCGGAGCAAATCTGTTCTGGCAAGCCATTCCTGGCAAAAATGGTCCGTAGGACTGCAATCGTTTTCTCTGTAGTGGTGGAGGACATTTTGATGACCTCAGGCCATTTCGAGTGCGCATCCACGGCTATTAAAAACATTGAGTCCATGAATGGACCAGCAAAATCAATATGCACCCATTGCCATGGAGATGAGGGCCACTCCCATGGGTGTAGAGGGGCCTGTGGTGGTGCATTTTGGAATTTCTGGCATCCTGAGCAGCTCTTGGTGAGGTCCTCGATTTGTTTATCGATTCCCGGCCACCACACATAAGCCCTGGCTAGGCTTTTCATTTTTACCCCTCCCAGATGACCCTCATGAAGCTCATTGAGCACTCTACCCCTTAACTTGGGTGGAATTACCACTCGGGATCCATTCACGTCCCAGTAATGGTGGTCCTCCATCTTGCAATACATACAGGTCTAGTTTTGGTGTTTCCTTACCGTTATATATAACGGTCACCCTTATTTTTCCTTTGGGGTAGACTTTTTGCCCCGTGTACGTCTTCAAAATAATTTTTGTGTCTCTCAAGGGTATGTGTGAGAATAGCCGCTCGTAGTCCCGTCGGTTTATGACTGTTAGGGCTGATCCTGTGTCCAATTCCATCTTTACCTGGACTCCTGCTATCTTGAGAGTGACCCAAATGGTTCGGTGATCCTCCGTTGTGATCACATTATGTAGTTTCAGACAACTCAGTTCCCTGCTTTCGGAGTCGTTATCACTCTTTTGTTCGTCTGAACTATTCTCCGTCATCTTATGTACCTTCTTGTACTTTCCTTTGGTAGGTTTCTTATTGCTGGTTTTCTTTCCCGACCTGCAGACTCATGCTATGTGTCCTACTTTTCCACACTGTCAACACACTTTGTCTTTGAACCAGCAATCATTCTGGTCATGTGTTGTTCTGCCGCAGCGATAGCACTTCTCTGTTCCATATGATATTTCGTTTGTGCCATATTCTTGCGGTCTCTGTTGTATCTCTGCAGCGCCCCGTGCTGCTGCTTCATATGATACCGCAATGCTGAAAGCCTTTTCCAGCGTAAGGTCCTTTTCAGATAAAAGCCGTTCCTGGGTTCCTTCACTTTGAAGCCCACACACAAACTTGTCCCTTAAGGTATCTGCCAGTCCCGCTCCAAACTGGCAGTGTTTCGATAGTTTGCGCAGTTCTGTTAAATAATCAGCATTGCTTTCATCCTTATGCTGGTTCCGTTTGTGAAACTTGAATCTTTCTGCTATCAGCAGCGGTGTGGGGTTTAAATGTTCCTGTAGTATCTTTACTATGTCTTCAAAACTCTTTTCCATTGGCTTCGTTGGGGCTACTAGATTTCGTAATAACCCATACGTCTTTGCACCCATTAAATTTAACAATACCGACGCTTTCTTGTCATCTGACACCTCATTTGCCTTGCAGTACACCTCTATTTGCTCGACATATGTAGTCCAATCTTCGACTTCATTGTCAAATGCAGTGATACTGCCAATCTTCGGCATTTTGGGTGTGGTTTAAAATGGCGTCTCCCAATGGCTTAAAATGGCGTCTCCCGCACTTTCCTTCCTCCCTGCTGCTGCCAACGCCGCACTCGGCAGTCCTCGTGGCAATGGCGGCGCCTCGCGGGTTTCTGCGCGTCTCTCTCCCCCTCTCTCCGACGCTGCTTGGCCCCTGAACACCGGCTGCACCCTGTGCGCTCTGCCATCTCTCTCTCTCCCCCGTCGACGCTGCTCAGCCCTTTGCTGTGCCGCTCGGTCGGGCTCTAGCCCGCCGCTGTCTGGGAAGGGTCTGCGCACTACCTGTTGCCAGCCCGTTTCGCTGGACCACCTCGACTGGAAAGCCAAGCCTGGCTCTCGACAGCCTCCCCCGCAATTCTCGAGTCTCTGCTGGATGACTGGGCGGTTGCCCGTGGTCGACGCCCGAGTCTCTGGCCTTGACCTCCAATCCACTGATCTCCAGGAACGAATCCCTGGCAGGTGATGCAGAGTTGCAGGTAGGTTCGATCTTTCCTCGTCGTCAATGTTGTGTCTGGGTATAATAAGATACAGACTGCAGCAGAAATGGTACAACAGGTGTTTACTCAACGTGGCTCACAGCTGAACTGACTGTACAGATTACTACTCAGGGCTATATACAGGTGTGGTCACTGCTGGTACTACAGTATACATGAGCTGTAAAAAGTATTCCCCACCCTTAAAAGTATATACATTACACAATCCATGCTAATATATTACCCCAAATCTATGAGCTCTAATTTTGTGTAATAACTTCTTGCGTGCCTTCTGAAAATCCAAAAAACTACATCCACTGGTTCCCCATTATCTACCCTGTCAGCTACACCCTCCAGAAACGCTAATAGATTTGTTAAACATGATTTCCCTTTCAAAGATCGTGCTGACTCTGCCTAATATTATTATAATTTTTTAAGTGCCGTGTTAGCACGTCCCTAATAATGGATTCTAGCATTTTCCCTAATACTGATGTCAGGCTAACTGGCCTATAGTTCACTGTTTTCTCACTCCCTCCTTTCTTGAACAGCGGGGTTCCATTTGCTACCTTCCAATCCACGGGGACCGTTCTAAAATCCAGGGAATCCTGGAGGATCAAACCCAATGCATCCACTATCTCTTAAGCCACCTCTTTTAAAACCCAAGGATGTAGGCCATCAGGTCCAGGGATTTGTCAGCTTTTAGCCCCATTAATTTCTCGAGTACTTGATGAGGGTTTCAAAAGCAGATGAGCTGAGGCAGGGGCCGAGTCAGGCGAAGTTATGGAAGTGGAAATAGGGAATCTTGGTGATGGAGCGGATATGTGGTCAGAAGCTCATCTCGGGGTCAAAAACACAACACCAAGGTTGCGAACGGTTTGGCTCAGCTTCAGACAGTGGCCAGGGAGAGGGACAGAAATGGTGGCCAGGTAACTGAGTCTTTGGCGGGGACCAAAGACAATGGCTTTGGTCTTCTCAATATTTAGTTGAAGACAATAACTACCAAACAGCCACAAAAAAAACATTTATTCAACTGTGCCTGAAAATACCTAAATGGGTGTACAATCTACATTTTAAAAACAAGAATAGTAAAGTACATCTATGCACAAGTATTTAGTTCAGAAACTTTATTCTAATGACTCACTTATTGCAATAGGAGTTATCAATAAATTGTACCTGATTTGGCAAAATTGTTTTTATGGTACAATGATTTAACATGCATGTAAGAGTATCTAGGCTTCAAAACCCAACCATTTTCAGCATTTCTGGGGCCCATAAGAACATAAGAAATAGGAGCAGGAAAAGGCCACTTGGCCCCTCAAACCTGCTCCGCCATTCAATAAGATCATGGCTGATCTTGGGCTCAAAGCCACTTCTCCGCCCGTTCGCCATAACCCTTCACTCCGTTATCTTGCAAAAATGTGTCTATCTCCACCTTAAATGTATTTAATGACCCAGCCTCCACAGCTCTCTCGGGCAGAGAATTACACAGATTTACGACCCGCTGAGAGAAGGAATTCCTCTTCATCTCAGTTCTAAAAGGGCGACCTTTTATTCTAAAACTGTGCCCCCGCGCTCTAGATTTCCCCACGAGGGGAAACATCCTCTCTGCATCTACCTTGTCGAGCCCCCTCAGTATCTTATATGTTTCAATAAGATCACCTCTCATTCTTCTAAATTCCAATGAGTATAGGCCCAGCCTGCTCAACCTTTCCTCATAAGTCAACCCCCTCGTCTCTGGAATTAACCTAGTGAACCGTCTCTGAACTGCCTCCAATGCAAGTATATCCTTCCTTAAATAAGGAGACCAAAACTGTAAGCAGTACTCAAAGTGTGGTCTCACCAATACCCTGTACAGTTGTAGCAGGACTTCCCTGCTTTTATACTCCAACCCCTTTGAAATAAATGTAGCCTGGCGAAATGGAACAGCACAGGACACGAACTTTCGTTTTTGGGGTTTTTTTATTCTGTATTAATAACTTGGGTCTAGGTTTAGGATGAAATTGTAAATACATAAAACACAGTCGATAAAATACGGCAGTGGCTTGCTGTAAAACAGAACATGAGGTAAACCACAGGTGCAGGTAGTTAATTAGCTAACAATCATTATACAAAACAAAACATATCATACCATACATTCGTATGTCCCGTTATCACTTGTTACCTCTTACAAGCAAACAGAAAGTATTAAACTCGTTCGAAACGTAGCCCCAAGGACTCAACAACAATTTTAACAAAGGTTAACACCAGCACATGGTGGGACAATCTGCAAGCATCCCCGTGATATCGAGTGATTTGGGAAACAATATCACTTTAAAACTATGTCTGGCTGCACTAAATGCTGTTTTAGTTGTACTTTACGCAGACTAAGTTCATTTCAAAAGTCATATTCGCCCCAACTCTCCTCAAAGCACATCCCTCACGCTGGATCTAGAAAATGGAGGCTGTGAAGAAAGGGGAGGTTCCTTTGGCATCACATGGCCCTACCCATAACCCTTTTCTCCTTTTTTCAAATTCTAAAGGGGAAAATGAACCGCGCCATCTAGTGGACTTAAATATTCACTGCATTTTCCCACTTGGCTACATTCTCCCCTGCTTTAAAGTCAACGTCCTCGGTGACTTAGCACCCGTTTTTCACTTCTTTTACAGCTTCTCGAAAAAATGCAGTACCCAGACTCGATAAAACATGAGAGAACACCTCAGGACTGAGTGAGACTGCATTACAGGCTGACTGAGGCAAGTGGTATGGGTTAGGGTTTACCCCAGCATTGGCTCTTTTAGTTCTGCGAGGAGCCGGAATGGGTACCTCAACCTCAGTCCCACACTCAGAAGGATCTGAATGCTCTGGCTCAGAAACAGCCTCTGATTCCTGTACATCTTGGGCGTTACCAACAGGATCATTGTTTACTTTTTCCTCCTGAGTTAACTCTGGACAGGTGACTTCCTCTACCACAACAAACTCAGTATCAGAGGGCTCTGGCAACGATTCTGTCAAAAGAGTGACAGGGAGTATGGTGACAGGGGACTTGGTTCTCGTCCGCCTAGGCTCAGGGACAGGGGTAACACATGGCCTAAGATTAACTCTATGGACCCTTTTTAAAGGACCGCCCTCTACAGGCTCAACTGCATGTGTAGTACCCTGTACCTCCACCACTCTGTACACAGTAGGACCCCAAGCATCCTGAATTTTGTTCCTACCCAAAGGCCTGTGTCGTAAGTATACCAACTGACCCACCTCAATGGTTGGACAGTACACTTTGTCTTTGTTAAGTTCAATTCTTTGAGCTGATTTCTTTTTAGTGTACTCTCTTGCCCTTGCATGTGCCTCCTTCAAACGCTCTTGGTGGACAACCAACCACTCATGTTTCTTGTCTAACACTTGCTCCTGACCTAATAAAGCATCTACAGGAAGGTGTGGATGAACCCCGAAAAGCAGATAGTACGGTGAGTAGCCAGTCGTAGCATGGGGTGTTACATTGTAGGCATACACCAACTCAGATAAGTGCTCAGGCCAGCGGCGCTTCTTTTCTGGAGGCAGTGTACGCAAAAGATCATGTAAAGATCTGTTGAATCTCTCACATTGAGCATTTCCTTCTGGGTGGTGTGGGGTAGTGCGGGTTTTCTTTACACCATAAAGCTTACACAGCTCGGCAATGATTTCACTCTCAAAATTTCGACCTCTGTCTGAATGCAATCTTTCTGGGACCCCATACTTCATGAACCACTCTTTGAGAAGGACTTTTGCCGTGGTATCAGCCTTTTGGTCCCGAGTAGGGAAGGCTTGTGTGAATTTAGTGAAAACATCGGTCACCACTAACACATTCTCACGACCATCGGAGGCCGGTTCCAGCATGGTGAAATCTACAGCAACTACTTCAAGGGGCCGGGAGGCTAGAAATGATTTCATAGGGGCATGTATCTTGGGGTGGGGCATTTTTGTCAAAACACACCTCTCGCATTTCTTGACCCACTGTTCCACATCCTCATACATCCCAACCCAAAAACATCTCTGTCTCAAAAGGTTCTGTGTGCGCTCTATTCCCTGATGGCCCATACGATCATGCACACCTTCAAGCACGACTTCTTTCAAACAAGAGGGCAGTAGTAGCTGGTGACATTCACCAACATGGACATCCTCGATTACACGGTACAACAAACCATCTTGCTCACAAATACGGGGCCACTGCTTTAACGTGGATAATACTAGCTTGGATAACTGCGACCTCTCCTTGTAAGTTGGCCTTCGCTGCTCACCCCAAAACTTCCTAAACACGCTGAGGGTGGGGTCTGTGTCCTGAAACTTACGTAGTTCCTCTTTAGAGTAACCGGGAAGTGTTGGTGTGTTACCTTGCAACTCACTACGCTCAGTACTTTCTTCTGCGTCCGAAACACGGATCTGTCTGACTTTACAGCACTTGACTCCTGCTGTCACTAAGTCTGGTCCTAGAGCTGTTCCCTTGTGAGTGACATTACATATGGCCACACAACCATCATAGTCTGCCTCCCCACTGTCTGACTCGGGCTCCCCTGCTAACGGCTGCCTAGAGAGGGCATCTGCTGCTGCATTACAGCGGCCTGGGCGGTACTTGACGTCAAAGTCAAAAACAGCTAACTGAGCCACCCATCTTTGCTCAACAGCACCTAACTTAGCTGTAGAAAGGTGACACAGGGGGTTGTTATCTGTTATGACAGTGAACTTGGAACCTAGAAGGTAACCTCGAAATTTCTCTGAAACAGCCCATTTGAGGGCGAGGAGCTCTAGTTTCATACTGCTGTAGTTTCTGTCATTTCTTTCAGCATTCCGGAGCCTCCTACTGGCATATGCTATCACTCTCTTCCTATCTCCCTGCTGCTGGTGGAGGATGGCACCTAATCCTAGGTTACTGGCATCCATCTCTACAATAAAAGGCTGAGTGAAATCTGCGTAACCTAACACTGGAGCACTGATCAGCTTTTCTTTCAGCTGTTCGAAAGCAGCTTGGCACGCAGCTGTCCATGAACCTTCAAACAACCGTTTTGCTTTTGCTGGGCTGTCTTCCCTAAGGCATGCATTGACTACGTCATGGAGAGGGCCAGCTCGTTTAGAAAAATCCTCAATGAACCTCCTGTAATAACTACAGAAACCAAGAAATGACCTCAGATCTTTGACTGTACTGGGGACAGGCCACTTCTTTACGGCGGCAATTTTCTCTGGATCTGTCCCTATACCCTCCCCTGAAATTTGATGCCCAAGGAACCTGACTTCCTGCTGCAGGAAGTGACACTTTTCAAGCTTTACTTTCAAACCTGTCTCTTTCAGTCGTCTTAGAGCTGTCTCAAGCCTCTCTAAATGGTCCGGGAAGGTCTGAGAGAACACAAGGATGTCATCTAAATACACTAATAGGATGTGGAACACTAAGTCGCTCATAGTCGCTTGCATAAGTCGTTGAAAAGTCGCAGGTCCATTACAGACACCAAAAGGCATTCTGAGGTACTCAAAAAGGCCAAAAGGAGTTGTAAAAGCAGTCTTAGGCCTGTCACTTTCACGAACAGCAACCTGGTGGTACCCACTTGCAAGATCAATGGTCGAGAAGAACTTTGCACCATGAAGGGCATCAAAACTCTCGTCAATGCGGGGCAAAGGAAATGCGTCACGTCTGGTTTTTGAGTTTAGTTTCCTAAAGTCAACACATAGTCGTATGTCTCCATCAGTCTTACGAACTACCACTATGGGTGAAGCGTATGAACTATTGCTCTCCTGGATGACACGCTTTCTTAAAAGCTTAGTGATGTGGTCCCTCACCTCTTTGTACAGTGTAGGTGGGATACGACGGTATGGCTCTGTAACTGGTGCGTCATCTACCAAGTTAATCTCATGCTCAACTTTATCAGTGTAGCCTAGGTCCTCATCCTTAAAAGCAAATACTTCCGAATACCTGGCTAAAAGTGCACCTAACTCTGCTTGTTGGCCCTGTGTGCCACCTATGTGTAGTTTGTCCAAAAGCAACTGAATGTCTTGGTCTGTCATCTGTCCTTCTTTTCTGCCAACAGTCACTTCCTCTGTGTCAGCGGAGATGCGTTGAAATCGCACCTCACAGGAGTCCTTGTCTACACACTCTGCCTGAGTCGGAATACCAAGCCTGGTCCTGGGGCTTAACCACACATCCTCCTCAGAGAAATTTACCACCTGCACTGGAAATAAATGTCCCTTTGATTCAACTAGAGTGGGGACAACTACCAGGCCACCTGGCAATGGTGTGTTACCTGGCTCCAACAGCATTTTAGTGCTGCCACCTGACTGAGTTTTAAGTCCCTTTACATAGACTGTAGCTTTGGAAGACGCAGGCACATGTACAGCACCCCTACCAGCTACACGGACAGAAGATGACTTTGGAGTGATGTTACACTGTTGTACTTGCTGAAATGCTTCCCTCCAATCTGAATCCAACTTTCCCCCTAGAGTAGTGTCAAACTCAGCATGAACTAGTTGTCTGCATCGGCTGATGATGTTCATACCAATAAGACCTGGTGCTGCAGGTTGTGACTGCTGATGCTCTTTGACTACCAGGAAACCACATTCGGGTAAGGTTATGCCCGTAGTTTCAACGTCTAACTCAAGGTAGCCCAAGTAGGGAATGTCCAACCCGTTGGCGGCAGTGATCTTAAGCCACCCGGTTGTAGGCAGCATATCCTCATCCCTCCCAAGTAAGTGCTCTCTGAAAAAAACTTCAGTAATAGTGCTGACTTGGCTCCCGGTATCCAGTAAACAGTTAGCAGTAACCCCCCGCAATCTTGAGATCTACTACTGGACATTTACCTACTGCACGGTCAAGAAATCTGTCACGAATACCAGTACTGTTCTGAGAGCCTGCAGGTTGTCCTCGCATTGCCCGGCTCATGGCAATCGAGGGAGTTAGTTTTCCTGTACCCCAGCCAGCATTGGTGGATGTGTTTGCTACCTCGTGCTTCTGAGGACACTGTTTGGCAATGTGCCCCGCCCCGTTGCACTTAAAGCAAATAGGCTGACCTTCATCAGTGAACTTTGGCTTGGCTCTAGGTTTCCCAACCTTGTCATTACCCGTGTTTTCCTTCTGTAGAGCAAGACCCCGTACTGCCTCTGTTAGTTCCCCGATAGCTTTACCCTGTTCCGCCACCACTTTAAGAACATCCTGTAAAGTGACAGCCTGGCTGCCTGGTACCCCAATGGCAGAACACTGAAGATCCCTCCCCGTACTGTCACACACTACATTCTTGCTCTTTGCAACTTTAGTGCTACAGGGCTGGTCTTCTAAGGACCATAAGACAGCTTCCTCACGTACATCGAACAGGGTAGACTGGGGGTTGTCTCGTACAAACTTGCGCAACTCTCTCCGGAGTGAGGGATCTCTAACACCATCAACAAATCTGTTTCTGACAACCCGTTTTGTGTCCGGCACAGCATCAGGTGATTGCTTTACCAAAGTTCTAATAATCTGAGAGAGTGCATGTGAGTATTCTTGGAAATCTTCACCCTCTTCTTGCTTGCGTCCATAGAAAGTTTCTAACAGCTGGGACTCACTGCGTTTTTCGGTGAAAGCCCCCCTTAGGTAACTGAACAGGTCACTGGGCTGCTTAGACTCTCCACCCAACCGTAACCTAATTTCCTGTAGGGCTGCCCCCCTCAACAAAGATCGAATGAAATCCACCTGCTCTGCAGGAGTCTGATCGCTAGCTCGTAGTACACTTTCAACCTCTTCAATGAACTCATCAACTGAACGACTATCTTTAGATACCTCACCACTGAATGGTTGGATCTGACGCTCTCTGGGTACATACACATATGACTTGGTTGCCCCATTACCTAGAGTGGCAATAATTGCCATTGCTTGGTCATGGTTTTTTTTCAACTCTGAAATCTGTGCCTTGAGTTCATCTATCTGGTTGCCCTCAGCCACACTAGAGGTATTGTCCTCACCATCCGAATTGTGAGCTCCACCCGCCTCCTCAGGAGGGTCTAACATTTTGACTCAGTTCACAAGTCCCTGACAGTCACTGAATGGGATGGCCGCTGCGACGATTCTTCTCCAATGGTGTCCCTCCTCGGTGCCTTGATGGGTCCTCTCCCAGATTGGTCCTGGCGCCCTCTGGATCCCGTCTGTCTGGTCTGGTCCTCCTTAGCAACCCCAGGCAGCACTCTCCGTCCGTCTCCAGGTCCACTTGGCACCACACCGCTCTTCCCCCACTGCCGTATTTTATGTAACTTTCCCAAGCCTGAGAAACTCCAAGCTAACAAACCCCACCCCTGGTACCAAAATGTGTAGCCTGGCGAAATGGAACAGCACAGGACACGAACTTTCGTTTTTGGGGTTTTTTTATTCTGTATTAATAACTTGGGTCTAGGTTTAGGATGAAATTGTAAATACATAAAACACAGTTGATAAAATACGGCAGTGGCTTGCTGTAAAACAGAACATGAGGTAAACCACAGGTGCAGGTAGTTAATTAGCTAACAATCATTATACAAAACAAAACATATCATACCATACATTCGTATGTCCCGTTATCACTTGTTACCTCTTACAAGCAAACAGAAAGTATTAAACTCGTTCGAAACGTAGCCCCAAGGACTCAACAACAATTTTAACAAAGGTTAACACCAGCACATGGTGGGACAATCTGCAAGCATCCCCGTGATATCGAGTGATTTGGGAAACAATATCACTTTAAAACTATGTCTGGCTGCACTAAATGCTGTTTTAGTTGTACTTTACGCAGACTAAGTTCATTTCAAAAGTCATATTCACCCCAACTCTCCTCAGAGCACATCCCTCACGCTGGATCTAGAAAATGGAGGCTGTGAAGAAAGGGGAGGTTCCTTTGGCATCACATGGCCCTACCCATAACCCTTTTCTCCTTTTTTCAAATTCTAAAGGGGAAAATGAACCGCGCCATCTAGTGGACTTAAATATTCACTGCATTTTCCCACTTGGCTACATAAAGGCCAACATTCCATTTGCCTTTTTTATTACTTGCTGTACCTGCATGCTAACATTTTGTGTTTCATGCACAAGGACCCCCAGGTCCCTCTGAACTGTGGCATTTTGTAATCTCTCTCCATTTCAATAATAATTTGCTTTTTTATTTTTCCTGCCAAATTGTATAACCTCACGTTTTCCCACATTATACTCCATCTGCCAAATTTTTGCCCACTCACTTAGCCTGTCTATATCCCTTTGCAGGTTCTTTGAGTCCCCTGCCCAACTTGCTTTCCCACCCATCTTTGTATCATCCGCAAACTTGGCTACATTACACTCGGTCCCTTCATCCAAGTCATTAATGTAGATTGTAAATAGTTGAGGCCCCAGCACTGATCCCTGTGGCACCCCACTAGTTACCGTTTGCCACCGGAAAATTTATCCTGACTCTCTGCTTTCTGTTAGATAGCCAATTCTCTATCCATGCTAATATATTACCCCCAATTCCATGAGCTCTTATCTTATGCAGTAACCTTTTATGTGGCACCTTATCGAATGCTTTCTGGAAATCCAAATACACCATATCCACTGGTTCACCTTTGTCCACCCTGCTCGTTACATCCTCAAAGAACTCCAGCAAATTTGTAAAACATGACATCCCTTTCATAAAACCATGCTGACTCTGCTTGACTGCATTATAGAAACATAGAACCATAGAAGATAGGAGCAGGAGTAGGCCATTTGGCCCCTCGAGCCTGCTCCGCCATTCAATGAGATCATGGCTGATCATCCAAACTCAGTACCCTCTCCCTGCTTTCTCCCCATATCCCTTGATCCCCTTAGCCTTAAGAAATATATCTAACTCCTTCTTGAGTATATTTAATGAATTGGCCTCAACTGCCTTCTGTGGTAGAGAATTCCACCGGTTCGCCACTCTCTGGGTGAAGAAATTCCTCCTCATCTCAGTCCTAAATGGCTTACCCCTTATCCTTAGACTGTGACCCCTGGTTCTGGACTCCCCCACCATCGCGAACATCCTTCCTGCATCTAGTCTGTCTAATCCTGTTAGAATTTTATAAGTTTCAATGAGATCCCCTCTCATTCTCCTAAACTCTAGTGAGTATAAGCCCAATCGACCCAATCTCTCCTCATACATCATTCCTGCCATCCCAGGTACCAGTCTGGTGAATCTACGCTGCACTCCCTCCATGGCAAGAACATCCTTCCTCATACAAAGCGACCAAAACTGCACACAATACTCAAGGTGTGGTCTTACCAAGGCCCTGTACAACTGCAGCAAGGCATCCTTGTTCTTGTACTCAAACACTCTCGCTATGAAGGCCAACATACCATTTGCCTTCTTAACCGCCTGCTGCACCTGCATGCTTACCTTCAGCGACTAGTGCACAAGGACATCCAGGTCTCGTTGCGCTTCCCCTTCTCCCAATCTATTGCCATTCAGATAATCATCTGCCTTCCTGTTTTTGCCACCAAAATGGATAACCTCACATTTATCTACATTATACTGCACCTGCCATGCATCTGCCCAATCACCCAACCTGTCCAAATCATACTGGAGTTTCTCGGCATCCTCCTCACAGCACACACGCCCACCCAGTTTTGTGTCATCTGTAAACTTAGAGATATTACATCTAGGTCCCTCGTCTAGATCATTAATATATATTGTGAATAGCTGGGGTCCTAGGACCGATCCCTGCGGTATCCCACGAGTCACTGCCTGCCACTCGGAAAAAGACACTTTTATTCCAACTCTTTGCTTCCTGTCTGCCAACCAGTTCTCTATCCAAGTCAGTACCTTGCCCCCAATCCCATGTGCCTTAACTTTACACGCTAATCTCTTATGCGGGACCTTATTGAAAGCTTTCTGAAAGTCCAAATACACCACATCCACTGGTTCTCCCTTATCTATTCTACCAGTTACATCCTCAAACAATTCTAGTAGATTAGTCAAGCACAATTTACCTTTTGTAAATCCATGTTGACTTTGTCCGATCCTGTCACTGTTTTCCAAGTGCTCTGCTATTACATCTTTTATAATGGACTCTAGCATTTTCCCCACTACCGATGTCAGGCTTACCGGTCAAAATTCCCCGTTTTCTCTCTACCACCTTTTTTGAATAGTGGGGTAACATTAGCTACCCTCCAATCCATCAGAACTGTTCCAGAGTCTATAGAATTTTGGAAGATGACCAGCAATGCATCTACTATTTCTAGGGGCACTTCCTTAAGTACCCTAGGATGTAAATTATCAGGCCCTGGGGATTTATCGGCCTTCAATCCCGTCAATTTCCCTAACACCATTTCCCTACAAATACTGATTTCATTCAGTTCCTCCCTCTCATTAGACCCTATGTTCCCCGACTTCTCTGGGAGGTTATTTGTGTCCTGCTTTGTGAAGACAGAACCAAAGTATGTATTTAATTGGTCTGCCATTTCTTTGTTCCCCATTATAAATTCCCCTGATTCTGACTGCAAGGGACCTACGCTTGACTTCACCAATCTTTTTCTCTTCACATATCTATAAAAGCTTTTACAGTCAGTTTTTATGTTCCCTGAAAGCTTACTCTCATACTCTATTTCCCCCCCTCTTAATTAATCCCTTTGTCCTCCTTTGCTCAATCCTAATCTGCTCAAAATCCTCAGGTTTACTGCTTCTTCTGGCCAATTTATTTGTCCTCGCCTTGGATCTTATGCTATCCCTAATTTCCCTTGTTAGCCACGGTTGAGTCACCTTTTTTGTTTTATTTTTATGCCAAACAGGGATGAACAAATTCTGTAGTTCATCCATGCGATCTTTGAATGTTTGCCATTGCCTATCCACCGTCAACCCTTTGAGTTACATTCCCCAATCAATCCTACCCAACTCGCGCCTCATACCATCGATACCATCGTAGTTTCCTCAGGACCCTAGTCTCTGAGTCAACTACTTCACTCTCCATCTTAATGAAGAATTCTACCATATTATGATTGCTCCGCCCCAAGGGGCCTCGCACAACAAGGTTGCTAATTAATCCTTTCTCATTACATAATACCCAGTCTAAGATGGCCTGGTCTCTAGTTGGTTCCTCGACATAGAAACATAGAAACATAGAAGATAAGAGCAGGAGTATGCCATTCGGCTCCTCGAGCCTGCTCCGCCATTCAATGAGATCATGGCTGATCATCCAAATTCAGTACCCTGTCCCTGCTTTCTCCCCATATCCCTTGATCCCTTTAGCCTTAAGAAATATATCCAACTCCTTCTTGAATATATTTAATGAATTGGCCTCTACTGCCTTCTTTGGCAGAGAATTCCACAGGTTCACCACTCTCTGGGTGAAAAAATTCCTCCTCATCTCTGTCCTAAATGGCTTACCCCTTATCCTTAGACTATGATCCCTGGTTCTGGACTCCCCGCCATCGGCAACATCCTTCCAGCATCTCGTCTGTCCAGTCCTGTTAGAATTTTATAAGGTTCAATGAGTTCCCCTCTCATTCTTCAAAATTCCAGTGAGTACAAGCCCAATCGACCCAATCTCTCCTCATACGTCATTCCTGCCATCCCAGGTATCAGCCTGGTAAATCTTCGCTGCACTCCTTCCATGGCAAGAACATCCTTCCTCAGATAAGGCGACCAAAACTGCACACAATACTCAAGATGTGGCCTCACCAAGGCCCTGTACAACTGCAGCAAGACATCCTTGCTCCTGTACTCGAAACCTCTCGCTATGAAGGCCAGCATACCATTTACCTTCTTAACCGCCTGCTGCACCTGCATGCTTACTTTCAGCGACTGGTGCACAAGGACGCCCAGGTCTCGTTGCACTTCCCCTTCTCCCAATCTATTGCCATTTAGATAATAATCTGCCTTCCTGTTTTTGACACCAAAGTGGATAACCACACATTTATCCACGTTATATTGCATCTGCCATGCTTCTGCCCAATCACCCAACCTGTCCAAATCATACTGGAGTTTCTCGGCATCCTCCTCACAGCACACACACCCACCCAGCTTTGTGTCGTCTGCAATCTTGGAGATATTACATCTAGTTCCCTCGTCCAGATCATTAATATATATTGTGATAGCTGGGGTCCAAGGACCGATCCCTGCGGCACCCCACTAGTCACTGCCTGCCACTCGGAAAAAGAGCCGTTTATTCCAACTCTTTGCTTTCTGTCTGCCAACCAGTTCTCTATCCAAGTCAATACTTTGCCCCCAATCCCATGTGCCTTAATTTTACACGCTAATCTCTTATGCGGGTGCTTATCGAAAGCCTTTTGAAAATCCAAATAAACCACATCCACTGGTTCTCCCTTATCTATTTTACCAGTTACATCCTCAAAAAATTCCAGTAGATTAATCAAGCACAATTTACCTTCTGTAAAGCCATGTTGACTTTGTCCGATCCGGTCACTTTTTTTCAAGTGCTCTACTATTACACCCTTTATAATGGACTCTAGCATTTTCCCCACTACCGATGTCAGGCTTACCGGTGTGTAATTCCCCGTTTTCTCTCTACCACCCTTTTTGAACAGTGGGGTAACATTAGCTACCAGCCAATCCATGGGAACTGTTCCAGAGTCTATCGAATTTTTGAAGATGACCAGCAATGCATCTACTATTTCTAGGGCCACTTCCTTAAGTACCCTAGGATGTAGATTATCAGGCCCTGGGGATTTATCGGCCCTCAATCCCATCAATTTCCCTAACACCATTTCCCTACAAATACTGATTTCTATCAGTTCCTCCCTCTCATTAGACCCTATGTTCCCCGACATCTCTGGGAGGTTATTTGTGTCCTCCTTTGTGAAGACAGAACCAAAGTATGTACTTAATTGGTCTGCCATTTCTTTGTTCCCCATTATAAATTCCCCTGATTCTGACTGCAAGGGACCTACGCTTGACTTCACCAATCTTTTTCTCTTCACATTTCTATAAAAGCTTTCACAGTCAGTTTTAATGTTCCCTGAAAGCTTACTCTCATACTCTATTTCCTCCCTCTTAATTAATCCCTTTGTCCTCCTTTGTTGGATCCTAAACTATTCCGAATCCTCAAGTTTACTGCTTTTTCTGGCCAATTTATATATATCCTCTCCTTGGATCTTATGTTATCCCTAATTTCCGTTGGTAGCCATGGATGAGTCACCTTTTTTGTTTTATTTTTATGCTAAACTGGGATGAACAAATCCTGTAGTTCATCCATGCGATCTTTGAATGTTTGCCATTGCACATTCACCATCAACCCTTTGAGTGACATTCCCCAATCAATCCTACCCAACTCGCACCTCATACCATCGTAGTCTCCTTTATTTAAATTCAGGACCCTAGTCTCTGAGTCAACTATTTCACTCTCCATCTTAATGAAGAATTCTATCATATTATGATCGCTCCGACCCAAGGGGCCTTGCAAAACAAGATTGCTAATTAATCCTTTCTCATTACGTAATACCCAGTCTAAGATGGCCTGATCTCTAGTTGGTTCCTCGACATATTGGTCCAGGAAACCATCCCGTATACACTCCAGGAATTCCTCCTCCACAGTATTGTTACTAATTTGGTTAGCCCAATCTATATGTAGATTAAAGTCACCCATGATAACTGCTGTGCCCTTATTGCACGCGTCTCTAATTTCCCATTTAATATCATCCCCAACCTCCGCATTACTGTTTGGGGGTCTGTATGCCACTCCCACTAACATTTTCTGCCCCTTGGTATTTCTCAGTTCTACCCATACAGATTCCACATCATCAGAGCTAATATCCTTCCTTACAATGGTGTTAATCCCCTCTTTAACCAGCAATGCTACCCCACCTCCTTTTCCTTTTTGCCTGTCTTTCCTGAATATTGAATACCCCTGGATGGTGAGTTCCCAGCCTTGGTCACCCTGGAGCCATGTTTCCGTAATCCCAATCATATCATATCCATTTACCTCTATTTGCGCAGCTAATTCATCCACCTTATTACGAATGCTACTCACATTAAGACACAAAGCCTTCAGGCTTTTTTTTTAACACTCTTCGACCTTTTAGAATTATTATTTACTGTGGCCATGTTTGATTTAAACCCTGGATTTCTCTGACTGCCACCTTTGCTTTTCTCCTTCCTGTCATTTGCTTCTATCCTTGTTTCCCTTTCCTCTATCTCCCTGCTCAGATTCCCAACCCCCCTGCCATTTTAGTTTAAACCCTCCCCCAGCACACTAGCAAACACTCCCCCTAGGCCATCGGTCCGGGTCCTGCCCAGGTGCAAACCGTCCAGTTTGTACTGGTCCCACCTCCCCCAGAACCGGTTCCAATGTCCCAGGAATTTGAATCCCTCCCCCTTGCACCATTCCTCTAGCCATGTATTCAACTGAAATATCCTTCTATTTCTACTCTGACTAGCACGTGGCACTGGTAGCAATCCTGAGATTACTACCTTTGAGGTCCTATTTTTTAATTTACCTCCTAACTCCCTATATTCAGCTTTTAGGACCTCATCCCGTTTTTTACCTATATCGTTGGTACCTATATGCACCATGACAACTGGCTGTTCACCCTCCCCTTCCAAAATGCTCTGCAGCCGCTCTGAGACATCCTTGACCCTTGCACCAGGGAGGCAACATACCATCCTGGAGTCTCGTTTGCGGCCACAGAAACGTCTATCTATTCCCCTTACAATAGAATCTCCTATTACTATAGCTCTACCCCTCTTTTTCCTCCCGTCCTGTGCAGCAGAACCACCCATGGTGCCAGGAAGTTGGCTGCTGCTGCCTTCCCCCGATAAGCCATCCTCCCCAACAATATCCAAAGCGGTATATCTGTTTGAGAGGGGGATGGTCACAGGGGACCCCTGCACTACCTGCCTGCACCTACTACTCTGCCTGGCGGTCACCCATTCCCTTCCTGCCTGTGCAGCCTTTACCTGCGGTGTGACCAATTCATTAAACGTGCTATCCACGATGTCCTCAGCATCACGAATGCTCCAGTATGTATCCATTCGCAGCTCCAGTGCCGCAATGCGGTCTGCCAGTAGCTGCAGCTGGATACACTTCCTGCACACATGGTCGTCAGGGACACAGGAAGTGTCCCTGATGTCCCACATAGTACAGGAGGAGCATACCACGGCGCCGAGCTGTATTGCCATGACTTACCCTTTAATTAATTCAAATTAAATTAAATCAAATAAATCCCACCAATTACACTATAATTAAATGATATACTCAAGGGCCCTTGTTTACCAGCAGTCCCCGCTCCACAACAGAGACCTTAGAAACTATAAGCCACAAAATTTAAGTTTGGAAAAAAGCGAGTAAGAGAGCAATACTCACCAACCAATCACTTACCTGCTTTCTGGTGATGTCACACTTCGATTACTTTTTACTTCTCTCTCTCCTCTCACAGGTCCGCCTCTCCCGCTCCCGCAGCTCGGTTTAAATCAGCCTCTCCCACCTTTCCTCTCGCAGGTCCGCCTCTCCCACTCTCGGAGCTCAGTTTAAATCAGCCTCTCCCGCATCTCCTCTCACAGGTCCACCTCTCCCGCTCTCGGAGCTCGGTTTAAATCAGCCTCTCCAGCTCTCGGAGCTCTGTGCCTCTCGCAGAGAGATGCCCTGCTGCTGCTTCCTTAATGAAGGACTCCAGCATTTTCCCAATGACAGATGTTAGGCTAACTGGCCTATAGTTTCTTGCTTTCTGTCGCCCTCCTTTCTTAAATAGGGGTGTTACATTTGCTGTTTTCCAATCCGCTGGGACCTCTCCAGAATCCAGTGAATTTTGGTATATTGCAACCAATGCATCCATTATCTCTGCAGCCACTTCTTTTAAGACTCTGGGATGCAGGCTATCTGGCCATGGGGACTTGTCATCTTTTAGTCTCATTATTTTACCAAGTACTATTTCCTTAGTGATAGTGATTGTCTTTAGTTCCCCCCTCCCTATGGTCCCTTGATTATCCATTATTGGGATGTTGTTAGTGTCTTCTACCGTGAAGACAGATACAAAATATTTGTTCAGAGTCTCTGCCATTTCCCTGTTCACCATTATTAATTCCCCAGTCTCATCCTCTAAGGGACCAATGTTTACTTTAGCTACCCTCTTCCTTTTTGTATACCTGTAGAAGCTCTTACTATCTGTTTTTCATGTTTCTTGCCAGTTTACTCTCATAATTCATCATCTCTCTCTATTATTTTTTTAGTCATCCTTTGCTGGTTTTTAAAAATTTCCCAATCCTCTGGTCTCCCACTAATCTTGACAACATTGTATGCCTTCATTTTCAATTTGATACCATCCTTTACTCCCTTAGTTAGCAACGGATGGTGCTCCCTCCTCTTAAAATCTTTCTTTCTCACTGGAATATATTTTTGTTGAGAGTTATGAATTATCTCCTTAAACGTCCACCACTGCATTTCAACTGTCTTACCCTTTAATTTATTTTTCCAGTCCACTTTAGCCAGTTCTGCCCTTATGCCATTGCAATTGCCTTTGTTTAAGATCAGGACACTGGTTTGAGATGTAACTTTCTCACTCTCCAACTGAATTTGAAATTCAACCATGCTATGATCACTCTTTCCTAGAGGATCCTTTACTATGAGATCATTTATTAATTCTGTCTTATTACACAGTACCAGATTGAAGATAACCTGCTCCCTGGTTGGTTCCATTACATACTGTTCTAGGAAACCATCCCGGATGCACTCTATGAATTCCTCCTCAAGGCTACCATGGCAAAATGAGGCATTTTTTTTTCTGGCCTGCAAATTGGGGCTGAAGCCATTTACGCAAGTTTTCCAACTCAAAAAAGATGCTGTCGCGATTTGGTCCTTCTCATGATCCATACACATTGGGGGCAATTTTCCCATCCCCGAGGAGACGGGTTTGGAGGTGGGACAGTTGGCAAAATCACAAAAAGTGAGGGGGGGTTCGGAACCCGCCTCCAACCCGCATCTGTACAATTTTGTCAGAGGCGGGTTTGATGGGTGTGATTTGGTCCCGCCTCCATCAGTCAGGAGAGGTAGTTAAGACCCTTAAGTAGTAGTTAAGGGCCTCTATAATCCTATTTTGACATGCCTTTGTTATTTTGCCACATTTTGTGTGTATTGCACGACCCTGCTAAACCACACCAGCTAATTCTGGTGGGTTGACAAGTGGCTGGCCTCCTCACAGATGCAGCTCCACCATTGAAACGGTGCTTTCATCAGGGATTAGATGCAGGTGGCAGAACTTTTGTTCCATAGGTCTTTCAGCACTTTTAGCAGTCAGAGTTGCTGCAGGTTCTCTCTCTCAACCATGGGATCTCCTTGGAAGACCCTCTCCCACTTGGACTGAGCGCTTCCCCAACGGAGGTATCTGCCAGCAGCATGGGAACCATTTATTTCCTTTGACCATTGACCTCAGATTCGGATGAGGAGCAGCCATGGCAGCAGCAGAACCAGGCAGCTCAGCAGCAACAGCAGCAGCAGCGCCATCCTCCTGCTGCACAGGGCAGAAGGCACCAGCGCATGGAAGCACGTTGCCACAGGAGATAACCCCCTCTCAGGGTTTACAGACAGAGGATGAGATACCTCAACATGATTGAGCAGCAGTCAAAGGAGGCTGAGACTTTCGCGAGAGGTTGTCGGAGACATCTGCGCACTGCTGCACCAACACCTGGAGCCCAGAGGAGCGGGTGGACACCCCTTACCAGTGGCTGTCAAAGTCACCACCGCATTCAACTTTTTTGTCTTAGGCTCCTTCCAGGGATCAGCAGCAGCATCTCCCAGTCGGCCGCCCACAGTTGCATCACGCAGGTTACCGATGCCCTTTTCGCAAAGGCGCACAATTCCATCCACTTCTCAAGGGATCAAGCAAGTGGATCCACGCGTTCAGTTGGCTTTGCTAATCTGGCAGGCTTTCCAGTGGTGCAGGGCATCATAGACTGCACACATGTGGCCCTTAGGGCAACCCATCAAAACCCAGCTATCTTTGTCAACCGCAAGGGCTTCCACTCCCTCAACGTACAGCTGGTGTGTAACCCCAAGGAGGAGATTTTGAATGTTTGTGCCAAGTTTTGTAGTAGTTGCCATGACTCTTTCATCCTGCGGAACTCTAATGTTCCTCCATTCTTCAATCCGCCAAACCAACTTAACGGATGGCTCCTTGGTGACAAGGGCTACCCCCTGAAGAAGTGGCTAATGATGCCGATCAGGAGGCCAGCTAACGAGGCTGAGGAGTGCTACAACGCCAGCCACATTTCGACCAGGTCCATCATCGAGCAAACCATTGGCTTGCTGAAGATGCGATTCCGATGCCTTGACAGATCAGGTGGAGCCCTGCAGAATTCAGCAGCCAGGGTCTCCAGAATGGTCATGGTCTGCTGTGCACTGCACAACATCGCACGGCATCGTGGCTTGCAGCTTCCTGATGAGCAAGTGGCTCAGTCCATAGCCTCCTCAGATGAGGAGGAGGAGGAGGAGGACCGAGCGGCAGCGTATCAACCAGCAGCAGCGGCAGCACGCCAGCACACAGCTGCCCGTGATGCAAGGGATGCACTCATCCTGGCAAGATTTGCACAGGTTGCCCATTGTGGCACATGTGCTTGGCTCCTTCTTAACACATGATAGACAATGGACATCACTCTGTGGCCTCCTTTCACTGACCACCAACCTGACCACGCAAGTGTCGCGGAGTCCGCAATGTGGAGCTGCCTGAGTCGAAATAACAGATGTCATCACGCCAACAGTTTGCCATCACCTAATTTTAATACATTCACACAGGAATGGCATTTCATCAATAAACAGAAACAATCACCCAATCTGCACACAGATCTGGAGGTTATATCCCTTGCCAGCTGGACCCACACAGCCTTGGTTTCTTTGGGAGGCCTCTTCCTCCCAGATTAGGGGAAGAGCACCTCCCTGCTAGCTCTCGCCCCCTCAACCAGCATACCCAGCGCCTCATCCGAGAACCTCGGGGAGGCCCTTGCCTTGGAGCTGGCCATTCTTCAAGGAGATAAAAATTTGGAAGTCGTGCACCATTGACCGAAAACCATTGGAGGAGCCAAGGCAGCAAGCAGCCCTTAAATGAAGCTGGATAAGTGACGTCAGCAGAGGTGAGTTTCTGTCCCAAAAGACTAATTATGCCAGGGGAACCCACAACTCTGAAATTAACTGGCCAATTAGGGAAAAATCGCTAATTTTTCCCACCTCACAGTGGAGGCGGGTTTGGAACCCACCCAAACCGAAACCCGCCTCCAACCCGCCTCCATTGGGAAAATCGCGCCCTAAGTCCCCATGCACTTAATTTACATATATTTAAATGAGGCTCAGTGACACTGGAGCCCCAATTTTCTGGAAGTTACACTTGTAACGCACTAGGGGGTAAGTGAGAATAGGAAGCAGAAGGCCCACTTGTTGTCGGGATCAGCTTAAAGTGGTGGACGGTGTAGTGATCAATAACATGTCATTCTGTGGTGGACACTAGGTGGAGCAGTAAAGCTGTATATAGCTGTATGTATAAGACTACACTACCCAGCTATACATTATATTAAGACTACATTAACCATGAGGCTAGGCTACCCACAAGGCAGCAGTCAAGATGGAAGCCTCTACAAGATGCTGTACAAGTCCACATGTGCTCAATAAAAGTAACTAGCAAAAGCTGGCTGTGTTCATAATAAGAATGTCTATTTATTAATGAACATAACATGGTACCAGGGTGGTGAAGATCTGCTGAAAATTGTGAAAAGCGACATGGAGAATTTGAAGCCACCAGAGCGTTTGAATCTCACAGAAAAAATCGACTACAACTGGCAGACTTTTAAACAGCAATTCGAACTCTACATTGCAGCCATCGGATTCGGTACGAAGCCAGATGCAAGGAAGATAGCGTTGCTGCTTACGGTTGCAGGCCCACAGGCGATAGAAGTATTTAATACATTTGTATTTAATCCAGCGGAGAACAGAGACAAATTAGATGATGTGCTACAGAAATTTGATGCACATTGTTCTCCCAAAAAGAATGAGACGTATGAAAGATACATCTTCTGTTCTCGGACACAGCAACAAAATGAGACTTTTGATAGCTTTATAACTGATCTGAAACTGAAAGCACAGACATGTAATTTTTCTGAGCTCAAAGCATCCATGATTCATGACCAGATTGTGTTTTGTATTCATGATAAAAAAGTCAGGGAACGTCTGTTGAGAGAAACCAAACTAAATTTGGAAAATGCGGTGAAAATATGCCAAGCCAGCGAGCTAGCTCGAAATCACGTGAAGACTTTCAGTGAAATCAATAATGATGCGAATGTAATGAGTGATAATGCTGCTGTCGGTGCTGTGTCCTACAAGGGGAAGAAACGTGGGCAGAACAGAAATGAAAAGCAATCGGAGGATGAAAATTTTAATTGTAAACGCTGTGGTTACAAACACCAGTTAAGACAATGCCCAGCGTTTGGAAAAATGTGCACAAAGTGTAATGGAAAGAATCACTTTGCCAAAGAATGCTTTTCAAAAGTAAAAACTAAGAAAGGGCAACGAGTTAATGTGATTGAGGACACTGATTTAAGTGAGACGTTTTTTGTAGGAATGGTGTCATGTGGCGATATCAAAAAAGATACAGAAAATGTGCAGCCCTCAGAAATAGACAATGCTGAACATAAAGTTAATGCAGTAAAAGAGGACAAATGGATGATCCCACTGCAGATAAATGGAGCATTAGTTACATTGAAACTGGACACTGGGGCAAAAGCAAACTTAATCAGTATGAGTGACATTAACAATATGAAAGAAAAGCCCAAAATACAGAAAAAGTCAGTACTACTGAAGGACTATAATGGACAGAAAATAGATAGCTTAGGTGTATGCAGACTTAAAGTGACAGTCAAAGACAAAGTGCATCATCTCATGTTTTCTGTTGTGGCTGAAATGCTTGATTCACTACTGGGTGACAAAGCTTGTGAGGACTTAGAACTGGTCAAAAGAGTTTACCGTATAAACTGTGCCATAAGCAGACCAGATGACTCAGGTGATGATGCAGAGAGCCCATCAAGGATGAAAAGGCCAAAGGGTATCCATGTCTTCAAAAAGCCTAGTTTCTCCAAGAAGAAAGAAAAAGACTTTAAGGTCAAAGAGAAGCCAAAGGAAGAAAAGCACAAAGAGGAAAAACACAAGGAGAAAAAGTCCAAAGATATAACTGCAGCAGATGTTGCTAAGCAGTGGAAAGAGAAAAAGAAAAAGAAGAAGCCTGCACCAGAGCAGGAAGCAGTTCCGGTGGATACTCCTTCTTCCCTCAGGCCAATCTTTGGTGTTCCATTAGCCGAGGCTGCTGAGAGGACTATGCTGTATGATGGGATCCAGCTGCCAGCAGTTTTTCGAGAGTGCATTGACTACATTGAGAGTTATGGCATGAAGAGTGAAGGAAACACTGAAACCCTCTCCAAGCAAAGATCGCAAGGAGACCTTGATCTATACAAGAGCAGATATGACAATGCCGCAACTGCATCTTCTCATTCACCGCCAGAACAATCTCATGAAGACACATCAGACTTACCCGTGTTGAGAAGATCCACACGTGAAGTAAAAGAGCCTGATAGACTTAATCTTTGAGTACAATGTAAAGCTTTGAAAATGTGTTGACTGTTTTGAAAATGTTTATGTTTATAGAGCACTAACAAAAATGTTACTGATATTATCTTTATTGTTTTCTTGAAAGTTGATTGATATTGATTTTGTTAAACCTCAAAGAAAGGAGGATGTAGTGATCAATAACATGTCATTCTGTGGTGGACACTAGGTGGAGCAGTAGAGCTGTATATAGCTGTATGTATAAGACTACACTACCTAGCTATACATTATATTAAGACTACATTACCCACGAGGCTAGGCTACCCACAAGGCAGCAGTCAAGATGGAAGCCTCTACAAGATGCTGTACAAGTCCACATGTGCTCAATAAAAGTAACTAGCAAAAGCTAGCTGTGTTCATAATAAGAATGTCTATTTATTAATGAACATAACAGACGGGAGATGTTTTTGAGCCTGAAGACCTTCAGTAGCAATTACTGCAGCAGAGAATTCAATTTTTGTACCTTTTCTTTCCACTTTGCGCCTAGACAGCATTGGACTTGCCTCTGACAACCTGTAAGAGTGTGAGAACAATGGGGTATTTTGTCTCCCGGTGTCCTCCTTAGTGAGCGCGTCTCTGGAGCATAGAGGGGATTCCTAATGAGCACACCTTTGGATAACATTATCATGCAGGAGGAAGAGGAGCAGGAAAGGATGGGGGAAAGGAGAGTTAGGCAGCATTTGAGCAGGACACGCCCTTCAATATTTTACCACCCCCACCAAAAAAAAATATACTGGCAACATATGTCCAATGAAGACCTTCGTGAGGGGCTCTGTATTAGAAGAGTGTACTTCACCAAAGAGATAATAGGAGAGCTGTTCCAGCTATTGCAGCCACAATCATTTGGCTGAACTGCTGTACCTCTAGCAATGAAGGTCACAGTGCACTTAAGTTTTATAGCATCAGGTAATTTTATGCAGTCACATGAGATCTGTGTAATATTAGCCAGCGTGCTGTCTGGGCATGTATTTGTGAGGTGACTGATGCACTTTTCCACAGAACTGTAACTGATCAATGAAGTGTTTTCATCTGTTTAACCACCTACATTTGTCACCACTGCTATAGTGCCTTCTCCCCCACCTTGAAATAAAGGATAAATCCTTCAATCCACTAACTATCCTACGACATCACATCAGATCTTTCTGACCTACATGATCATGCATGCTAATAATAATCATCTGGTTGGACAAGTCAGCACAATATAAGTGCATCCTTTCCTGTGTGTCAATTAATCTCCATGAATAACAAAGCATGACATACGTGCACATTCTCCTTTAATGTAACGAATTCCAAAGTGAACAGAAACTAACCTACTCTTTCCTTACACCATGCTTCTCCTGGGTGCCTAAATGTGACTTTCTTTCTCCTATTCTGGTGCTTCTTCTAATTGTAACCTAAGGGCCAGTATTGCAAGAGATGATTGGCTGCTCCTGTGCTACAAAAGGCTCATGCGACTGAGGTGGCCCTCCTCTCATAGCAGCTTGTTCCTGTTGGGAGCTACTTCTCTGGAGCTTGTACCTGAGCAGCCTGGTGTTGTCTCCTACATGCCACTGGCATGATGCTCTGATGGAAAAGGCCAGAGGCTTGGCATGTACTGTTGTCCTTAAAGACGGCAGTTTCAGGCATGTCTATTCCAGCCACTGCCATTCCACTGGTTCCTGTCCCCACCGATCAACAGGACAGCTGGTCGAATGGCAACTATGAGATCCTGAGAGCACTGAGAGGCAGCAGCATGCACCCCAGCCTCCAGTCGGCGGATCTGCTTCTTGCAGCAGTGATCTGCAACTTTAGGAGTGAAACAGTTGGCACGTGGCACATTTTCTTTGCAGCTTCCTCTCATGGAAACCCAGTGGTCTCTTTCTCTCACTCTCCTTTGCTGGTTCCCCTCAAGGAAGCTTGGGAGGTCCATCTAATTGAAATTCTGTATTCTTCTTTTGTGTCTTTTTGGAATGCCCTTCTTCCTTTTGGCCATCTCTGCCAGTTCTGCCAGTAGAAGACATTCTTGAAAATGGACAATATCACACATGAGCCATCTAGTATAGCTACCTGACAGGCAACTCAGTGAGCCAAACACAGTCCTACGTATATGCTGCTCCCTCAGCCTTCTACTGTAAGCTCCAGACATGGCTTTTTAAAGGCTGCACCGCCATAATGTATTTCCCTGGTCTACTTTTACTTTTACATGTTGTCTTCCTAGTCTAATTTCTGAGCTATGTAGCATCACATATCATGTCATGGTGACATCATGTGAATCCAATGACATGACGTCCTGGAATTCAAATCCAAAACTGGTGACATCAACCAGCTGCTCGATTTACTTTCCAATGTGACTGGTATGTGTGACCTGAACTTGACCCAGAAATACACCTCACTATAAAGTGCTTGAGTCAAATGGAAATCAGTTATACTTTTATAACTGTTCTAATTCAGCAGCTAACCACTGCTCATATATTTCATCTTTGGGAAAAATGAAAGTATGGTATTTATGTATTAATTAAAAAAAACATTTTGCAGGTATTAGCAACCTAATTAAAGGTTGTCCAACCAGTTGAAGCACAATGTCTCAGAAACATCAAAGGAATTCAAAGGATTTGGTGTACAAAAATATATTTAAAAGCAATTAGTAACAATCAAACATTGTGAAGCAGGAATCCCATTTGATTTATTGAGCTGCTCTTAATCATGAATTTGGTGGCTTTAGAGCCTGGAATTTACAATTGATGTGTTAATCAAGGGTTAACTGAGCATTTCGTAAGGAAAGAACTTGCATTTATATAGTCCTTTAAGGACTCCTCTTAAGGGACATTATAAAGCACACTTGTTAACCTCTGACTTTGCTGTGTTATGGAGCTGTGATAAATCATCTGCTATAATGCCACCAGTGGAGTGACAACATCAATAATGAGGGCCAGCACTTGTCCACAGCATTAAGTAGTCATTTAAACCCTTGCAATTGTGCAAGGAGAGCTCTGTAGATATTAATGGTGCAATATTGCTGAGCTATGTATGCTGTCAGACAAAGTAAAATAAGGTTCGATGACCAAACACTGGAAGTGCTCCTGCAGGGAGTGAGAGAAAGGAGGAATGCCATTTATGGCAAGGATTGCAGGACGAGCAAACTGTTCAGCAGTTCTTAAATTCATGTTAAACTCATTTCCGGTGCAGCGGTGCATAATCATTAATATAAGCTGTAACTCAGAGACGTTCCATCCTTCACTACTGTCTGCCAACTCTACAAAGTCAACTCTTCTGGTATTTAGTCGATGGCAGAAATGTTAAAATTGTTATAATCTGACCAGCAATAGAAGTAGTTAACATGGTAGTGAGCTCGACTCCCAGCAGACAAACTTTGTAACTGAAGCACCAACAATAAAGTGTGCTCCAATCCAGGAACATCAAACCTGGACATTTGCCTGCACCAAGAAACACTGCACTATTGAAGACTTAACATACAGCACTTAAGATGTGCATTAGGCTTATTGAGGTCATTAAAGACAGCATATTAGGTAATTTATTCAAACATGCACCACAGGGTAAATTTTGCAAGGCTCCACTTCCAGCATGGTGCCTGATCTGATGGGAGTGTTGATTGCAGAATCAGGTATGGGTGTCAGCGCACCCGATTCACAGCACTCCTTAACTTAGACCACTGGAAATTGGTAATACCATGAATTGTGTGCACTGACTTCCATGCCCAATTCTCCGAACTGTACTCCATTAAGCAAGACTCCAGACCAGGAGCAGATACTTGCAAAATTTAACTTCACATTCCAAGGCTCTCAGTTCGTACATTGGTGTGTTACTAGCCCTGATATGGTATTGCTGTTGCTGTAGGTATTGACAGGTGAATGGGTCCCAACCTGAAGTCAGAGTTTCCAATGTCCTTGTTGGGGGCAGAGGCACCACCATTCTAAACAAGGCCATTGATGTGGAAGGGTGGGGCTAATGCTGGGGACTCCCTGTGCTAAAAATTAATTTAGGCCCATTTCAGGCACAGAATTGATGGAGCGCTGGGAGCAGCACCAGAAACGAAAGGCTCGAAGCTCAAGGCTCAGTTGAAATTGGACCTTGGGTCTCATCAGATTATTTCCGGTGAGCTTCTCTCAGTGTTGGCCAATTTTGCAGAGCTGTCTTTAAACAGGCCGTAGGCCCCTCATCAGAATCCTCACTAATCGACATTGGCTCCCAGACCACCAATGTTTCAAATTTAAATTCTCATCCTTGTGTTTGAACCCCTCCATGCCCTCATCTCTCTGTGTATCCTCCCTATCTCTGTAACCTGCTCCAGCCTATAACCTCCAGTCTCTCAATCTCTCTGTTCCTCTGACTCCAGCCTCTTGTGCATCCCCCCTCCCATCATCTCACTATTGGCAACCGTGCCTTCAGTCATTTAGACCTCATGCTCGAGACAGGCCTTCAGACTCCTAGTTACCAAGCTCTGCAATTCCCTTCCTAAACCTTCTGCCTCTCCACCTACCTTCCTTTAAGACCCTCCTTAAACCCATCTCTGACAAGCTTTTGCTAACATCTCCTAATATGATCTTCCATGGAAAGGGAGATGAAGTTAGTAGCAAGAGTACAGAGTTTTTAGCTGGGCATGGACTGGGAATATAGGGGTAGATTTTATTCTGGGCTGCACGAAAAGTGATGGAAATTGATCTTCAGGCCACATCAGCATATTCGACACGAGCTGCCAGTGCTAGTGCCGGCTCCGGTCGCTCCTTCACACTAGCCCACCCAAATACAGACTTCAATTTCGGGCCACCCATCTGAACAGCAGTGGCCCTCAAGTAGGTCCTGGACAGGTGGGGGGTGGTGGGGTGGTTTGGGCTACGAGTTTGGGGGGGTGAATAGTGATTGCAACTCCTGTGGAGTTGAGGGAGCAGTCCTCCTCCTCTTCTGGCTCCACAGGAACAGTTGGACTTACCTGGCATCAGCGGCTGCGGGAACTGCTGAAGATTCCTGAGTGGGGCAGGCCCGACATCTGCCCCGCTCATCGCCAACTAATTTCTCGCTGGGGTCCTTCAACAGGTGCTAGATTCCTAATTTACATATTTAAGAGGCCGAACGTCTGATTTAGGATGGCAAATAAAAGGCCCCCATAAATTTAGCATGGGTCCAATAGCTGCACAGATTGGGTGTAGGCCATCCCACTGCAAAATTGATATGCTTTGTGCCCATTACATGTCCAAAAAAATGGGTGCAACACATACTAATTTCTAACCCATATAAATCTGAACCAGATGTATTGAGATTATTATCAGCATTTTTAGCCTTGATTCTCAAATCTATTTTTAGTGCATTTTTTTCAGTGAATTTTATGGGTAGGATTAAATGGTAACTTGCAACAACTGCAAAAAATTATATTGGTTGGATTAGGTTCACAGTATAGACAATGGTCACTTTTAATTGAGAAGATATTATTCTGCTGCACATTCTGCAGGAATTTAGCATCAAAAGTACAAAAATAAGTACTAGCTAAAGTATCTCAGGTGGAGCAGAACTAGAGAGACGACAACCGGAAACCCAGGGAAATCAACTAGGATTCTTGCCCCAGACCACTATCCAGCTACCCCTACTGCATGTGTGGGTGTCAGATAAAAACACATCTGTCAAGACTAACACACGAATGATGGTCACTCGGCCAATGTACCAAGATGAACTAGCACCAATGGAACCATATTCCAGAAATGAGTCAACAACTTTGGGAAAGGAGAGAACAAAAAGAAAAAATAATAAGCATTCACATGGAGTATTAAAATCCCACAGAGGTGATTTTATGCTCCCATGTACCAACGGTACAATCACAAGTCAGGCCAGGGAGGTGGGGGGGGAGGGTGATGGAAAACCAGGCTCCAATTGCAAGCCCTAGAAACGTGCCAGGGGCACCATGGCCTGGCATTTTCCAACCAGGCAGCATTGGGGGAGTCTTGTGCTGCTGGAGTGAATGAGCATTATCACAGCTTCAAAAAGTATTTTCCCTGCCCTGCATTTCCTGGTGGTTTGCTCCAACAGCCAACATCATCCAGAAAGAAAGTAGGAAGGGAGGGAGGGAGGGAGGGAAGGAAGGAAGGAAGAAAGGAAAGAAGGAAGGAAGGAAGGAAGGGAGGGAGGGAGAGAGGGAGGAAGGAAGGAAGGAAGGAAGGAAGGAAGGAAGGAAGGAAGGAAGGAAGGAAGGAAGGAAGGAAGGAAGGAAGGAAGGAAGGAAGGAAGGAAGGATTGCATTTATATAGCGCCTTTCACGACCACCAGACGTCTCAAAGCTTTTGGAGTGTAGCCAATTTGTGCTCAGCAAGCTTCCACAAACAGCAATGTGATAATGACCAGATAAACTGTTTTTGATATGTTGATTGAGAGATAAATATTGGCCAGGACACCGGGGATAACTCCCCTGCTCTTCTTCAAAATAGTGCCATGGGATCTTTTACGTCCACCTGAGAGAGCAAACGAGGCCTCGGTTTAACGTCTCATCTGAAAGACGGCACCTCTGACAGTGCAGCACTCCCTCACCACTGCACTGGGGTGTCAGCCTAGATTTATGTGCTGAATTCCCTGGAGTGGGACTTGAACCTACAACCTTCTGACAGTATGGATAAAGGTGTTCTTCCAACATTCGATGGAATCTGGAACAGTACCCATGGATTGGAGGGTAGCTAATGTTACCCCACTATTCAAAAAAGGTGGTAGAGAGAAAATGGGGAATTACAGACCGGTAAGCCTGACATCGATAGTGGGGAAAATGCTAGAGTCCATTATTAAAGATGTAATAGCAGAGCACTTGGAAAACAGTGACAGGATCGGACAAAGTCAACATGGATTTACAAAAGGTAAATCGTGCTTGACTAATCTACTGGAATTTTTTGAGGACGTAACTAGTAAAATAGATAAGGGAGAACCAGTGGATGTGGTGTATTTGGACTTTCAGAAGGCTTTCGATAAGGTCCCACATAAGAGATTAGCATGTAAAGTTAAGGCACATGGGATTGGGGGCAAGGTTTTGACTTGGATAGAGAACTGGTTGGCAGACAGAAAGCAAAGAGTTGGAATAAACGGGTCTTTTTCCGAGTGGCAGGCAGTGACTAGTGGGGTACTGCAGGGATCAGTCCTTGGACCCCAGTTATTCACAATATATATTAATGATCTAGAAAAGGGAACTAGATGTAATATCTCCAAACTTACAGACGACACAAAGCTGGGTGGGCGTGTGTGCTGTGAGGAGGATGCCGAGAAACTCCAGGATGATTTGGACAGGTTGGGTGATTGGGCAGAAGCATGGCAGATGCAATATAACGTGGATAAATGTGAGGTTATCCACTTTGGTAGCAAAAACAGGAAGGCAGATTATTATCTGAATGGCAATAGATTGGGAGAAGGGGAAGCTCAACGAGACCTGGGTGTCCTTGTGCACCAGTCGCTGAAGGTAAGCATGCAGGTGCAGCAGGCGGTTAAGAAGGTAAATGGCATGTTGGCCTTCATAGCGAGAGGGTTTGAGTACAGGAACAAGGATGTCTTGCTGCAGTTGTACAGGGCCTTGGTGAGACCACATCTTGAGTATTGTGTGCAGTTTTGGTCACCTTATCTGAGGAAGGATATTCTTGCCATGGAAGGAGTTCAGCGAAGATTCACCAAGCTGATACCTGGGATGGCAGGAATGACGTTTGAGGAGAGATTGGATCAATTGGGCTTGTACTCGCTGGAGTTTAGAAGAATGAGAGGGGATCTCATTGAAACTTATAAAATTCTGGCAGGACTGGACAGACTAGATGCAGGGAGGATATTCCCGATGGTCGGGGAATCCAAAACCAGGGGTCACAGTCTAAGGATAAGGGTTTTAGGACAGAAATGAGGAGGAATTTCTTCACCCAGAGAGTGGTGAACCTGTGGAATTCTCTACCACAGAAGGCAGTAGAGGCCAATTCATTAAATATATTCAAGAAGGAGTTGGATATATTTCTTAAGGCTAAAGGGATCAAGGGGTATGGGGAGAAAGCAGGGACCGGGTACTGAACTTGGATGATCAGCCATGATCGCATTGAATGGCAGAGCAGGCTCGAGGGGCCGAATGGCCTACTCCTGCTCCTATCTTCTATGTTTCTATGTTTCTATGAGAGGATGGCAGCCAGAGCGTGCAGGCTCCTCTTCCTCCAATTCATCACCCACACCTGGAGGCACCTAATTTACAGGTAGAATAGAATAACAAGAAATAATATGAGCACCCTGTCATACTTAATGGTGCAATAATATAATTGTACTGTCTTTGTGCTTAATTATGGCTGCATAAGACTCCAGACGCAGAATTAATTCATCCTTGGTTATGTTACCTGCCAGCCAATCTCTCCATCTCATATACTTTCGGCCACCAGACACCCCATTATGCTGAGTGTCCTTTCCTTGTGGCGGGGGGGAGTGGTGGAGGGGGGTAAAATCCTGTATATTTGTCACCCCTCCACTATGATCTTTCTTTTGGAATATTGTCTGTGTTCTACTGCAAAACAAATACAGCGTATATGTCATGACAGTCTCCCTCAGCTCATCAGAGTATTGGGAATTACTCCCTGGGACTACATGCACATGCTAAAACTAAAAAGTGTGACATTCAGAAGGTTGGCAGATGCAGTTTAAGTGGAATGAATGCAATGCACCTGTGTTCAGGCATTATTCACCTGAGATGCCAAATATGTGCAGCAGCCTAGGGGTGTGGACACCTCCATACGAGCACACAAATCCACTATGAGCAATGTTGATTGTGCCAATATGGCAATATATTAGATGTATGGGGCAGGATTTTCATTGAGCCGTGGAGGCAGGATTGTAGGCGTGTGGGGGGTTAAAATCACAAAAACTGGCATGCGGGACTCCCCCCGCCTGGTTCCCGACTCCGAGCAATTTTAACTCAGGCGTGTCTGATGGTCCCGCCTCCAACAGGCGGGACTGGTCGTTAAGGCCCTTAACAAGCACTAAATGGCCTCTATAATCCTATTTTAAAAGGCCCTTGCAATTTTAACCCTTTTCCCACGTGAAACACGCCTGCTGGGAAACATGATGGTGAAACCTGGCGGGAGCACTATTGGATTGCTGACTATCAACAGCAGCTCAACCATTAAAGAGGAGATTTGATCAGCCATCATTTGCAGGTGGCAGGACTTAGTGGTCTCATGTCTGGGGCAACTTTTAGAAGGCTTAACCACACCTGTGGAAGGTTGGAGCCTGACACCCATCTCCAGTGTGACCTCCTGGGAAACTCCTCTCGCCACCTTCACTCAGCGCTTCCTCAACTGAGGCACATACCAGAAGCATGGGAGCCATCTATTTCCTTCCCATCTGGACACCTGCGTGTCCTTGTGCACCAGTCACTGAAGGTAAGCATGCAGGTGCAGCAGGCGGTTAAGAAGGCAAATGGTATGTTGGCCTTCGTAGCGAGAGGGTTTGAGTACAGGAACAAGGATGTCTTGCTGCAGTTGTACAGGGCCTTGGTGAGACCACATCTTGAGTATTGTGTGCAGTTTTGGTCGCCTTATCTGAGGAAGGATGTTCTTGCCACGGAAGGAGTTCAGCGAAGATTCACCAGGCTGATACCTGGAATGGCAGGAATGACGTATGAGGAGCGATTGGATCGATTGGGCTTGTACTCGCTGGAGTTTAGAAGAATGAGAGGGGATCTCATCGAAACTTATAAAATTCTCACAGGACTAGACAGACTAGATGCTGGAAGGATGTTCCCGATGGTCGGGGAGTCCAGAACCAGGGGTCACAGTCTAAGGATAAAGGGTAGGCCATTTAGGACAGAAATGAGGAGGAATTTCTTCACCCAGAGAGTAGTGAACCTATGGAATTCTCTACCAAAGAAGGCAGTAGAGGCCAATTCATTAAATATATTCAAGAAGGAGTTGGATATATTTCTCAAGGCTAAAGGGATCAAGGGGAATGGGGAGAAAGCAGGGACCAGGTACTGAATTTGGATGATCAGCCATGATCGCATTGAATGGCGGAGCAGGCTCGAGGGGCCGTATGGCCTACTCCTGCTCCTATCTTCCATGTTTCTATATTAGAGGAGCTCGAGCACCAGCCACGGCACCAGCAGAACCAGGAACAACAGCAGCACCAACAACAGCAGCAGCAGCAGGAGCGCCAGGCTGCTGCTCACCCACCTGAAGCTGCACAGGCCAGAAGGGGTCAGCACCTGGAAGCCCGTCGGCGCCGGAGATACCCCACAAACAGGGTCTACAAACACAGGGTCAGCTACCTCAACATGTCTGAACAGCAGTGCCAAAGGCGGCTCCGACTTTCGCGAGAGGTAGTTGTCGTGTATTGATTGCGAGTTTGACACCAGTCAATATGGTAATGTAATGTACATTGCATTATGGGAATTACCCGGGAAAAGGGCAGTCGGCCATTTTACGCAATAAAGTGAACATCGTAGTTATAAGCCTGTCTGCCTGACTCTGATCTAATTTGACGTAACTACATGCTTGATTGAATGCATTAAAGCATAGATACAACATTGGCAACGAGGCTAAAGAACGGAATCATTTTAGATAAGTAGTTGCCCAAGTTTAGTTAGCTAGGATGGAGAAGACCGGCAGTCAAAATTTTGCATGCTTCGCCGAGCCAGCCACGTTGGGTCCAAGATGGACAAGGTGGTTAAAGTCTTTCAAGCTTTATGCCGACGGCAAAGGACTCATTAGCGGCGATACCTCTACAGGTGCCACAAAGCAGAGGAGAAGAGCTCTACTTCTACACCTAGCAGGACCAGATGTCCAGGATATCTTTTCGACTCTACCGGACACAGGAGAGCCAGCAGACTACACGGCGGCGGTTAGTGCTTTGAATCACTACTTCGTGCCCCAGGTCAACGCAGCATTTGCTAGACAGACTTTTCATAAGTTGTCCCAGAAGACAGGTGAGACTGTGCAACAATTTGCTACTCGCTTGCGGCAGGCTGCTAGACTGTGCTTTTGGGGGGGATGCAGATAATCAAATAAGAGACGCTATCCTGAGTAGGTGCATGTCAGCCTATGTGCAGAGGAAATTGCTAGAGGAAGGGCAAGGTCTAACGCTCGCCCGCACGTTACAATTGGCCTCACAATGTGAAAACGTCGAGGAGCAGATGTCAGCCATGTCATGTACAGAGAAGGCGGAGACAGATACTGTTCGTCATGTTACACAGAAAAGAGGGTATTATGCGAAAAGCTCGACAGAGAAACCAAAGGGAAATGGCGATAGGAACGAAAGGAAATGTTACAGATGTGGACACACAGACCACATGGGCAGAGATCCGAAATGCCCAGCACGCGGACAAAAGTGTCATAAGTGCAAGGGAAAGGATCATTTCTCCAAAGTATGCCGCACAAAGGGTACAAAGAAACACAGTGTGAACAATGTAGAGGAACAAAATAACTTTGCATTTGCTGTTACTGGAAATAACGTGACAGAGAGACTTACCTTTTGTGTGGGGGGAGTAAACCTGAGAATGTTAATTGATTCAGGTGCAACTAGTAATGTGATAGATGAGAATACATGGGAAGGATTAAAGTCAGAACACATTAAGTGTCAGTCACATGCCCCTAAGACAGAGAGAAAGTTATTCTCTTCTGCTTCTAGCCGACCACTGTCAGTTAAAGGTATATTCACATGTGGGATTACAATTGGTAAGAGAACTGAGCAGGCGGAGTTCATTGTGGTTAAAGGCCATGGAGAGCCGTTGCTAGGAAGGGAGACAGCCATGAAACTATGAGTTTTAAAAATAGGCGCAGATGTCTCAGCTGTGGTAGATGTAAGACAGCTACTAGAACAGCGGTATCCAAAGGTGTTCCAGGGAGTAGGAAGGCTGAACACAAAACAGATCAGTTTATATATCGACCCACAAGTGAAGCCTGTGGCTCAGCCACTCAGGCATATACCATTCAACTTAAGGGGGGCAGTAGAGGCCAAAATAAAACAATTGAGGGACATGGACATTATCGAACCTGTAACTGGTCCCACCCCATGGGTAAATCCTGTGGTTATTGTACCAAAAGCGGATAAGGATGTAAGGTTATGCCTAGACATGAGACGAGCAAACCAGGCAATAGTGAGGGAACGATATCCAATCCCCACCATTCATGAGATACTCCAAGGTATGAACGGCTCGATGGTGTTTAGTAAGCTAGACCTGAAATGGGGTTATCACCAGCTAGAACTGACCCCTGAGTCATGAGAAATCACAACGTTTGCAGTACATAACGGAGTATACAGGTACAAGAGGCTGATATTCGGTGTATCTTCAGCTAGTGAGCAATATCAGCACGAGATAGCTAATGCCTTAGCTGGAATAGAGGGTGTTGAAAACATCTCAGACGACATTATCGTGCATGCACACGACCAGGAAATGCACGACAGACGCCTGCACGCTGTCATGACCAGAATAATGGAAAGTGGACTGACACTAAACTCAGAGAAGTGCCAATTCAACATGGACCGATTGATTTTCATGGGAATCCTGTTGTCTGAAAAGGGCATCGGACCAACAGCAGAGAGAGTGGAAGCGGTGGCAGAAGCTCGGGAACCAGAGAATGCTACAGAGGTGAGGAGTTTCTTGGGACTCGTTGGGTACAGTAGCAGATTCATCCCGCAGTTTGCAACGCTATCAGAGCCACTGCGACGCCTGACGAGAAAAGACACACCATTTAAATTTGGACCACAACAGAGACAGTCATTCAGTGCACTCAAGGAAGAGTTGGCCAGAGCCGACACTTTAGCATATTTTGATAAGGACGCACCAACCAAGGTGATAGCAGATGCCAGTCCTGTAGGTTTAGGCGCAGTACTAGTTCAGGACCAACAGGGACAAGAGGTGCCAATATGCTATGTAAGTCGTAGTTTAACAGACTGTGAGAGGAAATACTCTCAAACAGAGAGAGCGGCCTTAGCTCTTGTATGGGCTTGTGAGAGGCTGCATCCATATGTGTATGGCCGAAAATTTAACTTGGTAACTGACCATAAGCCATTACAAGTGATATACGGCCCACACACTAAACCCTGTGCCTGTATAGAGAGATGGGTACTTAGATTACAGCCGTACGATTTTAAGGTGATACACATTCCAGGCAAGCAAAACATTGCAGACCCACTGTCATGATTGCTGGGGGAGACAGCAAAACAGGAGAGACATTCTCATGGCTCAGATGAATACGTGAGATTTGTAGCTGTGAGTGCGACACCAAAAGCACTCACTACTACAGAGATGGAGAAAGCCTCTGCTACCGACCCAGAGCTGATTGAGGTACGGAAGGCAATCACAAACAGACATTTTGAGAACTGTAAAGCTTATGCAGCAATTGCAAACGAGCTGTATGTAGTGGGGTACCTAGTTCTTTGGGGAACATGCATCGTGCTACCCACAGTGTTACATGCACGAGCCCTGGTGTTAGCACATGAAGGACACTTGGGAATAGTTGGAACAAAGCAACATCTCAGAACCAAGGTTTGGTGGCCTGGCATGGACAAGGCAGCTGAAAAACACTGTAAAGCGTGCCACGGCTGTCAGATAGTAGCCAGACCCGACCCACCTGAACCGTTGAGACCAACACCATTACCGGAGGGCCCCTGGCAGGATGTAGCTATAGACTTACTGGGACCCTTGCTATCCAACCACTCCATTCTTGTGGTAGTTGATTATTATAGTCGCTACTATGAATATGACATCATGACCTCCACAACAACAGAGAAGGTTATTGATAGTTTAGAGTTAATCTTCAGCCGTCATGGTTTGCCAATCACCTGCAAATCTGATAATGGTCCCCAATTCAGATCTGAATTATTCAAAGAATACTGTGAAAACAACGGGATCAAACATCTGAAAATGACAGCAAAATGGGCTCAGGCTAACGGAGAAGTCGAGCACCAGAATGCATCGCTGATGAAGAGAATCAGAATTGCTCAGTCAAAAGGACTAGATTGGAAACGTGAACTTAGAAAATATGTGACTGTGTACAGGAGCATTGACCATGCCACGACAGGAAAGAGCCCGGCAGAGCTGCTCTTTAAACGGAAAATGAGAGGAAAGCTGCCAGACATCACAGAGTCGCGTGCAGACATGGAAGTACGTGACCGGGATGCAGAACAAAAAGGCAAGTCCAAACTGTACGCAGATGAACAGCGGAGAACACAATACTCAGAGGTGGAAGTTGGCGACACGGTGCTGGTACGGCAGGACAAAGTGGACAAGTTCACCACTCCTTTTAATGCCACACCCCACAAAGTTTTGAGTAAAACAGGGAGTCAAGTAGTAGTAGAATCTCCAGACGGAGCACGCTACTCGAGAAACACTACGTTTGTGAAGAAATACAGAACCAATGGACCAAAGGAGACACTCCATGAGCAGGAGGAAACACAAGGGACTGAGGACAGTATAGTAGACCCTGACACACATACCACTGTGACACAGGCAATACCCACTGACACCAACATGTCAGACATACCCAATACAGCCAAACCTCAAAGGGTTAAAAGAAAACCCCAAAGACTGTCTGATTATGTCACAACATAAACTGTGCGAGAACTGCATGGGTGATGTTAAATGTTTAAACCTGGGAATTATTTAGTTGTGTGGTAAGGCACAAGTTTGTAAAAAGTTTATAAACCAAATAAGTTATGCAGTGTTATTGTAAGCAACTGTTTGTAAACTGCAAGTTTGTTTCCAAGGAAAAGGGGGATGTCGTGTATTAATTACGAGTTTGACACCAGTCAATACGGTAATGTAATGTGCATTGCATTATGGGAATTACCCGGGAAAAGGGCAGTCGGCCATTTTACGCAATAAAGTGAACATCGCAGTTATAAGCCTGTCTGCCTGACTCTGATTTAATTCGACGTATCTACATGCTTGATTGAACGCATTAAAGCATAGATACAACAGTAGTGACTGACATTTGCGCAATGCTACAGCAAGACCTGCTGCCCAGAGGACCAGGTGGACAAGCATTACCAGTGGCCGTCAAAGTCACCACCGCACTCAAATTTTTTGCCTCAGGCTCATTCCAGGAATCAGCAGCAGACATCAGCGGCCGCACACACTTGCATCACGCAGGTAACCGATGCCCTCTTTGCCCTCGCACACAATCACATCCATTTCACCAAGGATCGAGCAAGTGTCACGGCGCGAGCGGTTGGATTAGCTCATCTGGCAGGCTTTCCAAGGGTACAGGGCGTCGTTGACTGCACACATGTGGCCCTTAGGGCACCCCATCACAATCCAGGTATTTTTGTCAACTGCAAGGGCTTCCACTCCCTTAACGTTCAGCTGGTGTGTGACCACAAGAAGGAAATTTTACATGTTTGCGCCAAGTACCCTGGCAGTTGCCATGACTCCTTCATACTGCGCCAGTCTAGTGTGCCTCTGCTATTCAGTCCGCCAGACCAATTTAACGGATGGCTTCTTGGAGACAAGGGTTATCCCCTGAGGATGTGACTAATTACGCCGTTGAGGAGACCATCCAACGAAGCTGAGGAGAGCTACAACTCCAGCCACATGTCCAGCAGAGCCATAATCGAACAAACCATCGGTTTGCTGAAGATGTGCTTCAGATGCCTGGATAGATCAGGTGGAGCCCTGCAGTACTCAGCAGCCAGGGTCTCCAGAATCATCATGGTTTGCTGTGCACTTCACAACATGGCACAGCGTTGTGGCTTGCAGATTCCTGAGGACCAAGTGGCTCCTCACATATCCTCTTCAGATGGAGGAGGAGGAGAAGGAGGAGGAGGAGGAGGAGTGCGAAAACAAACATCCTGCAGAGGCCCATCAACCAGTGGCAGCATTACGCAAGAACATTGCTGCCCGGGATGCAAGGAACGCACTCATCCTGGCCAGATTTGCTTAGCCTAGTCAATCAAACACTTTTGCCTCACTGCTTCTTACCAGAGCATTGACAATGGCCAAGAACCAGAGGATTCCTATCACTCTGACCACCATACTGACAGTTGCAAGTGTTCCTAAGCCCTCAATGTGGAAGTCCCAATAGCAAAATGACAGACGCCACAACTGCAACATTTGCCATCAGAATTTTTATGTACAATAACAAAGTGATGGCATTTTTACAGTAAACACAAAATTGCACCCAAGTGACTACCCTTGTGACTATTTGTGCAGAATTTTCCTCTTACACGTGTTCCTATGTGGTGCCTCCCCTGTGGCTTCAGCAGATGTGGAGACCCCTTGCTCACTTTGCTGCTGCTCCTGTCTCAACATCTTTGGCGGGCGTCCTCTGGGGTTGCGAGCCTGTGAGGGCTCGTCAACAGTCTGCTGCTCCTGCGGCTGTGGCGAGGTTGAGACGCCTATCTCACTTGGGTGTGGACTCCGGTGGAGCTCTGACCGAGGGCTCTGCAGTGGCATGGAAGTGTGAGCGCTTGGAGAGGAGCCCCCACTTCCTTGAGGTCTGCCACCAACCTCCCTCTCATGGGTCAGGTCCCCTTCAGCGCCTGCAAGTGGCTGGAGAGCACCTTGCTGCACATCAGGGGGGCGATGGGGACCCGTATCTGCAATGGCAGTCCTACTCAGAAGGACTTCCATGAAGATCTGGTTTCTCTGTTCAATAGATGCCCATCGCTCCTCAAGAGATGTCATTCTATTCTGAACAATGACCATGTTTTCCATACCCTGGCGACTAAGCTCCTTCATGGCCGTAGCCATCCTCTCCTCTACCGTAGCCATCCTCTCCTCTACGATAGCCATCTTTTCCACGGAGGTAGCCATCCTTTCCGTGGTGATGCGTTCATGCGCCAATGACTCCACAAAAGCTCTGGTCATGTTCGCTATGGACTCGTCCATTTGCTCCACACTCGCAGCGACCCTAGAGACAAAACCTGCCAGAGACTCCTGCATCTGTGCCTGGAGTTCCATCACTGCTGATCTCATGGATGGACCCAAAGGCAGAGGGTCAACATGCTGCTGAGCCGAGCTGTCCCTGTCTCCACAATCTGCTGATGCTCACTTGTGAGCTGTGATACACCAGGTGACAACACTACTCTATGTCCCGAAGATCACACCGAGGTGTGAGTGTATGCGTTGGTGCTGGGTGCGCAGATTGCAGGTTGCAGCTTCCTCTGAGGAGTCTGGCTGCTCAGCCTCTTCTTCCTGGCTAGGGGGGACAGATGCTTGTGATGGTCCTGTGGGGGAGTAAAGGAAAGAGTCAGAGATGTGATGCCAAGGCTACTTGCACATTGCTTTTTGCAGATGCTCTTAAGTCCATCTGTTAGAGCTTCACAATCATTATCAGCGACTCATGCAATGTCAAAGAGAGAGATGGGAAACTTTTCTGTCACCAGCTTGCTGTGTTGCACCCGTCTGTCCGTCCCCCACGTGCCCATCATCCTCCAGTCCCACTATTTTGAGTGCCGCCTCCTCCCAGGGTGTCAGGTAGACTATTGAGGCTGTCCCTCCTCCTGTCCTCGCTCACTCTCTTTTGTTGTGAGCTCTCTTTTCCTGCAATGAGGGAGACAAGTGGATGTTAAGTGAGAATGAAGGAGTGTAGAGATTGCATAGCATAGATACTTAGAAGGAGACAAAGATGGAGTGAGGTGGCAAGACCAAGTGCCCTCCCTGTGTGTTGTCAGTTGTTTTCATAGCATCACAGTGATAGGGAGTGTGAGGACTGCATAGTCGAATAGTTACGTAAATGTGAGCATAGAGAGAGAGGGAGTGAGTAAGGGTGCATGGATGTCAGTGTCAAGTGGGATGTGGAGGAAGAGATTGCTAAAGCTGAGTGCTGGTGAGGAAAGGCAATGGGGGTCAGATTGAGGGTGATGGGAAATTCATACTCACTTTTCCAGTGCGCTGAAGGTCATGAAATCTTTTCCGGCACTGAATCCAGGTTCGTCGTGTGACTCCCAAGGAGTTGACCTCCTCAGCCAACTGCATCCACACTGCCTTAGTCTGCTTGGGAGGCCTCTTCCTCCCTGAGGAAGGGAAGAGCACCTCCCTGTTGGCCCTAGCCCCATCCACCAATGCCTGCAGGGCCACCTCGTCGAAGCGAGGAGCTAATCTGGGCCTCCCACTTGTCATGTCTCCTGCAGGTCCCTCTCACACCAAATGGAGAAAGCTTGGAAGCCTGAGAAGAAGCAAGGCTTGCTGTAGACCTTAAATGCAGCAGTAATGATGACGTCATCGGAGGCAACTTTCAATCAGGAAAAAACCATTTGCCAAGGGTTCCCACACGTTGGAAATCAATTGGACAATTAAGTTAAAATTGCATCAATCTCCCACATCCATTTAGATTCAGGTGGATAACACGAAATGCGGATAACACGACACCATCCTGCACCTGAGTTAAAATCCTGCCCATGACCTTCACTGGGTGGGTGAGGCATATATCTGGTCCATTCTGGTCAAATCATTCAATTTCTTTTTGTACTGCGTTGCTGGTCATGTGGTTGTGGAAGTGGCACTACCAGATCTCCCTCCACGATGTCCTCACTGTGGCCTCTTTCCCTGTTTGTCTGCGTAAAGCAACATGACTATCTCTGATTCACTGAAATTAGAAACACTCTTCCATGCAGGTCTTCTGGTTGCCATGTCTTCTCAGCTCTCCAATGCTGAATTACTGCCACATCCCCTTAAGTTGCTACAGGTCTTAAATCCTGCAGCAGCTTGCCATTTCTGCCCATTGCCCACTCAATTGTGCCCAGCCACTGGTGATTCTCCAGCCAGAAATCGCTAATGTTTATGTTAACGAGCTGATCTTGGGAAATCTGCCAGGGTCAGCGATGAGGTCAACAGGCAGGCAGAAGTCTGCATCTGCTGCATTTCTGCCAACGCAAGTGAGAACCTGGAAATCCAGGCCTAGAATTTTCTATTATAATTATGCTAAAGCTTTTATCAATATTTTAAGTAAATTTATTAGAATGTGGAGGGGAATAGAAAATGAGTGCTGTTGCTGAATGTAGAGCAAATGGTAATTTACCTTGGGGGAGAAATTCGGTATCGCTCCATTTGGGGCGCAATTATCGGCCAGGCGCAAAGATTAGCGCCTGGCGCTAATTATCGCGTCCGACAGCAAACTTGGCTTTTATCGCCCCTGGAGGTGATTGCAGCGCTAAATCAGGCGCTACACACCTCTTTTAAGGCGCTAAGGTCAACGAGCGAGGCGCTACCTCAGAGGGCGGGCGCAGCGCAGGTGCTGTCAGTTAGCGATTGAACACAGACACACTGGCGCCAGTCAGTTCTTAAAGGGGAGGGTCAATCTTGCTCTGCAGCCACACCCTGCTCATTGGAGCCTTGAATCTCGGCCTGAGCAGACCTGTGGCTAAATCTAGCAGCCAGACACTATGGAAAGGGTCAGGGAGCGAGCACAGCGCTTCTGCGAGAGAGCTTTGGAGGCTCTGGTTCACGGGGTGGAGCGCAGAAGATCCATTCCGTACCCAGAGAGTGGCAGGAGGCCTTTGCCAAGCGAGTACAGAAAAGTGTGGAGGGAGGTGGCTCAGAGAGTGTCCTCAAGCAGCATGGTACCTAGGACCCCTGTGCAATGTAGGAAAAAGTTCAACGACCTCACTCGGGTCGTCAAGGTGAGTGCCTTTTTTTCAAAACCTCTTCATCCCTCCATCTCCACCTCACTTTCTGGCCAGAGGGTCTTGAAAGCCCCAATGCCCAACACTCATCCAACACCTATGTCCCTTTCATGAAACACACACGCACATTCCACACTTTGCATACAGTAAGGGCTATTCAGCCATGGGAGGCATTTCAGGCAAGATCATGGCTGCATACAGTAAGGGCTATTCAACCATGGGAGGCATTTCAGGCAAGACCATGGCTGCATATTTGCTCAGACGGCGTCCTTTTTCTTGCAGGCCAAGCTGTCTCATAATAGGAGACAGCAGCAACGGACCGGTGGATTGCGGCCTCACCTTCAAGCCCTCAGCGATCTTGAGCAGCGCGTCCACAGGATTGTGGCAAGCTGGGTGATTGGTACCGTTGCCACTGGAGACGCCAACACCGTTCTGGACAGCAATGGTAAGGTCATCACCTTTTTGTCCTCTCTCCTTCCACTTGTTCCTCACAACAGCAGCCTTTGACACTTTCAATGCAAATCACTAAATCGCTGCACTCATGCCTCCCTTGCTGCCACCCTGTCCTCACGCTAAAGCCACTCTTGTACCTCCCTGCTTTCAGATGACGATTCACCAGGTGAGGAGGCGAGCCCTCAAGCTGCCAGTGAGAGTGAAGCTGAAGGCGAGGAGGAAGAGGAAGCCAGACCATCAATGCCACCCTCTACCAAGGCAGCCCATGCCCATACTGGGGACACGCCTTCCCTGGAGGGGAGCAGGGGGGAATGGTCTGATGAGGGTGAAGCGCCAGGACCCAGTGGGCTGCAGCAACGCGAGGGGGGTAAGGAAGCTCGGGGGCCTTCTTCCCGGACGGAGAGTATGGCCTTGAGTCCTGTTGCACTGGACGCAGACGAGGAGCGGGTCCTCACTGAAATGGGCGCCCAGGCAGAGCAAAGGCACATTGAGCTCATGGCTGCAGTGGCAAGGATGCCCGAATCCATTGAATCACTGGCAAGGAGTGTGGAGCACTTTGCTGTAGCACAGGCGGCTGCCATGCAAATGCTAAGTGCTGCAATTCAGTCAGTGACTGGTCTCATGCAGACACAGATTGAGGCCACGCGAGCACTGACAGCTGCCACCCTCGCTGGATCGGGCAGATTTCCCCGGGGCTCTCACCGCGCCGCAGCAGGCCAGCAATCTGTGCTCCATCAAATTGCTCCGGATGCTGAAGTGCTGCCCCGTGGGAGTGCCAGTGTGTCAGTCGAGCAGGGAGTTGCTGTCCTCTCTCAAGATGACAGCATTCCTGCTGCCACCACTGGCACTTCTCCACTGCAGTTGCCACCACCTGTAGGACAGGCTGCTGCCACCCATGCAGAGTGGGAGCAGTCAGCAGCCGGGCCCTCCAGGCCCAGAGCTGGTCCAGGCCGTCCCTCAAGGGCATCTGCAGTCTCAATTTCTGACACTTAGCAGCCTTCCCCCAGCCTTGCTCCAGCCACTGGGGTCCCATTACTGAGGAGCTGCAGGGTGGGAAGGGGGCAATTTTGCAAGGGAAGCAGATCACCCTCGAACGGCAAAAAGTAGGAGGTGTGGCAAAATGTCTTTCATTGTTTTATTGAAGGCCGAGGTTCGTGGTCAAATTTTTGTTACTGTTTTGGACATTGTCTCCAGGTTGTGAGAGCCAGTTATGTGAATTACTGCTTTTTTTTGTGTTTCATTCTATTACTTAGTCATGCGGAAATGAGACACAGTTTGTGAAATAAACAAGTGTCTGTATTCAAACATGTGTGCATGTTTGGTCTTTGCACTCATTGTTGCCTTGGCCGGCTTAGGGGTTGCGGGATGGTTTCATTCAGGTTGTTTGAATGGCAGAAGCCATTCCATCAGAGGGGGCCTAGAAGCGACTTGCTATGAGCCTTTGACGGACGGCCCTTCCACTTTGTGCCTCCCTCCCGCCTTGGTGCTGCTGACCCTCCTCATCTTCCTCCTCCTCCTCCTCCGCTGGTGCTCCAATGTCTGCTGGCATTGGCTGGGTCTGAGGATTGCCAGGTTATGCAGCATGCAGCACGCAACAACAAAGTGGGAGACTCGCTCAGGCGAGTACTGCAGGACTCCTCCAGAATGGTCCAGACAGCGGAACCGTTGCTTGAGCAGGCCAATTGTGTGCTCAACGATGTTCCTGGTAGCTTGATGGCTCTCGTTGTATCATAGCTCAGCAGGGGTGCTGGGCGAACGGAGCGGTGTCATCAGCCAGGTGCACAGAGGATATCCCTTGTCCCCGAGAAGCCAACCTCCTGGGTGATGCGGTGCCTGGAAAAGGTCTGCCACAGAAGTCTGGCGCAGGATGAAGGCATCGTGGCTGCTGCCTGGAAAGTGGGCATTGACAGCGAGTATCAGCTGTCTGTGGTCACAGACCAACTGGACGTTTAATAACCTCCCAGAGATGTCGGGGAACATAGGGTCTGATGAAAGGGAGGAACTGAAAGAAATCAGTATTTGTAGGGAAATGGTGTTGGGGAAATTGATGGGATTGAAGGCCGATAAATCCCCAGGGCCTGATAATCTGCATCCTAGGGTAATTAAGGAAGTGGCCCTAGAAATAGTAGATGCATTGCTGATCATCTTCCAACATTCGATAGAATCTGGAACAGTACCCATGGATTGGAGGGTAGCTAATGTTACCCCACTATTCAAAAAGGGTGGTAGAGAGAAAACGGGGAATTACAGACCGGTAAGCCTGACATCGGTAGTGGGGAAAATGCTAGTGATAGCAGAGCACTTGGAAAACAGTGACAGGATCGGACAAAGTCAACATGGATTTACATAAGGTAAATCGTGCTTGACTAATCTACTGGAATTTTTTGAGGTTGTAACTGGTAAAATAGATAAGGGAGAACCAGTGGATGTGGTGTATTTGGACTTTCAGAAGGCTTTCGATAAGGTCCCGCATAAGAGATTAGCGTGTAAAGTTAAGGCACATGGGATTGGGGGCAAGGTATTGACTTGGATAGAGAACTGGTTGGCAGACAGAAAGCAAAGAGTTGGAATAAACGGGTCTTTTTCCGAATGGCAGGCAGTGACTAGTGGGGTACCGCAGGGATCGGTCCTTGGACCCCAGCTATTCACAATATATATTAATGATCTAGACAAGGGAACTAGATGTAATATCTCCAAATTTGCAGACGAAACAAAGCTGGGTGGGCGTGTGTGCTGTGAGGAGGATGCCGAGAAACTACAGGATGATTTGGACAGGTTGGGTGATTGGGCAGAAGCATGGCAGATGCAATATAATGTGTATAAATGTGAGGTTATCCACTTTGGTGGCAAAAACAGGAAGGCAGATTATTATCTGAATGGCAATAGATTGGGAAAAGGGGAAGTGCAACGAGACCTGGGTGTCCTTGTGCACCAGTCGCAGAAGGTAAGCATGCAGGTGCAGCAGGCGGTTAAGAAGGCAAATGGTATGTTGGCCTTCGTAGCGAGAGGGTTCAAGTACAGGAACAAGGATGCCTTGTTGCAGTTGTACAGGGCCTTGGTGAGACCACACCTTGAGTATTGTGTGCAGTTTTGGTCGCCTTATCTGAGGAAGGATGTTCTTGCCATGGAAGGAGTTCAGCGAAGATTCACCAGGCTGATACCTGGGATGGCAGGAATGACGTATGAGGAGAGATTGGGACGATTGGGTTTGTACTCGCTGGAGTTTAGAAGAATGAGAGGGGATCTCATTGAAACTTATAAAATTCTGACAGGACTGGACAGACTAGATGCAGGAAGGATGTTCCCGATTGTCGGGGAGTCCAGAACCAGGGGTCACAGTCTAAGGATAAGGGTAGGGCAATTTGGGACAGAAATGAGGAATTTCTTCACCCAGAGAGTGGTGAACCTGTGGAATTCTCTACCACAGAAGGCAGTAGAGGCCAATACATTAAATATATTCAAGAAGGAGTTGGATATATTTCTTAAGGCTAAAGGGATCAAGGGGTATGGGGAGAAAGCAGGGACCAGGTACTGAATTTGGGTGATCAGCCATGATCGCATTGAATGGCGGCGCAGGCTCGAGGGGCCGAATGGCCTACTCCTGCTCCTGTCTTCTATGTTTCTATGTTTAAGGAATGGGAGCCCTTCCGGTTGCGGAAATCCTCGCCATTCTCTTGCGGCACCCGCAAAGCCACATGCGTGCAGTCAATGGCGCCCTGCACCATGGGGAAGCCCGCTATCATCGCAAAGCCCGTTGCGCATTCTTGCTGCTTGTCCGGGGTCATGGGGAAAGAGATGTACTCTCATCTCCTTTTAAAGAGGGCATTTGTTACCTGACGGATGCAGAAATGCACCGCGAACTGGGAGATATTGGCGATGTCCCCAGTAGCTGATTGAAATGAGCCAGTGGCATAAAAGTTGAGAGCCACTGTTATCTTCATTGCCAGTGACTGAGACATCCTGCTCCTCAGTTGAGGCTGCAGATCTGGCTGAAGCAGGTGGCAGAGCTCAGTGACCAACTCCTTGCTGAATCGCAGCCTTCGCAAACACTGCTCCTCAAACATATTAATGTAGGAGAACTGCTGGCGAAAAACCCTGGCAGGTAAGGTCTCCTGTACCGAGGCCTGTTGGCCCTCCTCCGTCTGGCCATGATTGCCAATCTCTCTCTGCGTCTCTGTGCCCTCCGAATATGATGGAGAAGGACGATGTTCCCATTCGTTGCAGCCCCCGTAGTATCTGGCCAATCTAAGTGTTGAATCCGTGATTCTTAAAGTATGATGTTTTCCAATAACTAGACGGAGGCTGTAAGTTAACAATCAACAGGTGTTTACTGGAGGAGGGTAGTCTAAAGACTAACAGTACAGAGGCATGCTCAAGGCTTATATACAGGTGTGGTCACTGCCGGTACTACAGTATACAGGAGCTGTAAAAGTAGTTCTCTCTTAAAGGTACATACACTACAATTCCTCCCCTTTTAGATTAACAGTACCCATAACATTCAAATAACAGTTAACACTTTAACATGCACATTAAACTGAAATAGTCCATTTATAGATTCAGTCTTTGGGGCGGCTTCCTGATCCTTTCTGGATAGCGCCTTTCCTGAGGATCTTGTTCTTGGTGCGGAGGCGATTCTGGCCCCCTTTCGTCGGTTAGTTCATCAGGTTCTGCTGCTACTGTTTCTGAGGTAGATGCTACCGGTATGTCGGGTTCATCCCCAGGTACGCGAGACATGGGGTTGACTCGTTCCTGTGACGCTAGGATCCGGTCAACGTGGCGTCTCACAATGTTCTCCCCGACATCCACTGTGTACATTAATGGCCCCTGCCGTGTGCCTATCGTTCCGGGTTGCCATTTCTCTGTTCGGTAGTCGCGGGCCAAGACTGGTTGTCCTACATTGAAGCTCCTTGTCGGCTTCTCATTGATGTGCTGGAATTGCTTATCCTCAACATTTCTTCGCACATTTGGTCTGAGCAAATCCAGACGAGATCTCAACCTTCGGTTAAAGAACATCATGGCCGGGGTCTGGTTGGTAACTGCATGTGTCGCATTTCTGTAGGCTAACAGGAAATTGTCCACCTTATGCTGTAATGGAATTTCATCATCGCACATGGCCCTTATCGCCTTTTTAAAGGTTTGTACGAACCTCTCAACCAATCCATTTGTGGCTGGATGATACGGGGCGGATGTGTAATGCCTTACCCCATTCCTTCTCATAAATTTCCGAAACTCTTCGGACACAAACTGTGGTCCGTTATCAGAGCAAATCTGCTCTGGCAAGCCGTTCCTGGCAAATATGGTCCGTAGGACTGCAATCGTTTTCTCTGTAGTGGTGGAGGACATTTTGATCACCTCAGGCCATTTCGAGTGCGCATCCACTGCTATTAAGTGTGGTAAACCACTGTATACCTGTTTGTATGTGTATGTGTATTCCACTAGGTACAGGTCTGGACATGCCTCGGCTGACTCCTCCCACTATTCCAGGTATATAAGTGACTACCTCCCAGTCCCTTAGTATCCTGGACGGGTCGACCACTCGAGACAAGACCTTCATTCTTTAGTTAATAAAAGCCTGGTTGTTACTCGCTTAACCTCAGTCTTTTGAGTAATTGATGGCGCATCAATTTTATTAACTAAATTTTTTATAATGGAGAAGATCCTCACACCAGCATGCCTGGACCTGGACAGTCGGGAAGCGGACGCTTCCAACAAGTTTGCTCACTGGCTCACGTGCTTCGAGACATTCCTGACTGCCTCCACTGCGGTCGAAACGGATGCGGACAAACTGTCTGTCCTGATCTCCAAGGTGAACCACCGAGTGTACTCAGTCATCCGGGACGCGACCTCGTACACAGCCGCCCTCCAGCTCCTCAAGACCCAGTACACGCGTCCTGTGAACGAAGTATACGCCAGGCACCTTCTGGGGAGTCGCAAGCAACAACCTGGGGAATCGACTGAGGAATACCTCCAAGCACTGTCCGTGCTTGGCCGGGCCTGTGGGTGTAAGGCAGTAACGCCCGCTAAGTACACGGAGGAACTGATCCGGGATGCCTTCGTAGCGAGCCACAGGTCCAACTACACCCGACAGCGACTGCTGGAGCAGAGTGACCTCACCCTCGACAAAGCCTCCGAAATCGCTCTAACGCTGGACGCAGCCCACCGGGGCATGGATGCCTACTCCTCTACACCGTGGACGCCGCGGGGAACGACAACCTGGGACACGGTAGGACAGCCCCATAGCACCGTGCCACCCCAGCCACAGCCCAACAACGGCCCAACTACCGCAGCAGTGTCCCAAAGCCAGACAGCAGTACCCCAAGGCCAGAAATGCTACTTCTGTGGCCAGGCCAAACACCCCAGAGCGCGCTGCCTGGCGAAGAATGCGACCTGCTCGGGCTGCGGGAAAAAGGGACACTACGCCAGCGTCTGCAAGGCCAAAGCCACCCCGAACGCCAGCAGCGCCGCGTGTGGGCCGGGCGAGCCGCCATCTTGGGTCCCCAACAGCGCCGCGTGTGGGCCGTGCAGGCCGCCATCTTGGGCCTCCCCAGCCATGTGCGAACCACCGCAGCAGCAGCCATCTTGGACGACTCCAGCCACATGGGAATCATGGACGCCGCCAGCTTGGACACCAGCCGGGACGCAGCAGACCGCCAACCCCCCCCCATCTGATACCCGCAGCGACACACCGACCCCTACGCTGGCCTCTGTTACGCTGGACCAAACGAGACCGCACCAACTAGCTCGGTCCAAAATGGACGTTAAGGTAAACGGCCATGCAATAAACTGCCTTTCTGACTCCGGGAGCACAGAGAGCTTCATCCACCCCGACACGGTGCGGCGTTGCTCTCTCCCAGTCCTGCCTGCGCACCAGCGGATTTCTATGGCCTCCGAGTCCCAGTCAGCGAACATTGGCGGCTACTGCGTGGTGACACTAGTAGTAGACGGGACTGTGTTCAATAATTTTAAACTTCTGGTCCTGCCCGACCTCTGCGCTGCCGTCCTACTGGGGTTGGATTTCCAGTGCCGCCTCAAAAGCGTTACGGTGGCCCCCTCCCCCCACTCACAGTCCGCAGCCAGCAGCCTCCAAATTGCCCGCCGCGCACCAGATGCAACCTCTCCACACTCAGAGTCCCACCCCCCCCACTGTTTGCTAACCTCACCCCCGACTGTAAGCCCATCGCCACAAAGAGTAGGCAATACAGTGCCGGGGACAGGGTTTTCATCAAAACTGAAGTGGAGCGGCTCCTGAAGGAGGGGATTATTGAGGGCAGCTCCAGCCCCTGGCGAGCCCAGGTTGTGGTCGTTAAGACCGGCGAGAAACAACGCCTGGTCATCGACTACAGCCAAACAATAAACCGCTACACCCTGCTGGACGCCTACCCACTCCCCCGCATAGCTGACATGGTCAACCAGATCGCGCAGTACCGCGTCTTTTCGACCATTGACCTGAAATCAGCGTACCACCAACTCCCCATCCGCCCTGAAGACCGCCAGTATACTGCTTTTGAGGCAAACGGCCGCCTCTATCACTTCCTTAGGGTTCCCTTCGGCATTACCAATGGGGTCTCCGTCTTCCAAAGGGAGATGGACCGGATGGTCGATCAAAACGCGCTGCAGGCCACTTTCCCTTACCTGGACAATGTGACCATCTGCGGCCATGACTTGCAGGACCATGACGCAAACCTCGAGAAATTCCTCCGCACCGCCCAACTCCTGAACCTGACATATAACACGGAGAAGTGCATATTCCGCACAGACCGCCTCGCCATCCTTGGCTGTGTTGTGGAACACGGGGTCATCGGCCCCGACCCGGACCGGATGCGTCCCCTTATGGAACTCCCACTGCCCCACTGCCTAAAAGCCCTGAAGAGGTGCCTAGGGTTTTTTTCCTACTACGCCCAGTGGGTCCCCTACTATGCAGACAAAGCCCGTCCGCTGATCAAATCCACCTCTTTTCCCCTGACGGCAGAGGCCCGCTTGGCCTTCCACCGTATCAAGGAGGACATTGCCAAAGCCACCATGCACGCAGTGGACGAATCCATCCCCTTCCAGGTGGAAAGCGATGCGTCCGACTTCGCCCTGGCCGCCACCCTTAATCAGGCGGGGAGACCTGTGGCATTCTTCTCACGAACCCTCCAGGGCCCGGAGACCAGACATTCCACGGTCGAGAAGGAGGCCCAGGCTATTGTGGAGGCTGTGCGTCATTGGAGGCACTACCTGGCCGGAAAACGATTTACCCTGCTCACTGACCAGCGTTCAGTTGCTTTTATGTTCAACAACAAGCAGAGGGGCAAAATCAAAAATGACAAGATCTTGAGGTGGAGAATCGAACTCTCCACCTACAATTACGAGATCTTGTACCGGCCTGGGAAGCTCAATGAACCCCCAGATGCCCTATCGCGTGGCACCTGCGCCGGCGCGCAGATCGATAGGCTGAGGGCCCTCCACAATGACCTCTGCCACCCGGGGGTCACCAGGTTCTTCCACTTCATCAAGGCCCGCAACCTGCCTTACTCCATCGAGGAGGTCAGGACCATGACCAAGAACTGCCAAGTCTGCGCTGAGTGCAAACCGCACTTTTATAGACCAGACAGTGCCCACCTGATAAAAGCCACCCGCCCTTTCGAACGCCTGAGCGTCGATTTTAAAGGGCCTCTCCCCTCCTCCGACCGCAATGTGTACTTCCTCAACATCATTGACGAGTACTCCCGTTTCCCGTTCGCTATCCCCTGCTCGGACATGACCAGTGCCACGGTCATTAAATGTCTGAACAGCCTCTTCACCCTGTTCGGTTTCCCCAGCTATATCCATAGCGACCGGGGCTCATCGTTTATGAGCGACGAACTCCGCCAGTACCTGCTCGCTAGGGGTATAGCCACAAGCAGGACCACCAGTTACAACCCCCGGGGGAACGGACAGGTGGAAAGAGAGAATGCGACAGTTTGGAAGGCCGCCCTACTAGCCTTAAAGTCTAGGGGCCTTCCGACCTCCCGCTGGCAGGAGGTGCTCCCCGATGCGCTCCACTCGATTTGGTCACTGCTCTGCACTGCCACCAATGCCACCCCTCATGAGAAAATGTTTGTCTTCCCAAGGAAGTCCACATCGGGGACATCGTTACCGCCATGGCTGACGTCCCCAGGGCCGGTACTACTGAGAAGACACGTGAGGGCCAATAAAATGGACCCCCTGGTCGAGAGGGTCGACCTCCTCCACGCCAACCCCCAGTACGCTTACATTGCGTACCCGGACGGGCGGGAGGACACAGTCTCCATACGAGACCTCGCACCCCTGGGGACCGCTGTAGGACGGGAGGACACAGTCTCCATACGAGACCTCGCACCCTCGGGGACCGCTGTAACCCACTACCCATTACCACCACCCCCCCACGACCCGATATCCAACCCCAGCAGCCGGCTCGCCTTGGACCGTCACCCACGAGGACTACACTCCAGGGCCCCAGCCTACACGGGACGCGACGCCGGAAGCTCCACCACCCCTGCCGTCGCCACGTCGATCACAGCGGCAGACAAGACCTCCGGAGAGACTCCAATACACGAACTTTTAAATACACTTCACCCCGCCGGACTCATTTTTAAACAAGGGGTGAATGTGGTAAACCACTGTATACCTGTCTGTATGTGTATGTGTATTCCACTAGGTACAGGTCTGGACATGCCTCGGCTGACTCCTCCCACTATTCCAGGTATATAAGTGACTACCTCCCAGTCCCTTAGTATCCTGGACAGGTCGACCACTCGAGACAAGACCTTCATTCTTTAGTTAATAAAAGCCTGGTTGTTACTCGCTTAACCTCAGTCTTTTGAGTAATTGATGGCGCATCATTAAGAACATTGAGTCCATGAATGGACCAGCAAAATCAATATGCACCCATTGCCATGGAGAGGAGGGCCACTCCCATGGGTGTAGAGGGGCATGTGGTGGTGCATTTTGGACCTTCTGGCATCCTGAGCAGCTCTTTGTTAGGTCCTCGATTTGTTGATCGATCCCCGGCCACCACACATAAGCCCTAGCAAGGCTTTTCATTTTCACCCCTCCCAGATGGCCTTCGTGAAGCTCATTGAGCACTCTCTCCCTTAACTTGGGTGGAATTACCACTCGCGATCCACACATCAAGGTCCCCTGGCATACTGACAGCTGTTCTCTTCTGGATGAGAATGCTGGCAACAGTGAGTCGCCATGTGTTGGCCATCCCTTCACCGTCAAATCATATACCCGAGACAGTGTCAGATCATTGCGGGTCTCCTTCTCTATATCCGCGTTAGTTACTGGCAATCGTTCAATTATCGACGAATAAAATATTTCGATAGGGTCCACTGCTGGTGCTTCCTCCGCAGTAGGCAGTGGCAGGTGTGATAGCCCATCAGCGTTTCCATGCTGTTTCATGCCCTTATACTCTATTTCATATTGGTTCGCCCCTAGAAAAAGGGACCATCTTTGTAGCCGTTGTGCCGTCATCACCGGAACGCCCTTCTTTGGATTAAAGATGGAGACAAGCGGCTGGTGGTCAGTCAGCAAGGTGAACTTCTGCTCATGCAGATAGTGGTTGAATTTTTTTACTCCCCATACTAGGCTGAGGGCCTCCCTGTCGATCTGGGCGTAGTTGCGCTCGGCTGAGGTTAGTGACCGAGATGCAAAGGCTACTGGCCTCTCCAACCCGTCTGGGAATTTGTGCGATAGCACCGCTCCAATACCATAGGGTGATGCATCACACGCCAACCAAATTGGTAGTGCTGGGTTGAAATGGGCCAACACCTCTTTTGATGTGATCAATTCTTTGCACTTCTGGAAAGCTCGTTTACATTCGTCATTCCACTTCCATGGTACCCCCGTTTGCAGTAGGGTGTTCAGTGGGTGTAATACTGTAGACAAATTTGGTAAGAACTTATGGTAGTAGCTCACCAGCCCGAGGAACGACCTCAGTTGTGACACATTTTCCGGTGCTGGAGCCTTGACTACTGCCTCAATCTTTTCAGGGGACTTATGTAACCCCTCTTCATCAATAATGTGGCCACAATACGAGATCTGCTTCTGGAAAAACTCGCACTTGTGGCGATTAGCTCGTAGCCCATATTCCTTTAATCTAGTGAGCACCTTCTCCAGGTTGGCGAGGTGATCACTGTCATTTTCGCCCGTGACCAGGATGTCATCCAAATAACACTGGGTCCCTGGAATCCCTTGCAGGACTTGATCCATTGCCCTTTGCCAAATAGCCGGAGCTGATGCTACCCCGAACACCAGCCGGTTGTACTGGTAGAGACCTTTATGAGTGTTGATCATGAGGTATTGTTTCGAGGCTTCTTCTACCTCCATTTGCAGGTACGCCTGGGCCAGATCAATTTTGGTGAAGCGTTTACCTCCAGATAGCGAGGCGAAAATATCCTCAATCCGTGGAAGTGGATATTGTACCGTGTGAAGGACTGGGTTCACTGTCACCTTAAAATCCCCACAGATGCGGACCTTCTTTGGTTCCCCAGGCGTATTACTCAACGACCTCTTCATTACAGGAACGATGGGTGTAGCCCACTCACTCCAGTCTACTTTGGACAGTACTCCTGAACGTTCCAACCCTTCCAGCTCTGCTTCGACGGCTGGTCGGATTGCATAAGGCACCGGTCGGGCCTTAAACAACTTTGGGCTTGCATTTTCCTCTATTTTAATCGTCGCTGTTATGCCTTTTAGTGTTCCGAGTCCCTCAACCTTCAGTGCCTGTATGGAATGCCAATCTAATTGTATCTTCCGGATCCATTCACATCCTAGTAGTGGTGGTCCTCCATCTGGCAATACATATAGGTCCATTTTGGGTATTTCCTGGCCTTTGTATATCACTTTCACCCATATTTTTCCTTTGGGGTAGACTTTTTGCCCTGTGTACGTCTTCAAGACAATCTCTGTAGCTTTCAAGGGTATATGTGAAAATAGCCGCTTGTAGTCCCTTTGGTTTATGACTGTTAGGGCTGATCCTGTGTCCAATTCCATTTTCACTTGGACTCCGTCTATCTTGAGCGTGCCCCAGATAGTCTGGTGATCCTCCATTTTGATTACCTTATTTAGTTTCAGACAACCCAGCTCCTTGCTTCCGGAGTCTGTATCACTTTTCTGTTCGTCTGAACTACTGTCCATCACCTTATGTACCTTTTTGTACTTCTCCTGTGGAGATTTCTTGCTGCTGGTTTTCTTCCCTGACCTGCAGACTCTTGCTATGTGTGCTGCTTTTCCACACTGTCTGCACACTTGGTCCTTGAACCAACAATCCTTCTGGTCGTGTGTTGTTCTGCCGCAGCGATAACACTTCCCTGCTCCATATGACATTTCATTGGTGCCATATTCTTGCGGTCTCCGTTGTATCTCTGCAGCGCCCCGTGCGGCTGCTTCGTGTGATACTGCCATGCTGAAAGCCTTGTACAGCATAAGATCCTTTTCTGATAGAAGCCGTTTCTGGGTTCCTTCACTTTGAAGCCCACACACAAACTTGTCCCTTAACGTATCTGCTAGTCCCAATCCAAACTGGCAGTGTTTCGATAGCTTGCGCAGTTCCGTTAAGTACTCAGAATTACTTTCGTCTTTATGCTGGTTCCTTTTGTGGAACTTAAATCTTTCTGCTATCAGCAGCGGTGTGGGGTTTAAGTGGTCCTGTAGGATTTCCACCATGCTTTCGAAATTCTTATCCACTGGCTTCTCTGGGGTTATTAGGTTTCGCAGTAAGCCATAAGTTTTTGCACCCATGGAATTCAACAAAACCAGTGCTTTCCTTGCATCTGGCACTTCATTCGCCTTGCAGTACACCTCAATGCGTTCCACATATGTCGCCCAATCTTCGACTTCATTGTCGAACGCAGTGATCCTGCCACTCTTCGGCATCCCTGGGTGTGATTAAACTGTCTAAAATGGCATCTCCGCGCTCTCCCTTCTTCTCCGCTGGCACAAAATGGCGTCTCCTGTGCTTTCCTTTCTTCCCGCGCTCGCCCTTCTTCTCCGCTGCGGCTTCTAAAATGGCGTCTCCCGCGCTCTCCCTTCTTCTCCGCGGCTCAATGGCATCTCCCGCGCTTCCTTTCTTTCCCCCGCGGACGCTGTTCAGCCCTTGAGCCCTGGCTGTGCTCTGCGCGTTCTCCTGTGTGCCTCTCTCGTTGCCGCCGCTCGGTCCTGAACCCGGCTGCTGCTTTACCCTCTCTCTCTTTTTGTTTTCCATCGACGCCGCTCGGTTTTCAACCCCCAGCTGCGCCCTGTGCGCTTCACCCTCTCTCTTACCCCGTCGACGCTGCTCGGCCTTTTCTGTGCCGTCGGTCGGCTCCAGCCGCCGCTGTCCGGGAAGGGTCTGCGCTGTACCTGTTGCCAGTCTGTTGCTGGATCGTCATGGCTGGAGAACCAAGCCCAGCTCTCAACAGCCTCCCCTGCGATGTTCACTCTCTGCCGGATGACTGGGCGGTTGCTCGTGGTCGACGCCCGTGCTTCTGGCCTCGACTTTCTTCCACCGTCCTCCTGGAGCGAATCCTTGAAAGGAAATTCAGAGTTGCAGGTAGATTCGAATCGACCTCATCGCCACTGTTGAATCCATGATTCTTAAAGTATGATGTTTTCCAATAACTAGACGGAGGCTGTAAATTAACAATCAACAGGTGTTTACTGGAGGAGGGTAGTCTAAAGATTAACAGTACAGAGGCATGCTCAAGGCTTATATACAGGTGTGGTCACTGCCAGTACTACAGTATACAGGAGCTGTAAAAGTAGTTCTCTCTTAAAGGTACATACACTACACAAAGTTATGAAGGTCAAAAAGCAAAGTACCTGCAAAGTTATGGTCAGAAGCCAAATCTACCTCAGACAGCGTTGACTCAATGCAGAAGTCTCTCTTTCTCTCTTTGTCTCTCTGCAAATCTCACTCTCTCTCTCAGAATGAGTGGTGCAAAAATGGCTACCACACAAAAGCCAGGAAGAGACCCCCTTTAAATAGCGCCTCCCCAGCCCCACAGCTACTGGGAAGCGTTCCAGTCAACCTGTCGTTGGTAGCGCCAAGCAGAAAGGAGGGGGGCGCCACTGAATTTCCGGTCCGGGGCGCCCCAAGCGCGTTGCACTCATGAATGACGTCAAGATCTGCGTGCGCAGGAGATCGGGCGGTATTGTTTAGTGCCGCCGCAAAATGTCCGGTCAATTTCGCGAGAGGCGCAGATATCGCCGCGCCCGGGCGCTAGTTGGTTTGCGCCCCACTTAGCGCCCTCTTAGGGTGCTAACGGGTGGTGCTACCAACTGAATTTTTCCCCCCATGACTCTGAAGGGCTGATTCTCCTCCGTAACGTAACCCTGCCCAGGGTGGAGCCCACCTGAAGTGTAATATCCCTGTCATGACCTGAACCTGCCTAGATTTCTGGGTTCAGGCATTAGGCTAGGTTAATGCTTCCCAGCACAGGCCATCCCGACCTGAAAGAAAGAAAAAAGACTTGCATTTATATAGCACCTTGACTTCAAAATGTTCCAAGCATTTCATAACCAAAGAATTCCTTTAGAAGTATAGTCACTGGTGTTTTGTAGGAAAATACGGCAGCATATTTACACAGTAGTTAATCTGTTTTGGTGGTTTTATTTGAGGGATAATGTTACTCAAAGCACCGGGAGAACTCCCTTGGATCTTTTACCTCCACCAAAAGATAACACATTTGACAATGAACTCCCTCACTGCAATGTCAGGCTAGATTATGTGCTCAAATCCTGGAGTGGGGTTTGACCTACAACTTTCTGACTCAGAATCAAAAGTGCTACCTCTCAGCCAAGCTAACTAAAGAGCAGCAGGAACATGACATGGTTGTTCACCGGACTGCTACATTAAAAAAAATACAGTGGGTTGTTGATAGTAGCCATGTGGCCATCCAGTCAACATATTCCAGCCCCTACTCCTCACCTGTGCACTATAAATCGCCCAGTACTACCTGCTCACCATCATTAATTGCATCCTCCAGAATATGTGTAGTTGTGCTGTGGTTGCAAAGATTGATGAGAAGGATGTATGATGTGGGGTGCTGTCCTCTTCTGGGCCAGTGGCAGTGCAGGCAGCCCTGCAATGACTGAAAAAGAACAAATGTTAGAATGTAAGATAACTTCAGACAGAGCTTGCTTTACAATATACTGCCTTGTGATCTTTATAGATATGTGGTTGTATGTTATGAAGGGAAAAGTTATTTGACTGGTGTGGGTGCCCTCAGCATGTTTTGCCCTGATGCTTCTCTTTTGTGAGAATGTATGTTACATGTCCTCTGCTTCCTAACCATATGCTCCTTCTAAGTATTTCTCCAGTGGGAGTAAGTGAGCAAGGTGGCTTGTGTGTGTTAGCGTCTGCCTCTAGTCCCACAGGTGGTCCAGTACCTTATTGTGCTGGATCAGTCGTTGAGTGGGTGGCTGGGTGTTACAGGAGAGACATCACCCTTAAAGATGCATGTGCCTGCGCCTCTGGCCACTTTTCCTGTACGTTGTAACTGTACTTCTCCAGCAAACACAACTTTTGACACTTCCCTACCATTAAGTTTTAGGCAGCAGCCCTTTAAAACTAGGTGCCTCACTGGATTGTCTGCCCCCTCAAGGAAAACACACTGCTTGCCAGGTTCCCTGGGCTTGTTTCTCATGCACAGAGAGCCTGTAAAAACGAGGAGGAGGGGGGTAGGTTTGCAAAATTCAGCGAGGCCAGCCTACTTTCCCCTCGTGCAGGCTTGCCCGCGCATTAGATGGCCGCAGCCCTTATTTTGCTGACGTTGTAAAATTGGAGCTTGCATTTCTACCTAATCAAATTGGCAGTACGTTCATGCTAGCAGTGGGCAGTTCAAATGCAACTTATTGTAACGAATAGCAGTTCAATTGGTCATACTCAGTAAATGATAAACTAAAGCAGAACCAATTGACCTGATATCTTGGCTAACAGGAGGGCCTAGAAATTCAGTTGGCGCCGCGCCAGGGCTTTAGCGCCGGAAAGTTAGCGCCGGCGCTAAGTCCCCCTGCGCGCGCCAAAAATTCAGTAGCGCCGCGCCCAAACGGCTGCCGGCGCTACTGAAGGGTGTTTGCGCCTGAAAATGGGCGCTACCTGCCGCATTGCGGCGCTATTCCGGCGCAGCGGCGCCCAATGTGGTGCGGCAGGCTCGGGAAGTGCAGGCCTCCTCCTTCAGTTAAGGAGGAGCTGCCTGCACCCGCCCGCTGGCCGGTAAAATCTTCACAAAAATGAGCCCGGCACCTCGGGGAAGTGCCAGGCTCGCAGCCCAGAAGCATCTGTTCCGCGGGGGGAGGTGGAGGAGTCCGGGGAGGGAGGTGCGGGCAGGCGGCCGGCGGGAAAGCGGCCGGCCGCCGCGCGACCTTAATGCGCCGGCGCAAACTCCTGTAAGACTCGGTTGCCAGAGTCTTAGTTGCAGCTGCCACGGGCGAGGCGGCCGTAACTCAATTTCGGCGCTGGGGCCCGTCACCACGGCAACCGGGATGCTGCGCACACCGATGACGTCATCGGTGCCGGCGCAGCGCAACCGGTCTACCGCCGATGGTAGGGCCCCAGGGAATTTCTGAACCGACTGTAAGTCCAGCGCAATGACCTCTAGCACCGCAAAATGGGCGCAAAGCCCACTCAATTTCTAGGCCATGGTATTTATTATATGGTTACTGCAAGTCACATGGACATGTAGGAGTTATGAATTAAAGATAACCAATCGTCAGGTCAAACTTGTACTGGCATGGTTCCATTCTATAGACTGAACATCCTGAAGCTGAGCTGACTCAGCTCCTCCAGTTTGAAACCATATTTTCAAGGGTGAGCTCATTCTTTTTGAAAACTGAAAATGTTTGAAAAAGATTTTTTTTAAACTGGATAAAGGAAGGACAACAAACAATTCAATAGAGGTAATAAGAATCATAACAAGTGTTGCAGAAAACAGTTGCAGTAAAATTAGCTACTAGACTTACACCATCACTTCCTGATATGTGGTCACGATGGGCAAAGTCCTGCAACAGGAGCAGGCATTTGGAAAATAGACCCTATAATGCTCGTTTATAGTAGCTTAACAGTACAAGCCAGTAAATAACATGTGAATCAAGGTCTTTGTCTAACCAAGATTCTAACCATCCGCATCACTTTTAAATATCAGATAGTCAGAAAAAGCCATAATGGGGGGTTAAGTTGTGCAGCGGATTAGACATTAACCTTTGACTTTTGGGACCCAGATAGAAATGCGCAGAGAGAGTCAAAATGCCGTGCAAATTATCACTCCGCATAGGAATATCACCAAGACTGATGGGATAAAAATCTCCTCTGTCTGCTGACTAACTTCCTATATGTAATACATTTGCAAACTCTCAATTTGGATTCGAGGGGATGTAAAATGTTAGCCTGTCTTTTCTCCTTACAGATGCTGACAAACTAGCTGCGAATTTCCAGTAATTTCTGCTTTTGTTTCATTTTTGTTCTTTTTATTTGTGCCAACAACCCTTACCCCAATGAACACAAAATTCCCAAAAGAAAGAAGTTAATTTCTTTGCCTTCCTTCGATTTTTAAAAAAATATTTCTGCTCGAGTGCTGATGATGTCTTTAAAGCACTGGTTTTCATGAGTTAGGCTTGTGACCAAGAGCAATTAACATCAGCACTTAAGGTCATCAACAAAGGTATATCAGTGGTCATGCCAATTGTGTTTGATAACTCGTTTTGCACTGACGGTTTAATTATAAAAATCAACAGATACAGTAACTCAAAAGAGAAGTTAAAGTTAAAGTTAATTATTACTTTTTATTATAGGTGTACTGTTGAGATTCCGGCTGTGAACTCAGCAGCCTCCAATCTCCCTCCCATTTTAATGGACAGGAAAGTTGCAAGCTGACGAGTGCAGAAGCAGAAAATATCGGCCTCCCTCTGTAAAATCAAGAATTTGCTATTCTCAATGATACTCGTGTAAAAATTTGCTCAGATATATCAAAATAATGCAAAGAAGGCAGGGCTGCGATCGGACAAAAGAAGTGAAAGAAACAAAAGAAGTAAAAGAGTTAAACGAGATGGTAATAGGCTGAGATTAGGTGTATAGTGTACTGGCAGGGCAGGAGATAGCTGCCAGGTGTGAGAGTGAAACAAAAGGAAAGGCGGGAGGGGGGAAAGGAGTGGAAAAATTACAAGCCGAGGTTATGATCTGAAATTGTTGAACTCGAGATTGAGTCCGGAAGGCTGCAGAGTGCCTAATCGGAAGATGAGGTGCTGTTCCTCGAGTTTACATTGAGCTTCCGTGGAACAATACAAGAGGCCAAGGACAATGAGGTCCGAGTGGGAATGGAGTGGTGAATTAAAATGACAGGCGAGCGGAAGCTCGGGGTCACCCTTACGGACTGAACGGAGGTGTTCCGCAAAGCGGTCACCCAATCTGCATTTGGTCTCCCCTATGTAGAGGAGACTGCATCGTGAGCAGCGAATACAGTATACTAGATTGCGAGAAGTACAAGTAAATCGCTGTTTCACCTGGAAGGGGTGTTTGGGGCCCTGGGCAGTGGGAAGGGGGGAGGTATAGGGGCAGGTGTTACATCTCCTCCGCTTGCACGGGAAGGTGCCAGGCGAAGGGGAAGGGCTGTTTGGGGTGATAGAGGAGTGGACTAGGGTGTCTCGGAGGGAGCGGTCCCTACAGAATGCTGAAAGGGGAGGGGAGGGGAAGATACGTTTGGTGGTGGAATCACTTTGGAGGTAGCGGAAATGCCGGAGGATGATCCGTTGAATGTGGAGGCTGGTGGGGTTGAGGAAATCTACATATTATAAGGGGTTAATTTCAGGTGCTTGCTGGGTAAAAGTTTTCAGACTTGACACCGGTCAAGAGTCGATGTGTAACTAGAGCTATTGCACGTACTTGGATTACAGCCAAGAACAGATGTCTGCCCACCTAATGAGAATGTAGAAGTGAAACAATGGGTTCCTTTGAAGTACCCAGTGACCTGACAACTTGCGATCGTAAGCAAACCTAGCCTCCCAATACATGATTAAGATTAAAGAGGACCTCCGGTTACACGATTCATGCCCTGTTATAGATTAACGGTTGACTTATGTGTCCAGGATCCTTCTGTCAATATGTTATTAATACCTGATGATTAATCTAAAATGTATCCTGATAGAGGAACAAAGGAATGTCAATTAAACTTGTTTGTTACACTGTATAAATATGGAACGCTTACGCTGTATCATTGGAATAGTAGCCTCACCCCTTGAGTAGAGGTGCTGATTCCCCTTGCAAGCGAAATAAAAGGCCTGTTCGTCTGACGAATCCAAGAGTGTATTGAGTCATTACCCAGAGCTAAGAAGTAAGGCACTTCAACAATTTGGAGGTTCCACCGAGATGGCTTGCTGTACCAATTGGTGAGTTAACAGACGCCGAGTACGTTGCTCAGTTAGGAAAAATCCCATCGGCCGAAGGTGGTGTTTTCCCACATTTTTGGGACTTTCCCTGCCAGAAGCATAGCTGCGCATAGTCTGTTTATTCCATTGGACAGTACTGCCATCGGGTAATTGACTCACAAGGTTCGGAGGTTAAACTGCCGTTGTGACTGCTTCCCTTTCAGAAATGGAACAGAGGATCAGCCATGAGGCGCTGACGCCCCGCGAACAGGATCGTGCAGAAAAGGACTGTAGGAAGTGCTGAAATAAAGGTACCAGAGAGAGAAGGTTAAGTCAGGAATTTGATTAACTAAGGAGCTAGCGATTTACTGGAAATTGAACTAGCAGGGTTCCAGCTTACTGAGAGAGAAGGCTAAGTCAGGAATTTGATTTAACTAAGGAGCTAGCGATTTATTGGAAATTGAACTAGCAAGGTTCCAGCTTGAAGTTAGTTGGGACAAATTGAAGGCCCTTTTTGCGAAAGATTTGGCTAAAGGGAGTAGGGTAGAAGGAGAGAAGAGTGGGTGAAGTTAGTTGGGACAAATTGAAGGCCCTTTTTGCTAAAGATTTGGCTAAAGGGAGTAGGGTAGAGGGAAGAAGAGTGGGCGATTGTCTGAAACACAGTGTCAATGTTTACTGTTTATGAGAGTGAGTATTTAACTACTTGTTATTATCAATCAACTTTGTCCAGTAAGGCTGTATAGGTTGGGGATTTAGTAACACTTTGGTTATTGTTTAACAAGTGTATTGTTTATTGTTTATTGTTATATGTATTAATGTTTAGTCATGTCTGATCTGTAGAGGCGTCCCACGCAGATCATAGAGTGTTACGGAATTGTTGTATGTTTTAACTAAAATATTTAAGCTGGAAAAAAAAAACTGCAGAAGGGGTTGGAAAAAGACTCAAGCCGGGGAAGTGAGTCCCGCGGCGGAATGTATGGTTGAGAAAATAGTGATGTCTTTTACATGATCCACTAAGCTATTGTGGATTCAGTATTTTCCCCAGTTAGAAATACCTTCCACGAGGGTTGAGAACCCTCGAGTTTTATAGTTTATTAATCTAATCTGTAGGGGCGTACAACGCAGATCATGGATTGTCACGGGAGTTTAGATTGTTTTAAGTGAACCACTTAAGCTGCTAAAATGGGTGCTAGCACCAGTAAGCCACCCGAGAAAGGCACGCCAGCAGCCTTTATGTTAAAGAACTGGTCAATCATCCATTGATCACCTACCAAATTGGTCCAAATGGACTGTAAGACTAGACCCTTTCCCTCAGATGGTTCATTTAACATAGAAAGAATTACTTGCCTCGAGAAATGTTTAACGGACAAGAGAGAAATAGAGAACAGCCAGATAAAAAGACTGCCTCTATGTTTGTTGAGTCAGAAGAAAAAAAAAATTAATTACCCCGAAGAAACACCTTTCTCCTCTATTATGGTAGGATAACAAGGTAACTATAGAAGGATGAATAGAGGGGAATATAGAGGAAGACGTGGTAGAGTAAGAGGGTATGGACGATCTGGTAATTGTTACAATTGCGGACAACCCGGACATTGGGCAAACCAATGCCCTGCGAAAAATCATCAGAACAAAACCTCCAATAATGGACCTCCGTTAGAGAATAAAGGTCCTAATTTCACTGTCCATAACCCTTTTTCGGACCAGTCAGGAGGTTACCCTACAAACGGACAGGGATTTAGGAGAAATAGAGATCAGAATTACTGACTGACACCAGCAGCCCCAGGCGCCACAGACCACCAAATGCCCGTTGTTTCTTTAAATTCACGCAGCGAACCTGAAATTAAAATGCAAATAGCTGGGAGACCTATGTCATTTTAGTAGATACAGGAGCAACCTTTTCGGTGTTAGGGAAAGGATATTCTGAAGGAATGCCTATTAATGGGAAAAAGACCCCGATAGCTGGATTGGCTGGAATACTACAACGCTTGAATCAATCGACTCCCCTCACAGTAAAAGTAGAAGAATTTGAGGAAGAACACTCCTTTCTGTTATCAGGAGATGTCTCTATGAATTTATGTGGAAGAGACTTGCTGTGCAAAATGAATGCTACAATCATTTGCTCCCCATCAGGAGTAACGGTAGAAATCCAAGTAGATGAGGCATATGCGTACCCAGTAACAGAAATAAAACACCCTGTTCTTTACGCATGGGAAATTGCCGACTCAAGTTTGAGTCCCAAACTTGTCAGTCTGTTAGGAGCATGGGGATTCGTTACAAGCTCCATAAAACAATACCAGGAATCCCTGAAACTAGGGAAATGGCATCCAAAATTGCACTGCACAGCCTGCTATGACAAAACAGGACAAGATTATCAGCCGTTTTTAAATTTAAAATACCTCCTAACTATTAGACTGCACAGCCCTATAAAGTTACAATTAATCCAGCTGCACCATTACCCAAAAGGTCACAGTATCCATTGTCAGAGAAAGCAGAAAAAGGAATTGAGCCAGTGATGGAATCATTGTTAAAACAGGGAGTTAACGCCGGATAGAATAAAGGTCGTTTGCAACACATCGTTGCCAAAAACTAAAAGAGAAATGAAGCATTTTCTAGGAATGACTGGCTATTGTAGACAATGAATATTGAACTATTCAGAAATAACCAGACCACTATTGGACATGAGCATGACAAATTTGGAAAATTCGCGGTTACCTGACTTCCTCGGGAACCCAGATTAAAAATGCACAAGAAGTGCAAAATCTTTTACTAGCTATTCAGAGACGTAAACAGATTGCAATTATTAAGTGCCAAGCGCACACGGGGCATTTGGACGAGGTTGCGCTTGGAAACGCTGCTGCAGATAGCGCTGCTAAGTCAGTAGCTATATCAAGCACTGAACGATAAGTTTCAGCCTTCCCTGTTAGGGAAAAGCCAGAGATACCGCAGCCCCCGTCCTTAGATGATGTGCTGACCCATCAAGATAGGGCCAGTTCTGATGAAGTAAAGGAAGGGGTTGTTGATCATTGTTTTAAAAACACTGATGGCTTATGGGTTCATCATGACGGCCGCATGGTGGCACCCAAATCATTACTATCACCAATTGCCCAATGTGTTCATAAATTCACCCATGCGGGCAAAGGGGGGATGGCGGACTATATCCTCAAGACCTGGTATGCACCAGGAATCTCAAAGTTGGCAAAACAAATATGTGAAAATTGTACTATCTGCCAGACCATGAATGCAGGGAAAATAAAGAAGGTACAGCCTGCATCCCACCCAAACCCCATGGGCCCTTTTGTACACTTGCAAATGGATTTTATTGAACTACCTGTGTGTATGAGCTTTAAATATGTATTAGTTATTGTTGATATGTTTTCAAGATGGATTGAAGCGTTTCCTTGTAGAAAGAGTGACGCCACTACTGTTGCTAAATGTTTATTGAAGGACATTGTGCCTCGCTTTGGGATACCAGCAAAACTGTCAAGTGACAATGGGTCCCATTTTACGGGAACAGTGATTAAGGAACTATGCAAAGCCTTACAGATTAACCAGCACCTCCATTGCAGTTATCATCCACAGTCGGCTGAACTAGTGGAAAGATATAACGGGATGCTGAAAAACAAGCTTGCAAAACTGTGTAAAGAAACTGGACTTAAATGGGTTGATCTGTTACCCATAGCTTTAATGACAATGCGGTCTGCTACCAACAGAACTACAGGATTGTCGCCTCACGAGATCGTCATGGGAAGACCACAAAGATTGCCCTTTTCGGCACCTTTAACAGCTAAACAAATGGACATTCATAAAATGGAGGAAGATATGTTGAGTTATTGCATTGCACTAACCAAATGCATTTCTAGTTTCCATCAACAGGTGAAGGAAGCCCAGGTCGATCTCGCTGAAGGAAAGTGCCATACTTTCGAGCCAGGAGATAACGTCTATATAAAAATCTTCAAGCGAAAGAATAGCCTTCAACCCAGATTTGAGGGACCCTTCCAAGTACTCCTGACCACAAACACCGCTGTGAAAGTAAAGGAGCGACCAACATGGATACATGCGTCCCATTGTAAGAAGGCATCAGTTGAAGACGATACACTGCCAAGATGAACTGGATTTGGACTTTAACAAGACTGTTCTTTTTGTCAACAATAATTGAAACTGCCATATGGATTTACCCAGATCCTCTGCAAGGCACACCATGCATAAAAGAATGCGTACTTTTAACCAAAAATCTCTTTTATATTATATGTTATAATGAGACCATGAAAGTCCAGCTCCAGGACCATACTATGCAGGTACCCCCGTATCAACCCCTAAATCTTAGGGTAAGACAGGGTAAGATAGTAGAAGAAGATAGTGGACAAAGGCTTGATAAGCTATGGGTCACATGCCCTGATACTGTATTACCAAGTGACAGAACTGCGAACGGAGGGGTTATCTGTAATGGTAATTCGAGAGGAGGACTGGCCCTGACAGCTAAGTCAATGTTTTGTGATAATCCTTTTACACAACCCCTCGTTTCAACATCAATTACTCAGAAAAGAAAAATTAATAGGACCGCTAAGAAACAAGGAGGGAGAGGTGGAAGACTGTTAAATAAGCATAACTATCATCATGTTAATACCTTTGTATACATCAGTTATTTGCACCAGATGTGGAACAAATTTGAAGCCTATAATAACACCTATTTCATCTGTGGGCATAGAGCATACCCTTGGTTACCACAAAGTTGGACTGGGTCATGTTACTTGGGATATGTAGTGCCCTATATACATCATATTTCATCTTTGGATAGCCACCCTGGGACACGAGTAAAACGAGCCATTACAGAAACTGAAAGGTTCTTTGCTGTAGCATTTCCCTGGTATGGAACAGGGAAGTTAGCAAGAGAATCTATAAACATGGCAGCAGTGTTGGAACAAATAGCCAATGATACTGCTGATGCTCTTAGTGATGTAAACGCAGAAATGGTGGCTTTGCGCACTGTTGCCTTACAAAACCGCATGGCTCTGGACTATTTGTTGGCAAAAGAAGGGGGCACATGTGCAATCATAAAAACCGAATGTTGCACCTATATTCCAGATAGCTCAGAAAATATCACCAACCTGGTAAACCACATAAAGGAGGCCGTAAAGAAACTACGTCAACCTGAACAGTGGTCCATGTGGGATTGGATTTCAGGGTGGGGAGGAGCAATAGGAAAGCAAATTTTGGAAGTCTTAATTGCAATTGTGATGATAATAATTCTAATTAGTTTATTGATTGGTTGTTTAAAATTATTGTGTACAAAAAATTTTTCCTTATTGACGTCAACTCCTCCAGTACCAATGATGTCTGAATATGAGGATATTAAGGGTGAGACCTTTGATGTAGAATTTCTTAAACATGGCGAAATAGATTGTCCTTAGAAAGGACAAAAGGGGGGAATGAGGAAATCTACATATTATAAGGGGTTCATTTCAGGTGCTTGCTGGGTAAAAGTTTTCAGACTTGACACCGGTCAAGAGTCGATGTGTAACTAGAGCTATTGCATGTACTTGGATTACAGCCAAGAACAGATGTCTGCCCACCTAATGAGAATGTAGAAGTGAAACAATGGGTTCCTTTGAAGTACCCAGTGACCTGACAACTTGCGATCGTAAGCAAACCTAGCCTCCCAATACATGATTAAGATTAAAGAGGACCTCCGGTTACACGATTCATGCCCTGTTATAGATTAACGGTTGACTTATGTGTCCAGGATCCTTCTGTCAATATGTCATTAATACCTGATGATTAATCTAAAATGTATCCTGATAGAGGAACAAAGGAATGTCAATTAAACTTGTTTGTTACACTGTATAAATATGGAACGCTTACGCTGTATCATTGGAATAGTAGCCTCACCCCTTGAGTAGAGGTGCTGATTCCCCTTGCAAGGGAAATAAAAGGCCTGTCCGTCTGACGAATCCAAGAGTGTATTGAGTCATTACCCAGAGCTAAGAAGTAAGGCACTTCAACAGGGTGAAAGGTGAGGACAAGGGGAACCCTATCGTGGTTCCGGGAGGGAGGGGCAGGGGTGCGGGCAGAAGTGCGGGAGATAGAACTGACACGGTCGAGGGCAGTGTCAACCACGGTAGAGGGGAATCCTCGGTTGCGGAAAAATCTATATAAATCACTGTAACATTTGCATATTGAATTATCATTGGCCCGCAGGCATCTGTAAGGAATACCTATTATATTCACATGTGATCACATGCTGAGTTGTCATTGGCCTGCAGGCATCTGTAAGGACTACTATTGTTTTGAAGACCCAGGCTAGGGGTTCTAATGCCAGGCTTTTCCCCACTGCACTGATATGAATAAGATCACAGACCTAATGTTTAAATAAAGAGTTAAACTGTAATACTCCGTTGTCCTGCAATTTATTATTTTTATACAAAGTGTGTAAAACAAGACATGGTGTCAGAATAGGGATTGTAAATGGATATCGTTGGAGCTCCCTTGCCTCGAATGAATTGGGGATCTTTGAACTTACCTGTAGAATGGCGCAAGTTCAAGCAACATGTGGAGTTGATGTTCTTTGGTCCACTGAAAAGCAAAGGGGAGGAAGAAAGATGCAGCTACCTACTCCTGTGGATCGGAGAAAAAGGGAGAGACATTTTTAACACATAGTCTCTCACCGCGAATGAAGCAAAGGTACTGAAAAGTTATTTTGACCGTTTTGAATCATATGTGATGCCCAAGACAAATACAATATTCGCTAGGTACAAGTTTCAGGAGAAAGTACAAGGAGCTAGTGAGTCGTTTGAACAGTTCGTGACTGAGTTAAACTGCTGGTAAAAGACTGTGAATATGCAGATAAAGATGAGATGGTCAGACACTGCATCGTGTTTGGAATACATTCAGCTAAAGTGAGAGAGAAACTATTGAACGTTGGGTCCGGACTAAAGCTGGACAAAGCTATGGACATAGCTAGATCGCACGAGATAGCCCAAGCACAGTTGAAAACCATAACCGGCACCACGAGCAGCTCGCGTGAACAGACAGTGCATGCAGTTAATAGACACATGCCAAAGAACACCGCCCAGAGAGCGTGTTTCAGAACAGAAAGAACAGAGAGAGTTCTAAAAATGAGCGACACAGACATAAAACGCTTCAAAAACTGTGGATATTGTGGAAACAAGGTGCATGGGGAAAAGGAGCATTGCGCTGCCAAAGGAAGGCAATGTGCTAAATCTGGTAAACAGGACCACTTTGCTAACGTTTGCAGGACTGTTTTTGGATTAGCAGTACACACAGTGAGTGACAGCCAAATGCCAGATAGAGAGCCAAATGCAGAGGAACTGTTTATTAATTCTGTGTCACAGAAAAAACAGATTTCAGAGACTGAGCAAGCCTTTGCAGATATTGAGATAGGAAAACAGGGCACAGAGCTTAGGTTTAAACTAGACACTGCAGCTCAGGTTAATGTAATTCCTCTGAGTGAGTATCACAGCTTGAAGGATGAGTGTGAGTTACAGCCCACCTCATGCAGACTGACCAGCTATGGGGGTGAGCAGCTCATTGTAAAAGGCACATGCGTGATGAAATGCAAGTACAAAGAAAGCGACATGATATTGGACTTTTACATTGTTGACACTCGAGCACCTCCAGTGCTAGGTCTAAAGGCATGTTTAGACATGGACCTCATGAAGCTCGTGCTATCATTGACAGCACCAGTTGAGAAACAGACAGTCATGGAGGAGTTTGCTGACGTTTTCAAAGGAATCGGACTATTCCCAGGTGAATGCACTATTCACCTTAACACAGCAGCAACCCCTGTGGTTTGCCCACCGAGAAGGATACCCCTTGCTCTATGTAGTCACCTGAAGGAGAAGCTGCAGAGCATGGAGAATACAGAAATCATCGTCCGGGAAACAGATCCGACAGAGTGGGTCAACGCGTTAGTAATGGTTGAGAAACCACGTACAGGCAAGCTCAGAGTCTGTCTCGACCCCAGAGATTTGAACAAGGCTATCAAACGCCCTCACTACCCTCTACCAACGCTAGATGACATCACACCCAAGCTAGTGGGAGCACGTTACTTCAGTGTAATGGACGCATGATCAGGATACTGGACTATCAAGCTCACGGAAGAGTCATCTAAGCTCAACACACCATTTGGACGCTACCGATTTCTGCATTTACCATTTGGTCTTATCTCAGCTCAGGATGAATTCCAGAGGAAGATCGACGAAACCTATGAAGGCCTCGTCGGAATCGTAGACGACATCCTCATCTATGGCAGGAATAGAGAGGAACATGACAGGAACCTCCGTGCGATGCTACAAAGATCACGGGAGAAAGGTATCCGGCTCAACCCCGAGAAAAGCATAATCGGATCCACCGAGATCAATTATTTCAAGCATCGCCTCTCACCTGATGGCATTAAGCCAGATTCAGAGAAAATCTCCGCCATCAAGATGGAGCCGCCGAAGAACCGCGCCGAGCTGGAGACAGTACTAGGCATGGTTAACTACTTAGCCAAGTTTGCCCCGAGCCTCTCCGAAATCAACGCACCCATGCGTCAGTTGCTCAAACAATCCAATGAGTTCCTGTGGGACAAACAACATGACACAGCATTTCAGAAAATGAAAGACCAAATCACCAGAGAACCCGGGCCAGTTCTTGCCTAATTCGACCCCAACAAAGAGCTCAGACTACAAGTGGACGTGTCAAAGTACGGACTAGGTGCAATATTACTGCAAGAAGGAAAGCCCATCGATTACGATTCCAGATCTCTCACAGACAGTGAAATCAACTATGCTCAAATCGAGTAAGAGCTATATGCAATTCTGTTTGGATGTAAGCGTTTCCACCAGTACGTCTATGGCCGACAAGTCATTGTGGAATCCGACCACAAGCCCCTCGAGTCAATCATGAGGAAACCACTAGCCGCAGCCCCACCAAGGCTACAGAGAATGATCCTTCAGCTACAGAAGTACGACTTCACAATCATTCACCGTCCAGGCAAAGACATTCCTGTCGCAGACACGCTCTCCAGAAAGTCTCTTAGCTACCAGGACAGCAGCCTTAGTGAAGGCATGGATGTGTAGGTGCACATGGTGTACAACAGCTTACCTGTGAGTGACTCAAAACTGAAGGCGATCCGAGCAGGAACAGAGAAAGATGCACAACTCACACTGCTGAGCAAAGTCATATGTGAAGGATGGCCTGAGGAAAGGAGGAAATGCCCTCAGAGCATATCTGAATTCTGGAACCACAGAGACGAACTGTCACAAATCAACAGAATCGGCTTCAAAAGGGAGAAAATCATCATCCCTACCAGTCTCAGAGAAGAGATGTTGACAAAAATTCATGCTGGACATATGGGCATGGAAAAATGCAAACAAAGAGCACGTGACATTGGCCCAGAAATTCGGGTCCCAACGCGTGAGTACGGATGGAGTACTCACGCGTGGACCCGATGGAAGTGCCGGAATCTTGCATGCACTACGCATGCGCGGGAAGCCGGCACTTCTGATCCTCTGAACCAAGGGGTTCAGAGGTCGAACGCGTGCGCACAGGTGTCTGCGCGTGCGCGTTGAACTTCCATTTTTTTTCAGGTTTTAACGTGCGGGTAAGTCTGTACATTTTAGAAATGTAAAAAGCAGCCGTAAGGACTTCATTTTCAAAGGTAAGTGGTCAATTATTTAAAATTAAAACATTTTTTCCACAGGTTTTTTACTTTTAAATACTTTAAAGCAAGGTAAGTTTATTTTTAGCCCCGTTTTATTATTTTAAAAAATTTCAAAAATTTAAATTTTTGTTTAAAATAGTTATTTAATGTCATTTATAGTTTATTTACAAAGTGTGATTTTTAAAAAAATTTATTTGAAGGTAAAGTACAGTTTTACAGCCTCAGCATTTATACGTTTTGACAGGTCTATCTGTCAAGACTTATGAATGGAGCATTCCCTGCTCCGATTGGCTGCCTGTTGCTCACGTGATCCCAGGGGACGCATCACACTAACTATGCCCCTGGGACACGCCAGCATAGCGCGCCGGCCTCTGGGACAGGCCTCGGAGAGGAATTCCCTGCAGGCCAAGAGGTCAACTGCCGGCGCGCTAGGTAAGTGTAGGTCGGGGGCTTGCACCCGCGGGAAGCCCCCGACCCGAATTTCTGGGCCATTATGTTTTGGCCCGGAATGTGCAAACACATTGAGGACATTGTCAGAAAATGTTCCATTTGTCTAGAACACTGCCCATCAAATGTCAAAGAGCCCATGATACCTCACCGTATCCCAGACAGGCACTGGCAGGTCACGGCAACGGATCTGTTCACAAGGAACAACGAGGACTACATAGTGACTGTTCATTACTACAGCAGATTTTTTGAACTGGACAAGCTTCACAGCACCACATCTGCAGCTGTGATCCACAAGCTAAAGGCAGCCTTTGCCAGGCATGGCATGGTAGAGACTTTAGTCTCAGACAATGGCCCCCAATACAAATCAAAAGAGTTCGAGTCATTTGCCAAGGCATGGGATTTCACACGTCACCTCAAGCCCACATTACCCTCAAAGTAATGGGCTTGCTGAAAAAACTGTCCAGATTGCAAAAACACTCATGGACAAAGCCAAAGCGGACAAAAGAGACCCCTACATCAGTCTCCTTGAGTACTGCAACACTCCAGTTGACAACTTCAAGTCACCAGCACAGCTGTTGATGAGCCGCAGACTTTGCTCAATCCTTCCAAGCACCAACCAGCAGCTGCAGCCAGAGGTCATCAACTGCAAGCAAGTGCATGCAAAATGTGTACAGAGACAGCAACACCAAAAGAGATACTATGACAGGTCAGCTAAACTACTGCCGCCGCTGCACAATGGAGAATCCGTCAGAATCCAGGAGCATGACTACTGGAAGCCAGCAGTCGTCATCCAGCCAGCTGACACTGAGCGATCGTATCACGTCCGCACCCCCGAAGGACAGGTGTACCGCCGCAATCGCAGGCACCTCCTGAACACCAAGGAACAACACCGTCATTCCGACGAGAGGATCAGTTCAACAGAGTGTGATGAACAGAGCAATATTCAAAACACATCATACTTACCTGAACCTGAATTGTTGACCGGTTCAGGAGCATGCTCAGTTTCATACCACACAAGGTCGGGACGAGAGGTCAAGCCTAGAGTTATCCTTGACTTGTGAACTGTCAAAGGGTGTAGGCGGATCGCTGCCCTAAAAAAAACTGTACATCGTTATTGAAACGTTGAGATGTTTTCAGTGCTAGTTAAATGCTGAGTTTACTTCTATGTTTATGCTACCGAGAACATTATGTAGAAGAAAGGTTTAAAAGTAATGCATAACATTTTTCTTTTAAAAGAAAGGGGATGTAACATTTGCATATTGAATTATCATTGGCCCGCAGGCATCTGTAAGGAATACCTATTATATTCACATGTGATCACATGCTGAGTTGTCATTGGCCTGCAGGCATCTGTAAGGACTACTATTGTTTTGAAGACCCAGGCTAGGGGTCCTAATGCCAGGCTTTTCCCCACTGTACTGATATGAATAAGATCACAGACCTAATGCTTAAATAAAGAGTTAAACTGTAATACTCCGTTGTCCTGCAATTTATTATTTTTATACAAAGTGTGTAAAACAAGACAATCACTAAATAAAGAGAAACTGTTTCCGCTGGCAGGACGATCAGCAACCAGAGGACACAAATTTAGGATAATTGGCAAACAAACCAGAGAGGAGCTGAGGAAAATGTTTTTACACAGCGAGTTGTTATGATGTGGAATGCACTGCCTGAAAGTGTGGTGGAAGCAGCTTCAATAGTAACTTTCAAAATGGAATTGGATATAATGGCCGGAATTTTAATAGGGAGTCAGGTTGGGAGCGAGGGGGGTGGGTGGCCCCCGCTCCTGGGGGAATGGGTTTCGAATTTAAAAGCAGGGCCTGATTTGCATTTCAAACCTTTGTTTCCCACCCGCAGCCAGCCAGATGGAAAGGCTGGTTGGCTGTGGGCAGGTAGGTCTGTGGCTCAAGGCCGCAGAGAGGAGGGAGGGAGGGAGCAGGCGCGGGCCGAGGGTGGTCAGGGAACGCAGCAGCATCGGGGGGGTGGCGGTGGAAAGGATCGGGGCCGCAGCATCGGGGGTGGGGGGGAGGGAGAAGGATCGTGGCTGGAAAAGAATTGGGGCTGGAGGTGGGAAAGTGATTGGAGGTCTCGGGATGGGGGATCAGAGGCCTCATTGGGGGAGTGGAGGCCTCGTGGGGGAGATTGGAGGTCTCGTGGGGGGGTCGGAGGTCTCGTGGGGGGGTCAGAGGTCTCGTGGCAGGGGTTGGAGGTCTCGTGTAGTGGGTCGGAGGTCTCGTGGGGGGGATCGGAAGTCTCGTGTAGGCGTCGGAGGCCTCGGGGGGAGGGGGCTCCTGGAGGTAAGTGTAAAGGCATTTACCTCCTGGATCCAACAGTCCTCGCCTTACTTTAGCTGGCGGGTTCCCCAAGGCCTGAGAAACCCGACTAGCCAGAGTTAAATTTGAAACAGTGGTTAAATCTGAGGCATGCCAGCCTCATTATAATATTTAAATGAACAACCCGCCTCCTGGGCGCAGGTTAGCTGCCTGCCCCCCACACCCCTCCCCCCCTGCCCCCCCCCCCCCCCGGTTAACATTGGAAGTTGGAGGCGGGTTCGGGTCAGGATTCAGTTCCATAACACTTTAACCTCTCACCCGACCCCAACCCACCCGTTTTTAGGGTTAAAATTCCCCCGATATACTTTGAAAAGGAAAAATTTGCAGGACTATGGGGAAAGAGCAAGGGAGTGGGACTAATTGAACAGTTCTTTCAAAGAGCCGGCACAGGCACGATGGCCTCCTTTTGTGCTGTATGAATCTATAATTCTAGTGCACTCTCTCAATAGCTCAATGAGCAGTAGTAGCTGCATCATATAAACCAGGAGATCCCAGATTTGATCTGGAGTCTGTGCTGAGTAGGCCAATCTCAGTCAGGGTGGTACATTTGGCTCCAGCACCCTGAGTTTTGCAAGGAGAAAGTCAGCTCTGTTTCATGCGTCTAATTGCTAACCAGTAATCCCTGTTGAAAAATGTATGTTTGGATGTCGGGTGAGGACAAGATTGTGCTTGATCCTGGTGTCCCATGTATGGAAACAGGAGTAGGCCATTCAACCCCTTGAGCCTATTCTGCCTTTCTATTAGATCATGTCTGATATGTACCTCAATTCCATTTACCCCCACCTCCAACCTTTGCAGCATATCCCTTGGTACTCTTAACTAAGAAAGATCAATCGATCTCATCACATATACAAAAACTTTTCCTGATTTTTGACTATTTAAAAGAACTTGAATTTATATAATGCCTTGCACAACCTCAGGATGTCCCAAAGCGTTTTATAGCCAGCGAAACACTTTTGAAACCTAGTCACTATTGTAAGGTAGGAAATGCATCAGCCAATTTGTGCACAGCAGGGTCCCACAAACAGCAACAAGATAATCACCAGCTCATCAGTTTTTAATGATGTTGTTTGAGGGATAAATACAGGCCAGGACACAGGGGAGAACTTCCTCGCTCTTCTTCGAATAGTGCCATGGGATTATTTATGTCCACCTGAGAGGGGTGACTGGGTCTCGGTTTATCATCTATTCCGATAGACAGGTTTACTAGAAGATTCCAGTCATAGTGAAGCTGTTATCTACAATGTTAATCAAAAACCAGAATGCATTCTGTGGGTATTTTATTGGAAGTTAAAATCTACTTTCTAAAGACCATTAGATAGGTCGCACCTGGAATATACCTGCAATCATCACAGCCCCAGGACATCACTGCAGGAGTTCCTCAGGGCAGTGTCCTAGGCCCAACCATCTTCAGCTGTTTCATCAATGACTTTCCCTCCAACATAAGGTCAGAAATGGGGATGTTCGCTGATGACTGCACAGTGATTAGTTCCATTCACAACTCCACAGATAATGAAGCAGTCCATGCCATCATGCAACAAGACCTGGATGACATTCAGGCTTGGGCTGATAAGTAAGTGGCAGGTAACATTCGCGCCACAGAAGTGCCAGGCAATGACTATCTCCAACAAGCGAGAGTCTAACCACCACCCCTTGACATTCAACGGCATCACCATTGCTGAATCCCCCACCATCAACATCCTGGGGGTCACCATTAACCAGAAACTTAACTGGACCAGCCACATAAATTCTGTGGCAACAAGAACGGGTCAGAGGCTAGATATTCTGTGGTGAGTGTCTCACCTCCTGACTCCCCAAAGCCTTCCTACCATCTACAAGGCACAAGTAAGTGTGATGGAATACTCTCCACTTGCCTGGATGAGTGCAGCTCCAACAATACTCAAGAAGCTTGACACCCTCCAGGACAAAGCAGCCCACTTGATTGACACCCCATCCACCACCATAAGCATTCACTCCCTCCACCACCAGCGTACCGTGGCTACAGTGTGTACCATCTACAAGATGTACTGCAGCAACTCGCCAAGGCTTCTTCGGCAGCACCACCCAAACCCGCGACCTCTTCCACCTAGAAGGACAAAGGCAGCAGGCACATGGGAACACCACCACCTCCAAGTTACCCTCCAAGTCACACACCATCCTGACTTAGAAGTATATTGCCAATCCTTCATCATCGCTGGGTCAAAATCCTGGAACTCCCTAACTAACAGCAATGTGGGAGTACCTTCACTACACGGACTGCAGCGGTTCAAGAAGATGGCTCACCACCACCTTCTCAAGGGCAATTAGGGATGGGCAATAAATGCTGGCCTTGCCAGCGACGCCCACATCCAATAAATGAATAAAAAAAATTGGGAGAATTCTTTCAAAGGACAATTCATTGGAGAGTCTTCAGAAAGAACATGTTCTGAAACTTGGGGATGAAAGACTCAGGCCTGAGCTTATTTTATCGGCGAAAATAAGATCATGCATGTGTGATTGCCTGTGTGGGGGTGTATATGATGAAAGCCTTCAAAATGCTGAAAGCCATAGATAGTGTTGGAGTAAATAGGCTTCTTAACTTAACCTGTCAGTATAGAATTAGAAGATGCAAGTACAAATTTAATAAGTCTCGAGGGAGACTAGAGATTAAAATGTATTTTGTTCTGTGTAATGTTATGGATTAATTTCTTTCTAAACTGGGAAGGTTTATATTGACATTCTTAAAATGATTTCTCTTTAACTTTACAAACAGAGTGAAAGAAGATTCCCCCCGATGGAGTATGGAAATGCAGAATAGATGTAAGCAAAAGCGGTTAACACTATGTTGGCTAACTACTTCATTAAAGAGCTGAATAAGTATCTGGTTAGGAATGGGAGTGAAGAACATAAAGATGAGATGATCAGATATTTCAGGAAGCATGTAGTTCCCATGCTTCTGGAGCTAGGGAAATATCAACTGTAGAAAACAACAGCTGGTTTTGAATAATGGTAATGTGGAAGTTGGATTAGTATCTTGGAATTTTATTTGATTACATTGCAGGACCTGGGAGAAATTATGCAAAACTTTCTCTCAAAATAAACAAAAAATGCTTTTATAAGAACGAATTTGGATTCATAAAATGATGTATTGGAGTAGAATGGGGGACAGGGATCGATTCATGTGCCTGAACGAGTAGGCCAGAGACTCATCTGATATTGGGCATTGGGCCTCATTTAAATTATGAGCTGTGGGCACCTACTGGGCTTTCGTCAGCAAAGAGTCCTATTGGACCACTACTTCACCAGCAATTTCCCTCAGACCCACAAACTTTTGGACTATCTCAGGGTTCTTAAATTCTAATCAGATATGTTTTAGGGGTACATCATTGCCATGCATGGTCTTCCTCTTCCCACACTAGTTTTTGATGACTCCTCTTATAAGATTCAGTTTGTCTTAGTTGCACTGACAGTTTGTAAGACAATTCTTAGATTTCAAAAGAGTCAGCCAGACAGAAAAGTGATATTTTGATGACACCCCTTTAGATGACAGCCACCCTTGAAAGACTTTTTCCACCTCAAGATGTGTGCCGACTTGGCTAGTAAGATTTGGGATTCACTAGTTTCCCTCTATTGGGACCCAGTCATGTTGCCCTTTGACTTTTTCCTCTACATTCTGCATCCTTGCCTTCGCCACTGTGTGTTCCAAGATAGCATAACATTAATGGAAAATCATGGTTGGCACACAAAAAACTTCCCAGTAAGTGCTCTTGGCAGGTAAGGCTCCCTCTGTGCCGGAAATGCACATTTGGAAAATTGTCCCTTTTATTTATAATGATAACAATGATTTTTTTTAAAGAAATACTGCGAAAGTATGGCTAAGGTAACAACAACAAAGTGTACTTCTCCAAGAAAAGGGAGCAAGAGCTCTGCCGATATCTTCACTCTGGATTCATTTCAGTGTAAATGTCAGTTTCTCTTCGAGGTTAATTGACTCCAACATAAAATTGAAGGCCTCAGCACATGCAAAGTGGCCTAGGTTATTTCACAGTGCAGGACTCCTTGAGTAGGTCACATATTTCCAGGAAGCGGTGATGTGATGTAACATCACTGCCTTGGCATCACTGTCAATACTTTGTGTGCCATCTCTGCCAAAGTGCAAAAAGGACAGAGCTCAGACTTCAAGTGACATGAAAACAAAGACTCACTTGTGGAACTTATTAACACGAGTGCATGATGTACATTCAGGGCAGAATTTCTTTGTGATAAGATAGTAGAGAATTATGGAATGTTTTGTACAAACTGTGTTTCAAAGAGGCACTGCCTTCATGAAATGCTAAGTATTTAGCAAACCTGTAATTTATAGGACAGGAGAAGGAGTGAAGATCTTTTGTCATTTTTATTATATTGACGCCATACACAAGTGATGTGATGACACATTTTAATGCAATTTAAACATGTTTCCAAAAAATAAATTCCAAACCTCTGAAGTTCAATTAATCCTCAACAAAAAACAGTACTGTTTATCCCAATGGACAATTATTAGGCAGTTTCACATGTTCAGCACCCTCCTCATCTGTGGATACTGGGCTGGTTGCCTCTCTGCTAATATAAACCATCCCACAAATATCCCTTATTTGATCATATCCACTTGCATAATTATATTTGGCTATGTATGCTCTATTTAAACTAATTTGTATGATTTAAATAGTGTGGATGTACATTAATTATGAATGAAGACCATTTTATATGGAAATGTACAGGATTCAAAGAGACCATTGTGGCTCATCTGGTCAGTTTCTAATTTTGATAAGATTACTTAGATTAAAAGTTTTTATTAGGCAGCTGCTGCATGGAACTTCAAGAACAGAATTGTTCCTAAAACATTAAGTTAGTAAGCAACAGGCTACAGACAGAGCTAAGTGGTCCCACAACCATTGGGCCAGAGCAAAGCTATGTAACCCTGCCACATCCAGTTGAAAATGGTTGTGGACAACCAGGCAACTAACAGGAGGATGAGGTTCAATGAACATTCCCATCCTCAACCATGGTGAGGCTCAGCGCGTGAGTGTACGAGACCAGGCGGAAGTGTTTGCAAGCGTCTTCAGCCAAAAGTAACATATAGTATAAACAATCCTAGTCGGCCTCCTCCTGAGGTGACCACTATCATAGATGTCAGTATCCAGCTAATTTCATTCATCCACATGACATTAAGAAGTGGTTGAGTACACTGGGCACAGCAAAGGATATGGGCTCTGACAGCATCCTGTATTGCTGAAGCCCTGTGTTCCAGATTTAGCTGATCCAGTACAGCCATGACATTGGCATCTACCCGACAATATGTAAGACCACCCAAGTATGTCCTAACCGCATAAATCTAACCAGCCAATTATTGCCTTAGCAGCATCCTCCCAATCATTACTAAAAACCTGCTCTCTGACAATTAGTTCTTATTCCACTAGAGCGACTTGGATCCTAACCTCATCAGAGCTCTGCACGTCAGAGGAGAGGTGAGGGTAGCTGCTTTCAATATCAAGTAAGCACCAAGGAGCCCTAGCAAAACTGAGATGAATGGGGTCAAAGGGAAAACCCTGCAGTAGCTGGAGTCAGACCTGTCACAACGAAAGATGGTTGTGGTTGTCAGAGGTCAATCATTGCAGTCCCAGGACATCACTGCAGGAGTTCCTCAGAGAAGGGTCCTTGGCCCAATCATTTGCAGCTGCTTCATCAATGACCTTCCCTTCATCATAAGGTCAGTAGTGGTGGTGCTCGCTGATGATTCCATAGTGTTCGGCTCCATTCACAACTCCTCCACCCCACTTACCACCTGCCAATGGCAGCCTATAACATCCAGGCTTGGGCTAAGAAGAGGCTGGTAATATTTGTGCCACATAATGACCATCTCCAACAAGAGAAAGCCCAGCCACCTCCGCTTGAGTTCAATGGCACCACCATCCGAGTCTCCACCATCAACAGCGTGGGGGTTACCATTGACCAGAAGCTTCACCGGGTTCTCTGCAATAAGTGGCTTACCTCCTGATCCCTTCATGCCTCTCCACCATCTACAAAGCTGAAGTCACGAGTGTGATGGAATAGTCACCAGTCACCTGGGTGGGGGCAGTCACAACAACACTCAGGAAGCTCAGCACATCCACTGTAGCAACTCACCAAGGTTACTTAAACAGCACCTCCCTCCCATGTGGCCTCTACTACTGAGAAGAACGAGAGCTTTATTAGTTTTATACAAAATTTTTATTAGTTTTATACAAAGTAACTATGATCCAGTAGTGTTCTGCTTTATTGAAACATAAATATGAGTTTTATTTATGAATTTATCTAATTTCCCATATTTTGATGGAAAAAAAATTGCTGCTACTAATAATGGTTTCCCTGGCTGTTAGTCATTTTCCATTGCTGGGAAGTCCTGTTCCTCTCCTGCTCAATTGCAGGAGAGTCACAAAAATCACTGCAAAAGCACCATTGGAATTAATAATACTTATAAAAACTGAGCACAGGTGTTTCTACTTTCTATGATTCTTATCAAAAGCCTTTCAATGCAAGTTTTTGTTTTGTTTGGAATGATTAAAAATTACTGTAATATGTTGGGAAATATTGGGCATGATTTTCAACTGCTGATATGAGATGATTTTAGCGGTAATTGCAAATGAGCATTAACCAGCTATTTTCATCTTAGCATTAACATAGAACAGAACTGCACTAGAGTCGCATATACATATGAGCCACAATTTTGCAAAGTTTCACTGGCAGTAATGAGCACGCATTGGGAATATAGGCACGCAGTTCCAAGTGTCCAATTTGTAGGCAGATGGAGACGGCACTGGTGGTCAACTCAAGTCTAAATTCAATAGTAAAATTATGCAAATCTGATCCCACCTTGAATTTCACATTCTTTGGGTAAGCTCAATTCCCAGCGCTCATCTCGCCCATATAAAATGGAAACATGACTAATCCAATTAGTTGCATTTTGCTCCCCACATTGGCCCAGAAATTACTGTCCCAACGCACGAGTAAGCACCGTGTACTCACGCGTGGGACCGATGGAATTGCCGGTTTTCTGCATGCACAGCGCATGCGCGGGAAACCGGCATTTTCGATCCTCTGAACCAAGGGGTTCAGAGGTCGAACGCGTGCGTGCAGGAGTCTGCGCCTGCGCGTTGAACTTCCTTTTTTTTCCAGGTTTGCCCGTGCGTGAAGGCCTCCACTTTTTACACTTTAAAAAAGCAGACGTAAGGAGTTCATTTTAAAAGGTAAGTGGTCTATTAATTAAAATTAGAATTTTTTTCCACAGGTTTATTATTTTTAAAGACTTTACAGTAAGGTAAGTGCCCTGATTTTTTATAAAATTATTTTTTCAAAAATTTAAATTATTGTTTAAAATAGTTATTTAAAGTTATTTATAGTTCATTTAAATAGTGTGATGTTTTTTTAAATTTTATTTCAAGTTTAAGTACTGTTTTGGGCACCCGGAGTTTTCATGAGTTTGACAGTTCTTACTGTCAAACTCATGAATGAACTTTTGCATCCTCCGATTGGTTGCCCAGTGCTCACGTGATCCCAGCTGACGCATCGCACTAAGTACGCCGCTGGGTCACGCAAGCACAGCGCGCCGGGAGCTGAACCGGGCCACAGACAGGAAATCCACGCAGGCCCAGGCTTCAACTGCCGGCGCGCTAGGTAAGTGTAGGTCGGGGGCTTGCACCCGCGGGAAGACCCCGACACGAATTTCTGGGCCAATAATTTCTGTTGTTGTGGAGGGAGACATTTTTACATTGTATTTTCTCCACTACTTTTCTACAGTGTTGTTGCTTCCAATTACAATTGAACTTGTACTAATCAAGGTGCTGATGATGAAAGTTTCACAATCTAGGTGTGGAAAACAAGTTTATGGGGAAACAATAAATGAAGGCACAACAACACCTGAAATGTTATGTGAGCACTGTCAGTACTCAAGGGCCTGCATTATTAGCCCAGACAGTGTTTCATGGGCATCTCAGGAAAGACCTGTCTTCAGCACCTGTCTCGTAAAGGAGGCTGCAACATAGCTAAATCTTCTCCTGGAAACCAACCTACAGACGACATGAACTAAAGAAACAACTCTCCCCATGGACATGAAGTTCAATACTCCACTAAACTTTTACACCACCAGATCCTTGCAAACCACCACTGGTGACAGATGCCAAATCATTCAGTTGGCTGTCATAAAATATTTTAGGCAGGTAACAGAGGCCTTGTTTCAAGGGGCAATACATTCATCGCTCTCCCAGTGGAATGAGGCATTAGCTTGATAGGCACATGTTTCCCAGATGGCTGGTCACCAAGAGGGCAGATACCCATGCATCGCACAGACCACTGAGCTTGGCTGCCACCTCCTGACAGGTGAGTTACACTATTGTCTCTTGGGAGTGTGGCCTGCAGTGCCAAATGGGGAATTCTTTCTCACACCTAGAATGTCTAGTTTTCCAACTATAAAGCAGGGGTGGGTGATGCATCACACCTGCTCACAGAATCTGTTTAGTGATGTACATTGGGTTTCCTTTCATTTTTGCCTGCCACTTTGTGTAACATTTGCATATTGAATTATCATTGGCCCGCAGGCATCTGTAAGGAATACCTATTAAAATCACGTGATCACATGCTGAGTTGTCATTGGCCTGCAGGCATCTGTAAGGACTACTATTGTTTTGAAGACCCAGGCTAGGGGTCTTAATGCCATGCTTTTCCCCACTGTGCTGCTATGAGTAAGATCACAGACCTAGTGCTTAATAAAAGAGTTAAACTGTAATACTCCGTTGTCCTACAATTTATTATTTTTGTACAAAGTGTGCAAAACAAGACATGGTGTCAGAATAGGGATTGTAAATGGACATCGTTGTAGCTCCCTTGCCTCGAATGAATTGGGAATCTTTGAACTTACCTAGAGAATGGCACAAGTTCAAGCAACACATGGAGTTGATGTTCTCGGGTCCACTGAAAAGCAAAGGGGAGGAAGAAAGATGCAGCTACCTACTCCTGTGGATCAGAGAAAAAGGGAGAGACATTTTTAACACATGGTTTCTCACTGCGGATGAAACAAAGGTACTGAAAAGTTATTTTGAGAGTATTGAATCATATGTGACGCCCAAGACAAATACGATATTCGCTAGGTACAAGTTTCAGGAGAAAGTACAAGGAGCTAGTGAGTCGTTTGAACAGTTCGTGACTGAGTTAAAACTGCTGGTAAAAGACTGTGAATATGCAGATAAAGATGAGATGGTCAGAGACTGCATCGTGTTTGGAATACATCCAGCTAAAGTGAGAGAGAAACTTTTGAATGTTGGGTCCGGGCTAACGCTGGACAAAGCTATGGACATAGCTAGATCACACGAGATAGCCCAAGCACAGTTGAAAACCATAACCGGCGCCACGAGCAGCTCGCATGAACAGAGAGTGCACGCAGTCAATAGACACACACCAAAGAACACCGCCCAGAGAGTATGTTTCAGAACAGAAAGAACAGAGAGAGTTCTAAAAATGAGCGACACAGACATAAAACGCTTCAAAAACTGTGGATATTGTGGAAACAAGGTGCATGGGGAAAAGGAGCACTGCCCTGACAAAGGAAGGCAATGTGCTAAATGTGGTAAACGGAACCACTTTGCTAAAGTTTGCAGGACTGTTTTTGGTAGAACAGTACACACAGTGAGTGACAGCCAAATGCCAGATAGCGAGCCAAATGCAGAGGAACTGTTTATTGATTCTGTGTCACAGAAAAAACAGATTTCAGAGACTGAGCAAGCCTTTGCAGATATTGAGATAGGAAAAGAGGGCAAAGAGCTTAAGTTTAAACTAGACACTGAAGCTTAGGTTAATGTAATTCCTCTGAGTGAGTATCACAGCTTGAAGGATGAGTGTGAGCTACAGCCCACCTCACGCAGACTGACCAGCTATGGGAGTGAGCAGCTCATTGTAAAAGGCACATGCGTGATGAAATGCAAGTACAAATAAAGTGACATGATGTTGGACTTTTACATTGTTGACACTCGAGCACCTCCAGTGCTAGGTCTAAAGGCATGTTTAGACATGGACCTCGTCAAGCTAGTGCTATCATTGACAGCACCAGTTGAGAAGCAGACAGTCATGGAGGAGTTTGCTGACGTTTTCAAAGGAATCGGACTATTCCCAGGTGAATGCGCTATTCACCTTGACCCAGCAGCAACCCCTGTGGTTTGCCCACCGAGAAGGATACCCCTTGCTCTACGTAGTCACCTGAAGGAGGAGCTGCAGAGCATGGAGAATACAGAAATCATCGTCCAGGAAACAGAACCGACAGAGTGGGTCAACGCATTAGTAGTGGTTGAGAAACCACGTACAGGCAAGCTCAGAGTCTGTCTTGACCCCAGAGATTTGAACAAGGCTATCAAACGCCCTCACTACCCTCTACCAACGCTAGATGACATCAAACCCAAGCTAGTGGGAGCACGTTACTTCAGTGTAATGGACGCACGATCAGGATACTGGACTATCAAGCTCACGGAAGAGTCATCTAAGCTAACAACGTTCAACACACCATTTGGATGCTACCGATTTCTGCGTTTACCATTTGGTCTTATCTCAGCTCAGGATGAATTCCAGCAGAAGATTGGCAAAACCTATGAAGGCTTCGACGGAGTAGTCGCAATCGTAGACGACATCCTCATCTATGGCAGGAATAGAGAGGAACATGACAGGAACCTCCGTGCGATGCTACAAAGATCATGGGAGAAAGGTATCCGGCTCAACCCCGAGGAAAGCATAATCGGATCCACCGAGATCAGTTATTTCGGGCATCGCCTCTCAACTGATGGCATTAAGCCGGATCCAGAGAAAATCTCCGCCATGAAGAAGATGGAGCTGCCGAAGAACCGCGCAGAGCTAGAGACAGTACTAGGCATGGTTAACTACTTAGCCAAGTTTGCCCCGAGCCTCTCCGAAATCAACGCACCCATGCGTCAGTTGCTCAAACAATCCAATAAGTTCCTGTGGGACAAACAACATGACACAGCATTTCAGAAAATGAAAGACCTAATCACCAGAGAACCAGGACCAGTTCTTGCCTACTTCGACCCCAACAAAGAGCTCAGACTACAAGTGGACGTGTCAAAGTACGGACTAGGCGCAGTATAAGTGCAAGAAGGAAAGCCCATCAGCTACGCTTCCAGATCTCTCACAGACAGTGAAATCAACTATGCTCAAAGCGAGAAAGAGCTATATGCAATTCTGTTTGGATGTAAGCATTTCCACCAGTACGTCTATGGCCGACAAGTCATTGTGGAATCCGACCACAAGCCCTTCGAGTCAATCATGAGGAAACCACTAGCCGCAGCCCCACCAAGGCTACAAAGAATGATCCTTCAGCTACAGAAGTACGACTTCACAATCATTCACCGTCCAGGCAAAGACATTCCTGTCGCAGATACCCTCTCCAGAAAGTCTCTTAGCTACCAGGACAGCAGCCTCAGTGAAGGCATGGATGTGCAGGTGCACATGGTGTATAACAGCTTACCTGTGAGTGACTCAAAACTGAAGGAGATCTGAGCAGGAACAGAGAAAGATGCACAACTCACACTGCTGAGCAAAGTCATATGTGAAGGATGGCCTGAGGAAAGGAGGAAATGCCCTCAGAGCATATCTGAATTCTGGAACCACAGAGACGAACTGTCACAAATCAACAGAATTGTCTTCAAAGGGGAGAAAATCATCATTCCTACCAGTCTCAGAGAAGAGATGTTGACAAAAATTCATGCTGGACATATGGGCATGGAAAAATGCAAACAAAGAGCACGTGACATTATGTTTTGTCCCGGAATGTGCAAACACATTGAGGACATTGTCAGAAAATGTTCCATTTGTCTAGAACACCGCCCATCGAATGTCAAAGAGCCCATGATACCTCACCGTAACCCAGACAGGCCCTGGCAGGTCGCGGCAACGGATCTGTTCACATGGAACAACGAGGACTACATAGTGACTGTTCATTACTACAGCAGATTTTTTGAACTGGACAAGCTTCACAGCACCACATCTGCAGCTGTGATCCACAAGCTAAAGGCAGCCTTTGCCAGGCATGGCATGGTAGAGCCTTTAGTCTCAGACAATGGCCCCCAATACAAATCAAAAGAGTTCGAGTATTTTGCCAAGGCATGGGATTTCACACATGTCACATCAAGCCCACATTACCCTCAAAGTAATGGCCTTGCTGAAAAAACTGTCCAGATTGCAAAAACACTCATGGACAAAGCCAAAGCGGACAAAAGAGACCCCTACATCAGTCTCCTTGAGTACCGCAACACTCCAGTTGACAACTTCAATTCACCAACACAGCTGTTGGTGAGCCGCAGACTTCGCTCAATCCTTACAAGCACCAACCAGCAGCTGCAGCCAGAGGTCGTCAGATGCAAGCAAGTGCTTGCAAAATGTGTACAGAGACAGCAACACCAAAAAAGTTACTATGACAGGTCAGCTAGGCTACTGCCGCCGCTGCACAATGGAGAATCCGTCAGAATCCAGGAGCATGACTACTGGAAGCCAGCTGTCGTCATCCAGCCAGCTGACACTGAGCGATCGTATCACGTCCACACCCCAGAAGGACAGGTGTACCGCCACAATCGCAGGCACCTCCTGAACACCAAGGAACAACACCGTCATTCCGACGAGAGGATCAGTTCAACAGAGTGTGATGAACAGAGCAATACACAAAACACATCATACTTACCTGAACCTAAACCTGAACCTGAATTGTTGACCGATTCAGGAGCATGCTCAGTTTCATACCACACAAGGTCGGGACGAGAGGTCAAGCCTAGAGTTATCCTTGACTTGTGAACTGTCAAAGGGTGTAGGCGGATCGCTGCCCTAAAGAAAAACTGTACATCGTTATTGAAATGTTGAGATGTTTTCAGTGCAAGTTAAATGCTGAGTTTACTTATATGTTTATGCTACTGAGAACATTATGTAGAAGAAAGGTTTAAAAGTAATGCATAACATTTTTCTTTTAAAAGAAAGGGGATGTAACATTTGCATATTGAATTATCATTGGGCCGCAGGCATCTGTAAGGAATACCTATTAAAATCACATGTGATCACATGCTGAGTTGTCATTGGCCTGCAGGCATCTGTAAGGACTACTGTTGTTTTGAAGACCCAGGCTAGGGGTCCTAATGCCGTGCTTTTCCCCACTGTGCTGCTATGAGTAAGATCACAGACCTAATGCTTAATAAAAGAGTTAAACTGTAATACTCCATTGTCCTACAATTTATTATTTTTGTACAAAGTGTGCAAAACAAGACACTTTGCTCCCCCCACACACCCACTTTACCACCTAGCAATGGCTGACAAATGCATAAAATCAATTTTAAACAATTATAAACACTGAAACAATATTTGCCCCATATACAGCTACTTACTTTTAAGTGGCCACATTTCTTTATGCTTAAGCAAACAGAAAGATATTCTACATGTCCGATTAGGCAATCTGCTGTCACAAGGCCAAAATTATATTGGGAGTTATTGCTACTTAGTCAAAAAACATAACCCAGGATAATTGTGTGCAGTCAGCTCAATTCCTAACACTCATTTTGTTGGGAGCATAAAATTGGGCCTTTAGATGTGTAAGCAGTGAACGTTGCTCTGCACTCCATTTATCATCATGTTGACACCAATGTTGAGGTGAATAGCCACCAGGAGAGTCATAAAAGGGACTGAGGCTTTCTCTCAATGTTTCAGATCATTTTAACCATTTTTTTTGTTTAAAAGGTTAGCAGTTTAATATGTGATTGTTGCCATATTTCGACAGGAATACATTACATTCCCCCAAAATGTTTTCATTTAGTGATAGATCTGGGTTCTGGAGCCTTAACTATGCTACAAAAGTTTTGATTTGTGCTTTGTCTATTCTGTCATGGCAGTTTCACAAACTCCCAAATGTGCAACAACTATTTTTTTATCTCTCAACTTTGTCACAATGCATCAAAGCATAATATTGTTTATCTCGATCTTTTTACCCATGTTTCTACCTTTTTTCCAACAGTTCTCAGCAGAGGAAACTTTAACTCAAAAATATATGCTTACTTTTCAAGCCGTAAATCACATTAATATTCCATGGATGTTATACATGAAAGGAAATAATTAATGTCACTGCACACTTCAGTAAAGAAAGATTAGCTCCACAACTCCACAAAATCCCCACCTTCCCAGGATGATAATGTTTAAATTTGAATTATCAGGTCAAGTGTCTTTATTTCAGACATTAAAGTTGATTATTTTGGAAGAATTGAACGAAATGCATTTTCTGACTATTTATGCCTGAATGGAGAAAACAGTTGTATATTCAATTATAAAACAACAGAAAATCTGGAAACACTCAGCAGTTCGTCAGTAACTGTTAAAAGAACAGGTAAGTTAACATTTCAGGTAAAACCCCATTGATTGCACCCGAAACATTGGGGGAAAAATTCAGTTGGTTGCGCCACCTGTTAGCGCCTTAAGAGGGTGCTAAGTGGGACGCAAACCAACTAGCGCCCGGGCGCGGCACTGCCCACGCCTCCTGCAAAATTCAGCGGGAGGTTAGTGGTGGCGCTAACCGTTAGCGCTGCGCCGCTGGCGATGACGTCATCAGTGTGTGCAGCGCCCCGCTCACGCCCCGGCCGCGATCTTTGGGAGCGCCCCTGATTTACCGCCGGACGCTATGTCCGACAGGGTCAGGGTGGCGTACCTGCGGCCGGAGAGGCGCAAATTAAAGGCGAGGTGCAGGGCGGCCATTTTTGTTGTTGGCCGCCTGCCAGCACCTGCCTGCGCTCCCGTCCCCGGCCTCCGGAACCCCCCCCCACCCCCGCGGAGTGCCAGCTGTGTTCCAAGCGCCCGGCACTTCTCTTTGGTGCCGGGCTCTTTTGCCTGCACTCCCGATCCCCGGGGGCCCAGCTGGGCCCCAGATTGCACTGTACAAGGCCCCTCCCCTTTAAGAAGGGGAGGAAGGCCTGCAATACCGCAGCGCGACATGCCGCAGTGTGTGGCGCTGTGGCACGTAGCGCACATGATAGTCACTCGCAGCGCCCCAAGAGGGAGGCGGGGCGCCTCCAGTAGCGCCCCGCTTCCCTTTGGGGTGCAACCGACTAATTTCTGGCGCGGGGGCGCTAATTTTTCCGGGGTGCTACTTTTAGCGCCCCAGCGAAATTAGCACCCCAAACGGGGCTATACTGAATTTCTCCCCCATTGACTCTCTGTTCTCTCCACGGATGCCGACTGACCTGCTGAGTGTTTCCAACATTTTTTGTCTTTCTTATGATTTCCTTCTTTTGCAAATTTTTGCTTTTTACATATATTCAGCTATCTTTTGTAGTTGGGGATAAAGTATCTGTTCTCTTGTCCCTTTAGTGGGTTTACACTTTTCTTTTTGGTGTGAGGGAAAAGGCAATAAATCTGAGCTCTGAAATTTCACGCCATTTTCAGAGTGCATAATTTGAGGCAAGTCATTTTTTACGCAGCAAAATGGGGCAAAAGCCCTTTCCACTTGTTTTCTGTCCTAAAACCAATCCTGTCCCAAAACCAATTCTGTCCCACACACTTGTTGGTCATTCTCATGATCCACCCGCTAAGGCTAGAGAGTGAGCTCATTTACTTATAAAATAATGAAGGCCAGTGGCGCAGCAGTAACAAGCTTCCTGTTTCGACACTCACAATGCACTTGGGGTTAGAATGAGAATTATGGGATGCAGCTGTTGCCAGAATAAGCTGAGACAGGCGAAAGTGAGGAGTTTGTAGGGCGGAAAAGTATGCAGAGTTTCAATAGTGATTGTTACAGCAATTTCTTTAGGCATTCTGAGTGCTTCTGAGAGTATGAGATGACTGGGAGATCTTGATTGCTCCCCATGGTGAAGGCTTCTCAAGAGCAGTTATGGTATTCCCTATGGCCATATCTTTGTATGCCTTTATCATGGAGGAGGAGGAACAGCACAGAATGGAGCAAAGAAAAGTCAGGCAGCATTTAAGGAGGATGGATTCCACCAGATATTAACACTGCCACCGCCACCCCACCCCCCAACCCTGGCAATAGAATATACAGGCAATACAGGTCATATGAGGACCTTAGTGAGGCGATGTATTGATATACCGCTTCCTCCGTAAGGGGGAAGGATGTGGACTTCATGAGGGGTCTGGCTTTGTCCGCATAATTGGGCACCCATTGGGCATAGTAGGCGAAGAGCCCCAGGGTTCTCTTTAGTGCCTTTGGATAGTGGGGGAGGGGTAGCTCCATGAGGGGGCACATTCTTTCGGGGTCGGGGCCGATGACTCCGTTCTCTACTACACAGCCGAGGATGGCAAGGCGCGAGGTGTTAAACACACATTTCTCCTTATTGTAGGTGAGGTTCAGCCGTTGGGCCGTACGGAGGAATCTCTCCAGATTAACATCATGGTCCTGCCGGTCGCGGCCGCAGATGGTGACGTTATCTAGGTAGGGGAACGTGGCGTGCAGCCCGTTCTGGTCAACCATCCGGTCCATCTCCCTTTGGAAGACCGAAAACCCGTTGGTGACGCCGAAGGGAACCCTAAGGAAGTGGTAGAGGCGGCCATTCGCCTCGAAGGCGGTATACTGGCGGTCCTCAGGGCGGATAGGGAGTTGGTGGTAGGCCGACTTAAGGTCGATGGTCGAGAATACTCGGTATTGTGCGATCTGATTGACCATATCAGATATACGGGGAAGGGGGTATGCGTCCAGCTGGGTGTACCTGTTTATGGTCTGGCTGTAGTCGATGACCAGGCGGTTTTTATTGCCGGTCTTAACGACCACGACCTGGGCACGCCAGGGGCTGGTGCTCCCCTCGATGGTGCCCTCCTTCAGGAGACGCTGCACCTCGGAGCTAATGAAAGCTCTGTCCCCGGCGCTGTACCGCCTGCTCTTGGTAGCGACGGGTTTGCAGTCAGGGGTGAGGTTAGCGAACAGGGAAGGTGGCGGGACCTTGAGGGTGGATAGGCCGCAGGTGTTACGCGGTGGGCGGTTTAAAATCTGTTGGTTGTCGACTGTGAGTGGGGGGAGGGGTCCGCCGTATGCTAGCGTGACGCTTTGGAGGTGGGATTGGAAGTCTAGACCTAGTAGGATGGCAGCGCATAGCTGGGGCAGGACGAGGAGTTTAAAATTTTTATACTCCGTGCCCTTAACCGACAGGGTCACAACATAGTAGCCGCTGATGTCTGTGGCATGGGACCTCGATGCCATCGAGATCCGGTTGCGCATTGGCCGGACAGTGAGGGAGTAGTGGCTCACCGTGTCTGGGTGGATGAAACTCTCCGTGCTTCCGCTGTCGAACAGGCAGGTCGTGGCGTGGCCGTTTACTTTGATGTCCATCATGGACTTGGACAGGTGGTGCGGGCGGGCTTGGTCCAGTGTGACGGAGGCTAGTGTATAGCTGAGCGAGTTGCTGTCGTCTGCGGGTGAGGCGGTGGTCGGGTCTGGAGGCACGGTGGTGGTCGAGCGTGGTGGGTAAAATGGCGGCGCCCACGAGGTTGGACAAAATGGCGGAGAAGATGGCTGCCCCCACAACTCACATGAGGCACTGCTGGTGTCGGTTGCCTGGATCAAAGATGGCCGCCCCATGACTCACATGTGGGGATGCTGGCCTCTGTGGCCTTGGTGGAAGATGGCCGCCCCCACAGCTCGCATGAGGCACTGCTGGCCTCTGTTGATCTCCCTCTGCAGGCCTTTGCAAAGTGGCCTTTCTTCAGGCAGCTCGAGCAGGTCGCGTTTCTGGCTGGGCAGCGCGCCCTCGGGTGTTTCGCCTGGCCGCAGAAGAAGCAGCCGGTGGCCCGATCGCGGGGGTCCGATGTCGCAGCCGGTACCGGGGGTGGCGGTCCCGATCGGGTCCGGGACGCCGATGCTGAGGTAGGTCCCAGGGGGGGTGCTGCGGGGGGTATTGCGGTCGGGGTCGGTCCCGAGTCCCAGGGTCGCAAATTACAGTACCTGGAATATGCCTTGAGGTCCCGATGGGCCACTTCTAGGGAGCGAGCGAGGGCTGCAGCTTTGTCCAGGTCGAGGTCCTTTGCTTCAAGCAGTCTTTGCCGTGAGTAGTCGGACCGCAGGCCTTTCACGAAGGCATCGCGGACATTGTCTTCAGTATTTTCTGCCGCCGTTACCGCTTTAAAGTTACAGTCCCTGCCGAGTGCTTATAGCGCCTGTAAAAATTCATCTACAGACTCTCCTGGCTGTTGCGGGCGGGATCTTAGGAGGTGTCTGGCATACATGGAATTTACCGGGCTCTGGTACTGTCGTTTCAGCCGGTTGATGGCGTCCTCGTATGTTTTAAGGTCCCGGATGAGTGCGAATACTTTAGGGCTCACTTGGGCGGTCAGAACTCTTAGCTTGGATTTCTGAGGCACGCCGGATTCTCCCAGGTAGGACTCGAAACAGCTCAGCCAGTGTTCGAAGTCGAGGGCTGAGTTTGCTGCCTGTGGGTTTAGATCCAGGTACGGTGGTCGGAGGGCTCGCAGCCAAGCCGGCTGCTGTGGCTGTTGTAGCTGGGCGTCTGGCTGGTCGTTTGGCTGCTCGTCTGGCTGCTCGTTTGGCTGCTCAAGTAACGACATTTTAAAATTTAGCCAATAAAATTGATATACCAATCAATTTATCCAATGAAAAGCGACGAGTTAAGAAAGTAACTATAGGTTTTTATTGGCTAAATAACAGAGCCCACCCTCGTGGGTGATCGGATCCAACAAGGAGGAATACCAGCCAGTCGACCACCTTTATACCTGGGCAGGTAGGTGGAGCCGTGGGCGGAGTCAGCAGTGGTCAGCCCAGGTATAACAGCATGACAAGAGGCGACCTCGTATAGTGATACAACAGTGTGAACAGTGATAACCATAGAGTAACGATATAACAGTGATAACTACAGTGTAACGATAGTGAACGATAAAAGTGGTTTACCACATGTATATAATAAGAGTGCACTTCACCAATGAGGCAGTAAGAGAGTCTGCCACCTATTGCATGAGGACCTGAAGTCACGGTCATCTGCCTGCACTACTCTCTGTGGCTATGAAGGTGATGACTGCATGCAACTTTTATGGCAGAGGATCATTTTGGGCAACCAAACTTATTAATAAAACCTCATGGGAGCTGCACTGTAGAAGCTTAAGGAAGAGCACCTCATCTTTCAATTAAGCACTTTACAGCCTTCTGGACTCAACATTGAGTTCAAAAATTTCAGATCATTTTTTCGGGTGGCAGCTGTTGCTGATTTTGCTATTCCCATTTACACATCTTCTAGACTCATCTTTTGTTTCTTTACTTGTCCCAATACCATCTCCTTTTGTCATGCACCATCATCCTTTTTGTCTTTTAATCTCTCCTGCCTTCCACCCTATCACAGACCTTCCCTTTTGTTCTTTCCTCCCCTCCCCCTTTCCCTGCCTCAGTACTTGCTTAAAACCTGTTATATCTCTAACTTTTTCCAGTTCTGATGAAAGGTCATTGATCTGAAACATAGGCCGGAATTTTGCCGGTGCTCAGTGGACGGGATTGGTGGCAGGTCGGCAGTTAAATGTGAATTGATTGACAGCAGGTCGGGAACCCGCTGTCAACTCACTCCCACGCGCCTTTCCCAATGTCGGGTCTGCCAGCGTTGAGCAGACCCGACAGGCAACAGCGGGGGAGCCAATTTAAATGATTAGTGGCTTGTTTACAGCTACTTAACAATTGTTTTAAACTAACTTTTTGAATTTGACTGCTCACTCATGGGTTTCACGCTGTTGCTAGACCACATCTGTGAAGTTGAGGCGGGAGGTCAGTGGCCATTGAATCAGCTGATCAGTTGACAGCTTCAAATGTCAAGTAAAAGCTCCCACCTTACAGAGATATCTTCCCTCAGCCACAATCTCTTCCTCACTGCATTTCCACAACAGATTCACCATGCTGCAAGTCTTTACACAAGTCTCCATCCAGTCTGACCTCATTACCTCTCTCACCATTGACAGATTGCTTCTGTCATCTCTACTTCACCTGCCATCTATTCTAACAGAAAAGCAAAATACTGCGGATGCTGGAAATCTGAAATAAAAACAGAAAATGCTGGAAATACTCAGCAGGTCAGGCAGCATCTATGGAGAGATACAGAGTTAACATTTCAAGTTGATGACCCTTTGTTCTGACGAAGGGTCATCGACCTGAAACGTTAACTCTGTTCCATCTATTCTAACAGTATGGGTGCCCTTTATACTCTCTCACCTTGGTCCTCAGAATCCCACCACGATCAGCCCCAACACCAGCAGCACCAGGCAAATCAGCAGCACCAACATCAGCACCAACTTTCTCCGCAATCAACTGATGCTGCACAGGACAGAGGGCATCAGCACCCGACCAACATTGCTGCCCGGGAGGCCAGGGATGGCCTCACCATGGCCATATTTACTTCACTTGATGCTGTACACCCTGGCTGCCACATGATGTGCCAAGTTGGCACCACCCCACATCAACACCATAAAGCATTCCTACAATGTCCAAACCATTCCTTTCACACTCATCACCATTGCGGGGGGTATGATTGTGTCTCACCATTCACTGCAGTTCACTAAGCCACTTCCAAAGGTGCACACAAATCTGTCCAAGAATGCAAAGTGTTGAAAATAAAGGTTTCAATGTTTGACACCACATTAACAGAAACTTTACATGGACATTGCATAAAACACCCAAGTGCCTACCCTTGTGTGTTGTTAGTTGGTATGATTGCACTAGGATGAGGGTGAGTGTGAGGGGTGGCTAGTGAGATGGGGATGTGATAATATAGATAGAGAGGGATGGGTGGAGGTCCAAAGTAAGTTGGTGTGAGTAAGGATGTGCAGGAGTAGGGCAGGGAAGGCAGAGTGATGGGGATGTGATGAGAGGCACAGCAGGATGAGGCTGAATGTAGCTTTGTATTAACATTTCGTGATCTACTGATAACATTGAAATGTTTGCGGCACTGCACCCAGGTCCTCCTGACCACATCCCTGCTTGTGCCCTCCTGTGCAATGTGCAACCAGGCTGTGTTGATCTCCTGGGGAGGTCTCTTCCGCCCATAGGAAGGGAAAAGAACCTCCCTACGTGCTGTGACTCTCTCTATAAGCATATGGAGAGAGTCATGGGAGAGCCTGGGTGCAGGCGTGCACCTCTGTGCAGTGATTGTCAGTGTTTGCAGCACCTCAATGCTGTAGAACACCGACAGCACAAATGTTAAAATTAAGTTGGCCATGGTCCCTTTAAGGAAACCGGCTGATGACACATCATCAAATGACATCACCAGACCCGCTTCCTCTGACTGGATGGTAAACGCGCTGGGCGGTCTTAACAAGCCCCATCAAGGGAAATTCATTTCGGGCAGCGGAATGGAGCCAGCAGTGGGGTTGGGACCCACCACAGAACTGCCGAGGTCAGCAAAATCGCAGCCGTTAACACTGTTTCTCCACAGAAGCTGCCTGACCTGCTGAGTATTTCCAGCATTTTCTGTTTTTATTTAATGTATATTAAGAGTTACTCCAACTAAACCAACCTCAACAGGAATACAGTACACTACTGAGTGAGGTGATTAACTTCTAATTGCCAAAGTCAAAGATGCTGTTGAACACAGAAGTACATAAACTAATGGTAATTGTTAATAGATCTGTGATAACATATTAACACCAAAGTTACACAAATTACTTGAGTAGATATTGCTAACTGACAAAATCTAAATAATTACAGGCAGTAATGTAATTTAAGTGTATCACAGAATCTCAGTACTAGCATATTTTCTTTGATTACAGTTAACAATGTTACGTTCAATGTCCAAGGTAACTATATAATTTAGCAAGATTATGTTTACAGTTTAGATTCAGAATATTGCTGATAGGCTGCCAGCTTTGAACAATAAGTCTATCCCTTGCTGATATGAGCACAAACATACAACTTTGTCCTTCTGGGGTTGGTTGTGGTAGAGTTGACAATTCTGTTTCCCACTGGATTGCTTGAATTCACCTTTGGGGAATCCTGTGGTCTGTCATAGTCTGGCATCCTCTTTTCACCCCAATTTAGCATGTACATTATCTCTATATTGTTACATGGTCACGTTTCTATCTCTCTGTTTTCAAGAGACTTCAGCTGTTGCATAACAGTATGAGACACTTACATGGCACTATTTTGAAGACAAGCAGGGGAATTCTCCCAATGCCCTGACCAATATTTATCCCTCAATCAACATCACTAAAAAATGATTATCTGGTCATTATCACATTGCTGTTTGAGGGTCCTTGCTTTGCACAAACTGGCTGCCGCGTTTCCTACATTACTACAGTGACTTCATTTCAAAAGTACTTCATTGGCTGTAAAGTGCTTTGGGACATTTTGAGATCGTAAATGCAAGTCTTTCTTTTATCTATCAGCATTTTTAAATAAGCAACAGCTAAACCAAGCATTGACAGGAAATTAAGGCACCTAATCAGCTTTTTGAGGCAATAATCACAATTTAGCACCTTAACAAGTCGGTAATCAGTCTCTTGAACTGCAGTAGACACTAGATGAGTTTGTTGGAATATATTAGTTGGAATATTGCAACTTAATGGTGCAGAAAACAAGAAAGGTGCATTTTATTGAGGCAGGTGTGTACATTATATTAAACAAAATACTGTTGAGGAAAACTGCAATCTTAAGCATGGGATGGACCCTACTCCACTCCACATTCTGGGAAGCAAGCCCAAGAAAAAATAACAAGACAACAGAACACTATCTTGACCTACAGAAGGACTTGGCAGGGGGTTCAAAAAGAATTAACAATGTTAAGAAGAGAAGTAATGAAACAATAGCAAACAACCTCTAGATCAGGAGGACCACCAGGGAGGACCAGAGCTATTAACATTTTTCAAAGAGCCAAAAAAGGCTATAGTCTTAAGGGTGAATTTTCAAACTTTGAACTCTTAGCAGTGCGCCTTGCCTTCCTGGACAGCATATCAGAAATTCAGGCATGTATTGCACATAATTTTCCAACCATTAATTCAAATGGTTGTGTGTACTCAAATTTCCAATATGTGCTTCTGGCAGGCAAGATGAAGTCATGGAGTGCAAAGTCAAAGTCAGAAAAGAGCTCCTTAATTATTTGGCCTCAAGAATCTGAAAGGGGTAACAGAGATCAATATAATGTTATCCAACAGTGAACCTAATAATCCTTGGGGATGGTCCCCAGCAATTGGGAAGGGGAGAGGGTTGGAGATCAGTGTTGCGGGGGTAAATTCGCCATGATCGCAGCAGGGGGAGAGAGAGAAGCCGCGATCAGCAGAGGGGAGGCCGAAGGCATCCTTGAGGGGCTGGGGGAAGCACTCCTGCTCCTCCTATCCCACAAGGAGTGCTGCAAAAGGCACTAAACTTCTTGAGTTGGCAGCTCCCTTTTACTGCCGAGTTTCCCGAGCCCTGGGAAACCCATGCAGCAACTGTTAAATTTAAATCAGGCTCACAATTGCATGGTGGGAGCATGATTTAAATTTTAATAAAGTGTCCCACCTCTCCACGTCAGGACACTTGCACACCATGAAACCCACCGCCATGAAAATGGTGGCAGCAGGCACGTACGCGACGGTTTGGAGACTCGTTAGCTGTTTTAAAATGTTTTAAATCTCCTGACCTTCTCCCACCCGTCGTGGGAGGAGGGTTAGTATCGAGGCCATTGAATCAGTGAAACCACCTTAGGAGCAGTGTGCTTAGTGTACTATTTTGAGCTACCCCTTGCACATTCTGCTGCAGGTGATATGTTGTGAGGGTCTGCTTCTATACCTCTCTATTAGTGGGTGGGGATTTAGGGTATGACCTGAACAGATAAGATAGGGATTGAAACAGAGAAACATAGAAACATAGAAGATAGGAGCAGGAGTAGGCCATTCGGCCCCTCGAGCCTGCTCCGCCATTCAATGCGATCATGGCTGATCATCCAAATTCAGTACCCGTTCCCTGCTTTCTCCCCATACCCCTTGATCCCTTTAGCCTTAAGAAATATATCCAACTCCTTCTTGAATATATTTAATGAACTGGCCTCCACCGCCTTCTGTGGTAGAGAGTTCCACAGGTTCACCACTCTCTGGGTGAAGAAATTCTTCCTCATTTCTGTCCTAAATGGCCTACCCTTTATCCTTAGACTGTGTCCCCTGGTTCTGGACTCCCCGACCGTCGGGAACATCCTTCCTGCATCTAGTCTGTCCAGTCCTGTCAGAATTTTATAAGTTTCAATGAGATCACCTCTTTCTTCTAAACACCAGCGAGTATAAGCCCAATCGACCCAATCTCTCCTCATATGTCATTCCTGCCATCCCAGGTATCAGCCTGGTGAATCTTCGCTGAACTCCTTCCATGGCAAGAACATCCTTCCTCAGACAAGGCGACCAAAACTGCACACAATACTCAAGATCTGGTCTCACCAAGGCCCTGTACAACTGCAGCAAGACATCCTTGTTCCTGTACTCAAACCCTCTCGCTACGAAGGCCAACATACCATTTGCCTTCTTAACTGCCTGCTGCACCTGCATGCTTACCTTCAGCGACTGGTGCACAAGGACACCCAGGTCTCGTTGCACTTCCCCTTCTCCTAATCTATTGCCATTTAGATAATAATCTGCCTTCCTGTTTTTGCCACCAAAGTGGACAACCTCACATTTATCCACGTTATATTGCATCTGCCATGTTTCTGCCCAATCACCCAACATGTCCAAATCATCCTGGAGTTTCTTGACATCCTCCTCACAGCACACACGCCCACCCAGCTTTGTGTCGTCTGCAAATTTGGAGATATTACATCTAGTTTGTCTAGATCATTAATATATATTGTGAATAGCTGGGGTCCAAGGACCGATCCCTGCGGTACCCCACTAGTCACTGCCAGATATACCACATCCACTGGTTCTCCCTTATCTATTTTACCAGTTACATCCTCAAAAAATTCCAGTAGATTAGTCAAGCACGATTTACCTTTTGTGAATCCATGTTGACTTTGTCCGATCCTGTCACTGTTTTTCAAGTGCTCTGCTATTACATCTTTTATAATGGACTCTAGCATTTTCCCCACTACCGATGTCAGGCTTACCGGTCTGTAATTCCCCGTTTTCTCTCTACCACCTTTTTTGAATAGTGGGGTAACATTAGCTACCCTCCAATCCATGGGTACTGTTCCAGATTCCATTGAATGTTGGAAGATGATCAGCAATGCATCTACTATTTCTAGGGCCACTTCCTTAAGTACCCTAGGATGTAGATCATCAGGCCCTGGGGATTTATCAGCCTTCAATCCCGTCAATTTCCCTAACACCATTTCCCTACAAATACTGATTTCTTTCAGTTCCTCCCTTTGATCAGACCCTATGTTCCCCGGCATCTCTGGGAGGTTATTTTTGTTCTCCTTTGTGAAGACAGAACCAAAATATGTATTTAGTTGGTCCGCCATTTCTTTGTTCCCCATTATAAATTCCCCTGATTCTGATTGCAAGGGACCTACGCTTGACTTCACCAATCTTTTTCTCTTCACATATCTATAAAAGCTTTTACAGTCAGTTTTTATGTTCCCTGAAAGCTTACTCTCATATTCTATTTTCCCCTTCTTAATTAATCCCTTTGTCCTCCTTTGTTGAATCCTAAATTGCTCCCAATCCTCAGGATTATTGCTTTTTCTGGCCAATTTATATGTCCTCTCCCTGGATCTTATGCTATCCCTAATTTCCCTTGTTAGCCACGGTTCAGTCACCTTTTTTGTTTTATTTTTGTGCCAAACTGGGATGAACATTTTCTGTAGTTCATCCATGCTGTCTTTGAATGTTTGCCATTGCCTATCCACCGTCAACCCTTTGAGTGACATTCCCCAATCAATCCTACCCAACTCGCGCCTGAGACCATCGTAGTTTCCTTTATTTAAATTTAGGACCCTAGTCTCTGAGTCAACTACTTCATTCTCAGTCTAAGATGGCCTGATCTCTGGTTGGTTCCTCGACATATTGGTCCAGGAAACCATCCCATAAACACTCCAGGAATTCCTCCTCCACAGTATTGTTACTAATTTGGTTAGCCCAATCTATATGTAGATTAAAGTCACCCATGATGACTGCTGTGCCCTTATTGCACGCTTCTTTAATTTCCCTTTTAATGCCATCCCCAACCTCCGCCTTACTGTTTGGAGGTCTATATACCACTCCCACTAACGTTTTCTGCCCCTTGGTATTTCTCAATTCTACCCATACAGATTCCACATCATCAGAGCTAATATCCTTCCTTACAATTGTGTTAATCCCTTCTTTAACCAGCAATGCTACCCCACCTCCCTTTCCTTTTTGCCTATCTTTCCTGAATATCGAATACCCCTGGATGTTGAGTTCCCAGCCTTGGCCATCCTTGAGCCATGTTTCTGTAATCCCAACCAAATCATATTCGTTTACCTCCATTTGCGCAGCCAATTCATCCACCTTATTACGAATGCTCCTCGCATTAAGACACAAAGCCTTCAGGCTTATTTTTTTAATGCTCTTAGACCTATTAGAATTATTATTTACTGTGGCCATGTTTGATTTAAACTGTTGATTTCTCTGACTGCCACTTCTGTTTTTCTCCTTCCTTTCTTTTGCTTTTATCCTTTTTTCCCTTTCCTCTGTCCCCCTGCTCAGGTTCCCAACCCCCTGACATCTTAGTTTAAACCCTCCCCCAGAGCATTAACAAACACACCCCCTAGGACATCGGTTCCAGCCCTGCCCAGGTGCAAACCGTCCGGTTTGAACTGGTCCCACCTCCCCCAGACCCGGTTCCAATGTCCCAGGAACTTGAATCCCTCCCCCTGGCACCATTCCTCTAGCCACGTATTCAGCTGAAATATCCTTCTATTTCTACTCTGACTAGCACGTGGCACTGGTAGCAATCCTGAGATTACTACCTTTGAGGTCCTATTTTTAAATTTACCTCCTAACTCCCTATATTCAGCTTTTAGAACCTCATCCTGGTTTTTACCTATATCGTTGGTACCTATATGCACCACGACAACTGGCTGTTCACACTCCCCTTCCAAAATGTTCTGCAGCCGCTCTGAGATATCCTTGACCCTTGCACCAGGGAGGCAACACACCATCCTGGAGTCTCGTTTGCGGTTGCAGAAACGCCTATCTATTCCCGTTACAATAGAATCCCCTATTACTATAGCTCTACCCCTCTTTTTCCTCCCGTCCTTTGCAGCAGAGCCACCCCTGGTGCCAGGAAGATTTGTACAAAGTCCCACAGAATATTGATGGAATCTGTCGAGCATCAATGCCTAAAGAAATGGAGCCTGGGCTATGCAAACTTTTCTTCATTTGTTTGCAATCACCCAACATCAGGAAACAATTTAAATTGAAATGGAACCTTGCAACATTTACAGGCTCTCCTCTTCTCGATGTGGGGAAAAACGTTGCTCACACACATCTTCATGAAAAGGCTTAATATGAATCAGAATGTCAAAAAAAAACATTCAGTTTTTAAAGTGGAGTACTTAGGCCTCCCGTAAGACGGGAGAACCATTCCCGTCGTTGAGTGAGAGGTCAAGCTCAGCGGTGCCATGTGACGGAAGGAGAGGGCGAGCTGGATAAGCAGCAAGTTCACTGGCTTCAGACAGGCGGGGAAACGCATGCCAGCTCCAGGCCAATAAACACTGAACCTTTGACCTGCGGGGGGTGATAATAACTGAGCGCTGTCAATCATACATCCCAGCGACTGCAGTGATCGCTTTTTAACTCGCATCTTGTAGCCGCTCCGGATCACTAAGGTGGGAAGGTGAGTGAGTGATTCTGCACAGGCTGGTGGGCTGGGGGTTTCTCCCACTCCCGAGCTTTCTGACCCGGTTTTGTGCCGCTTTATTGCAGATGAACGCGGCGAGGAGCCTGAGCGCGCTGGCGTTTTCAAAGCGGGTTGTCGGCGGGCCGAGGATCTGCAGCAGCCCGCTCTTTACCCCGCTGACAGGGGCAGAAAGGAGAAGTGACTGCGGCAGCGCGACACGCAACACGGCGAGAGCGAGCAGCGGCGGCCGAGGCCCCGGCATCCAGCTCCACACCAAGAAACGGGGCTACGAGATTACTCGCAACCCCCAGCTCAACAAGGTAAAGAGCAGGCAGGTTACTCTGCCGGAGGGGAAGGACGGAGCAAGCCAGCATCTGGTCAGCTGGGTTAGATTATATATCTTCCAAACTGCACCCTACAGAATGGTTCGTCATGATGGAAAGTAAAGCTGCAGAAAGCTGGCATCAGTGGTTGAATTTACTGCAGTGTGAAACTTAATGTTTTCAGGAGGGACATCTTGAAAGGCAATAAACCAAGGTTTAATAATAAATATGTGGGATGGATGACTTCTGGTGCAATAATACTGTCATTTTTTTAAAAACAGTGACTTTGGCTCTTGTAGCAATGTAAAAATATTATGAAGTAATCTTTGTGTCTGATTTTTGGATTGCAAGAGCATAAACCATCCTGGGGTGTATGCCTCACACCACAGGGAATATAACTCCATGTGGTGTGAGGCATACGAATTAGTGGCACAAATGGAAATAAATGGCTTTGATCTAATAGCCATTACAGAGACATGGTTGCAAGGTGACCAAGGTTGGGAACCAAATATTGCAGCGTACTAGATGTTTCAAAAAGATAGGCAGAATGGAGTGCCCTGATCACAAAGGATGGCATAAGGATAGTAGTGAGAAAGGATCTTGGCTCGGAAGATCAGGTAGTAGATTCAGTATGGGTGGAGATAAGAAATAACAAGGCAGAAAACAGTGGTGGGAGTAGTTTATAGGCCCCCCAAACAGACGCTGTCCAACAGTATAGCTAATTAATCAACAAATAATAGGATCTTGTAATAAAGGTAATAAAATAATCTTGGCAGAATTTAATATTCATATAGAGTGGGTAAATCAAATTGGCAAAGGTAGTCTGGAGGATGAGTTCATGGAATGCATGCGAGACAATTTCCTACAACAATACGTCATGGAATCAACCAGGGAACAGGCTATTTTAGATCTTGTATTGTGTAATGAGACAGGGTTAATTAGTAATCTCACAGTAAAGGATCCTCTGGGGAAGAGTGATCATAATATAAAATTTCACATTGAGTTTGAAAGTGAAATACTTCAGTCAGAAATGAGAGTCTTAAACTTAAAGCTAATTGCATAGGTATGAGGGGTGAGTTAGCTAAGCTAGATTGGGAAATTAGATTAAAAAGTATGATGGCAGATAAGCAGTAGGAAACATTTAAAGAAATATTCCAAAATTCTCAACGAATATGCATTTCATTGAGAAATAAAAACTCCATGGGAAAAGTGATCCATCCGTGGCTAACTAAAGAAGATAAGGATAGTATTAGATTAAAAGAAGAGGCGTATAATGTTGTGAAGAATAGTAGTGAGCCTGAGGATTGGGCGAGCTTTAGAAACCAGCAAAGGATGACCAAAAAGTTTATGATCAGGGAGAAAATAGAATATGAGAGTAAACTAGCAAGAAATATAAAAACAGATTGTAAAAGCTTCTACAAGTATGTAAAAAGGAAGAGAGTAGCAAAAGTAAGCTTTGGTCCCTTAGAGGCTGAGACAGGTGAAATTATAATGGGGAATAAAGAAATGGCAGAGACTTTAAAGACATATTTTACATCTGTCTTCACAGTAGAAGACACAAAAAGCATACTAAAAATAGTGGGGAACCAAGGGGCTAATAAGAGTGAGCAACTTAAAGTAATTAATATCAGTAGAGGAAAAGTACCTGGTAAACTAATGGGACTAAAAGCCGACAAATCCCCTGGACCTGTTGGCCTACATCCTAGGGTTCTAAAAGAGGTGGCTGCAGAGATAGTGGATGCATTGGTTGTGATCTTCCAAAATTACTGAGATTCTAGAATGCTCCCAGCAGTTTGGAAGGCAGCAAATGTAACCCCACTATTCAAGAAAGGTGGGAGAGAGAAAACGGGGAACCACAGGCCAGTTAGCCTGACATCAGTCGTCGGGGAAAATGCTAGAATTCATTATTAAGGAAGTGGTAACGGTCCACTTAGAAAATCATAATATGATTAGGCAGAGTCAACATGGTTTTATGAAAGGGAAATCATGTTTAACAAATAGTTTTTTGAGGATGTAACTAGCAGGGTAGATAAAAGGGAACCAGTAGATGTAGTATATTTGGACTCCCAAAAGGCATTCGATAAGGTTGCTATGCAAGATAAGTGCTCATGGGGTTGGGGGTAATATATTAGCATGGATAGAGGATTAGTTAACTGACAGAAAACAGAGTAGGGAGGCTGTAACTAGTGGGGTGCTGCAAGAATCAGTGCTTGGGCATCAGCTATTTACAATCTCTCTTAATGACTTCGATGAAGGGACCGAGTGCAATGTATCCAAGTTTGCTGGTGATACAAAGCTGGGTGGGAAAGTAAGCTGTGAGGATGACACAAAGAGCCTACAAAGGGATATAGATAGGCTAAGTGAGTGGGCAATAAAGTGGCAGATGGAGAAAAATGTGTGGAAATGTGAGGTTATTCACTTTGGTAGGAAGAATAGAAAAACAGAATATTTTTTAAATGGTAAGAAACTATTAAATTGGTGTTCAGAGAGATTTAGGTGTCCTCGTATAGGAAACACAGCATGCAGATACAGCAAGCAATTAGGAAGGCAAATGGCATGTTGGCTTTTATTGCAAGGGGGTTGGAGTATAAGAGTAAGGAAGTCTTGCTACAATTGTACAGGGCCTTGGTGAGACCACACCTGGAGTACTGTGCCCAGTTTTGGTCTCCTTAACTGAGAATTGACATACATGTCTTAGAAGTGGTGCAACGAAGGTTCACTAAAGAGTGATCCCTGGGATGAGAGGGTTGTCCTATGATGAGAGATTGTGTAGAATGGGCCTATACTCTCTGGAGTTTAGAAAAATGAGAGGTGATCTCATTGAAACATACAAGATTCTGAGGGGGATTGACAGGGTAAATGCTGAGAGATTGTTTCCCCTCCCTGGAGAGTCTAGAACTAGGGGGCATAATCTCAGGATAAGGGGTTGGACATTTAAGACTGAGATGAGGAGGAATTTCTTCACTCAAAGGGTTGTGAATCTTTGGAATTTTCTACCCCAGAGGGCTGTGGATGCTGAGTCTTTGAGTATATTCAAGACTGAGATAGATAGATTTTTGGACTCTAGGGGAATCAAGGGCTATGGGGATCAGGTGGGAAAGTGGAGTTGAGGTCAGTGATCAGCCATGATCTTATTGAATGGCGGAGCAGGCTTGAGGGGCCGTATGTCCTACTCCTGCTCCTAATTCTTATGTTCTTACGTTATGTTCCAGTGCCCTGTTAATTTGAGTCTTTATAAGATGAAGCAGAGTTCTTTTGAAATCGAAAACTGCAGGTGCTGGAACTCTGAAGCAAAACAGAATATGTTGGAAACACTCAGCAGATGAGGCAGCACCTGAGGGGAGAACCGATAAATTGATGTTTCAGATGTGGAAATTTCATCAGAACAATTTCTGCTTTTGCTTCAGGTTCTTTTGAATTTGTTTTAGTGTGGACACTACTTTCTGTGCTTTCAAACAGTTAAAATTAACCTGCTGGAAGCTAACCTCTGGCCGTGTGAGATTCATAGCCTGCATTATAACTGCAGTGCTGCAAATCAGTCCTGTTACTGATCTCCGGCAGGCATTGCACTATAAATACTCATGCTACGTGACTAAATTTAGTAGATGTTAAACCCAGTAATCAGTTTACTGCAGGTGAGATAATCAGTAGGTAGAAAGAAAAATTCTAACCTTTTTAATTTTCCTTGTAATTATCTCTGCTCCCAACCTCATTACATCCTTGGTCCAAACATGGACAAAAGAGCTGAATTCCAGAAGTGAGGTGAGAGTGACTGCCCTTGACATCAAGGCAGCATTTGACCGAGTGTTGCATCAAGGAGCCCTAGTAAAACTGAAGTCAATGGGAATCGGGGGAGGAAAACTCTCCACTAGCTGGAGTCATACCTAGCACAAAGGAAGATGGTTGTGGTGGTTGAAGGTCAATCATTACAGCCCCAGGACATTGCTGCAGTGACATCCTCAGGGCAGTGTCCTAGTGTGGTAAACCACTGTTTGTATTCCTGTTTGTCCTGTTTGTATTCCACTGTGTACATGCCTGGACATGCCTCGGCTGACTCCTCCCACAGGTCCTAGTATAAAGGTGACTGCTCCCCAGCCCTTGGTATCCTGGACCGGTCGACCACTCGAGGCAGACCTCCATTCTGTTGTTAATAAAAGCCTTTAGTTACTCTTCTAACTCTCAGTCTTTTATGAGTAATTGATAGCGCATCAATTTTATTAACAACATTTTTATAATGGAGAAGATCCTCACACCAGCATGCCTGGACTTAGATCATCGGGAGGCGGACTCATCCACCAAGTTTACTCACTGGCTTAAGTGTTTCGAAAAATTCCTGACCGCCTCCGAAGCAATCAAATCGGACGAGGACAAACTGGATGTCCTGACCTCCAAAGTGAACCACCGAGTGTACTCGGTCATCCAAGACGCGACCTCGTACGCGGATGCTATCAAGCTCCTCAAGGACCAGTACACGCGCCCAGTGAACGAAGTGTACGCCAGGCACCTCCTGGGGAGTCGTAAACAACAACCTGGGGAATCGACCGTGGAATACCTTCAGGCACTGTCTGTGCTTGGCCGGGCCTGTGGTTATAAGGATGTAAAGGCCGCCGTGTACACAGAGGAACTTATCCGGGACGCTTTTGTAGCGGGCCACAGATCCAATTACACACGACAGCGACTGTTGGAGCAGAGTAACCTCGACCTCAACAAGGCCTCTGAACTCGCACTATCGTTGGATGCAGCCTACCAGGGCATGGATGCCTACTCCTCTGCACCGTGGACGCCGCGGGGAATGACAGCCTGGGACACGGTAGGACCGCCTCATAGCGCCGTGCCACCCCAGCCACACCCCAACAACGGCCCAACTACCGCAGCAGTGTCCCAAGGCCAGACAGCAGTGCCCCAAGGCCAGAAATGCTACTTCTGTGGCCAGGCAAAACACCCCAGAGCGCGCTGCCCGGCGAAAAACGCGATCTGCTCGGGCTGCGGGAAGAAGGGACACTACGCTAGCGTCTGCAGGGCCAAAGCCACCCCGAACCCCAGCAGCGCCGCGTGTGGGCCATGCGGGCCGCCATTTTGGACCTCCCTGGCCGTGTGCGAATCACCGGTACAGCAGCCATTTTGGACGCCTCCAGCCACATGGGGATCATGGACGCCGCCATCTTGGACGACAGCCGGGACGCAGCAGGCCCCCGACACCGCCTCATCTGATACCCGCAGCGACACACCGACCCCTACGCTGGCATCCGTTACACTGGACCAAGCGAGACCGCACCAACTGGCCAGTTCCACAATGGACATTAAGGTAAATGGTCACGATACAATCTGCCTTTTTGACTCTGGGAGCACGGAGAGCTTCATCCACCCCGACACGGTGCGGCGTTGCTCTCTCCCAGTCCTGCCTGTGCAACAGCGGATTTCTATGGCCTCCGAGTCCCAGTCGGCGGACATCGGCGGCTACTGCGTGGTGACACTCGTAGTAGACGGGACCGTGTACGATCATTTTAAACTTCTGGTCCTGCCTGACCTCTGCGCTGCCGTCCTGCTGGGGTTAGATTTTCAGTGCCACCTTAAAAGTGTTACGATGGCGTACGGTGGACCCCTACCCCCACTCAGTCCGCAGCCAGCAGCTTCCAAATTGCCCGCCGCGCACCAGGTGCAACCTCTCCACACTCAGAGTCACCCCCCCACCACTGTTTGCTAACCTCACCCCCGACTGTAAGCCCATCGCCACAAAGAGCAGGCGATACAGTGCCGGGGACAGGGTTTTCATTAAAACCGAAGTGGAGCGGCTCCTGAAAGAAGGGATTATTGAGGGCAGCACCAGCCCCTGGCGAGCCCAGGTTGTGGTCGTTAAGACCAGCGAGAAGCAGCGCCTGGTCATCGACTACAGCCAGACAATAAATCGCTACACCCTGCTGGACGCCTACCCACTCCCCCGTATAGCTGATATGGTCAACCAGATCGCGCAGTACCGCGTCTTCTCGACCATTGACCTGAAATCAGCGTACCACCAGCTCCCCATCCGCCCTGAGGACCGCCAGTACACTGCCTTTGAGGCAAACGGCCGCCTCTATCACTTCCTTAGGGTTCCCTTTGGCGTCACCAACGGGGTCTCCATCTTCCAAAGGGAGATGGACCGGATGGTAGATCAAAATGCGTTGCAGGCCACTTTCCCATATCTGGACAATGTGACCATCTGCGGCCGTGACTTGCAGGACCATGACGCAAACCTCGAAAAATTCCTCCGCACCGCCCAACTCCTAAACCTGACATATAACAAGGAGAAGTGCATATTCCGCACAAACCGCCTCGCCATCCTTGGCTGTGTTGTGGAACACGGAGTCATCGGCCCCGACCCCGACCGGATGCGTCCCCTTATGGAACTTCCACTGCCCCACTGCCTCAAGGCCCTGAAGAGGTGCCTAGGGTTTTTCTCCTATTACGCCCAGTGGGTCCCCTACTATGCGGACAAGGCCCGTCCGCTGATCAAGTCCACCTCTTTTCCCTTGACGGCAGAGGCCCGCTTAGCCTTCCACCGTATCAAGGAGGACATTGCCAAAGCCACCATGCACGCAGTGGACGAATCCATCCCCTTCCAGGTGGAAAGCGACGCGTCCGACTTTGCCCTGGCCGCTACCCTCAATCAGGCGGGGAGACCCGTGGCCTTCTTTTCACGAACCCTCCAAGGCCCGGAGACCAGACACTCCGCTGTTGAGAAGGAGGCCCAGGCGATTGTGGAGGCTGTGCGTCATTGGAGGCACTACCTGGCCGGAAAACGATTTACCCTGCTCACTGACCAGCGTTCAGTTGCTTTTATGTTTAACAACAAGCAGAGGGGCAAAATCAAAAATGACAAGATCTTGAGGTGGAGAATCGAACTTTCCACCTACAACTACGAGATCTTGTACCGGCCCGGGAAGCTAAATGAACCCCCGGATGCGCTATCGCGTGGCACCTGCGCGAGCGCGCAGATCGATAGACTACGGGTCCTCCACAATGACCTCTGCCACCCGGGGGTCACCAGGTTCTGTCACCTCATCAAGGCCCGCAACCTGCCGTACTCTATTGAGGAGGTCAGGACCATGACCAGGAACTGCCAAGTCTGCGCTGAGTGCAAACCACACTTTTATAGACCAGACAGGGCCCACCTGATAAAAGCCACTCGCCCCTTCGAGCGCCTGAGCGTTGATTTTAAAGGGCCTCTCCCCTCCTCCGACCGCAATGTGTACTTCCTCAATATTATTGATGAGTACTCCCGTTTCCCGTTCGCCTTCCCCTGCCCGGACATGACCAGTGCCACGGTCATTAAATGTCTGAACAACCTCTTCACCCTGTTCGGCTTCCCCAGCTATATCCATAGCGACCGGGGCTCATCGTTTATGAGCGATGAACTCCGTCAGTACCTGCTAACTAGGGGTATTGCCACAAGCAGGACCACCAGTTACAACCCCCGGGGGAACGGACAGGTGGAAAGAGAAAATGCGACAGTTTGGAAGGCCGTCCTGCTAGCCTTAAAGTCTAGGGGCCTTCCAACCTCCCGCTGGCAGGATGTGCTCCCCGATGCGCACCACTCTATTCGGTCACTGCTCTGCACTGCCACTAACGCCACCCCTCATGAGAAAATGTTCGTCTTCCCAAGGAAGTCCACATCAGGGACATCGCTACCGCCATGGCTGACGTCCCCAGGGCCGGTCCTACTGAGAAGACACGTGAGGACCCATAAAACGGACCCCCTGGTCGAGAGGGTCGACCTCCTCCACGCCAACCCCCAGTATGCTTACATCGCATACCCGGACGGGCGGGAGGACACAGTCTCCATAAGAGACCTTGCACCCTCGGGGACCACAGTAACCCACTACCCACTACCACCCCCGCCACGATCCGATATCCAGCCCCAGCAGACGGCAGGCCTGGGCCCCGCGACCCGCTCGACATCTACGAGGACGACACGCCTGTGCCACAGCCTACGCTGGACTCGACGCCGGAAGCTTCACTACCCCTGCCGTCGCCACGCCGATCACAGCGGCAGACAAGACCTCCGGAGAGACTCCAATACACTAACTTTTAATACACTTCACCCCGCCGGACTCAATTTTAAACAAGGGGTGAATGTGGTAAACCACTGTTTGTATTCCTGTTTGTCCTGTTTGTATTCCACTGTGTACATGCCTGGACATGCCTCGGCTGACTCCTCCCACAGGTCCTAGTATAAAGGTGACTGCTCCCCAGCCCTTGGTATCCTGGACCGGTCGACCACTCGAGGCAGACCTCCATTCTGTTGTTAATAAAAGCCTTTAGTTACTCTTCTAACTCTCAGTCTTTTATGAGTAATTGATAGCGCATCACCTAGGCCCAACCATCTTCAGCTGCTTCATCAATGATCTTCCATCCAACATAAGGTCAGAAATGGGGATGTTCACTGATGACTGCACAGTGTTCAGTGCCATTCACAACTTCTCAGATAATGAAGCAGTCCATGCCCACATGCAACAAGGCCAGGACGACCTTCAGGCTTGGGCTGATAAGTGGCAGGTAACATTCACGCCACAGAAGTGCCAGGCAATGACTATCTCCAACAAGCGAGAGTCTAACCACCACCCCTTGACATTCAACGTCATTACCATCGCCGAATCCCCCACCATCAACATCCTGGGGGTCACCATTGACCAGAAACTTAACTGGACCAGCCACATAAATACTGTGGCAACAAGAACAGGTCAGAGGCTGGGTATTCTGAGGTGAGTGTCTAATCTCCTGACTCCCCAAAGCCTTTCCACCATCTACAAGGCACAAGTAAGGAGTGTGATGGAATACTCTCCACTTGCCTGGATGAGTGCAGCTCCAACAACACTCAAGAAGCTCGACACCATCCAAGACAAAGCAGCCCGCTTGGTTGGCACCCCATCCACCACCTTAAACATTCACTCCCTCCACCACCGGCGTACCGTGGCTGCAGTGTGTACCATCCACAAGATGCACTGCAGCAACGCGCCAAGGCTTCTTCGGCAGCACCTCCCAAACCCGCGACCTCTTCCACCTAGAAGGACAAGGGCAGCAGGTGCATGGGAACACCACCACCTCCAAGTCACACACCATCCTGACTTGGAAGTATATTGTCGATCCTTCATCGTCGCTGGGTCAAAATCCTGGAACTCCCTACCTAACAGTACTGTGGGAGTACCTTCACCACACAGACTGCAGCAGTTCAAGAAGGCGGCTCACCCCCACCTTCTCGAGGGTAATTAGGGATGGGCAATAAATGCTGGCCTTGCCAGCGACGCCCACATCCCATAAACAAATTTAAAAACAACCTTCTTGGCTTTAGTTGGGGGGCGTTGAGGGGGAAACTGTAACTTCAAAAGTCTCTCTTCTGTGACCCCTCGTCCTTTGCAATATCCCAGTTAATCTTCATTGCACCTTTTACATAACTTTTATATCCTTTGTAGAGATTCACGTATCTCTGGTAAACAGGATCGAGTGCAAACCAATATGGTGGGTATATTGTGTTTAAACAGAATTTAGGACGGAATATAACACTAGTAACACAGCAAAAACATACGACCGTGACAAGCAGCTTGTACCCGACCCAATCAGACAGATGGCTGGCATGCGTGAACAGCTCTCTGGCTTCTGGCCTCTCTTTCTCTCTTTCTCTCTCTCTCTCTCTCTCTCTCTCTCTAGGGCCTTCCTTGGTGAGCATGGGATCACTCTTAAAAGAGCGTTCGACCAGCTGTTCAGCTCTCCCTTCCGCAGTCTGTGTGCAAGCCCTTGGGGTGTCACTTTTTATTCTCTTTATAGGGGTGGGCCTGAGGCCAAGTTATTAACAAGACCATTGAACTTATAGAGGTTCCTCCAAAACTTCATCAACCAATGACAGCTTAAGTTCTTTGGCTTGGTGTTTGGATGAAGGCCCTCCCAACAGAGGGTCTCATTACTTCATCCTTGTTTTTACATTTTGAAGGTTCCTCCATTGGAATCCATCTTATCTCTTTTTACTCTCTTCCCCCTTAACCCAGCAAGTTCAAGGCCTCAGTCAGAGCTATCGCACATTAACCAGTCACTATCTCACCATTCTGACCTTCACAACTAAGGTCTATGATTTACTCCCTTTTTCTACTGTGAACTTTTCTCTCAGAACTTTTACATTCCCATGAATTATGGTTTTGCGCTGCTTTCAGTGTTCAATAGCTGTTGCTTTATACTTTTTTTCCCTTTCAAAAATACATGGCAACTTGCAGCTGCTTGGGCTATCTCACCATCATCTAACAAATATGTGGAGATTATAATATGGTTATTAGTAACAATGGAAGAAACATAGGTTGGGCCTTTACTACCCAAATTAAAGATACATTAACAAAGTCAAAACCCTAACTTACAAGCAACGTAGTGCTCCTCCCGACCCCATATTTAGCTCCTTGATCGCCACTGCGTCGATATTGCGCAACTCATTGGCGGGCTCTGATGCTGCGTTGCTCTTTATAATTAGATCCATGGCACAATGTCTGGAGAGCTTCAGTCCTCGCCACACCCCGCGTGCACAAATTTTTGGGCAAAGGTCTACTTATGGACTCTGCTTTTATGTTATTAGGAGGGAAATGGTACTAAAATACCAAAAGTGTAATTATGACATTATCCTCTGTTAAACTTCAAACATATGTGGATATGGCTTGACAGCAAAAAAGATTAATCACTATTTAGAGGGAAAGAATCCAAAAAGACAACAATAAAAGTTCTATTTAAGCAACTAGTCTGTTGAGTTATGACTCGTCTTCCTGTTTTTTTAGAATAACTTCAAGTAACTTAGCAACCTAAATTTTTTTTATATAACTTCTGATTGTGAGTAAAACCTGTATTTCAACAAAGGCATAATTACACTTTTTTACCTTCAAAATGTTCCTTAACAGCATTGCAGTAATTCTGATTTGAACTATTTCTGTTCTGTGTGCCACAGTAAATAATAATTCTAATAGGTCTAAGAGTATTAAAAAAACAAGCCTTAAGGCTTTGTGTCTTAATGCGAGGAGCATTCATAATAAGGTGGATGAATTAGCTGCGCAAATAGAGGTAAACGAATATGATTTGATTGGGATTATGGAAACATGGCTCCAGGGTGGCCAAGGCTGGGAACTCAAAATCCAGGGGTATTCAATATTCAGGAAAGATAGGCAAAAAGGAAAGGGAGGTGGGGTAGCATTGCTGGTTAAAGAGGGGATTAACACAATTGTAAGGAAGGATATTAGCTCTGATGATGTGGAATCTGTATGGGTAGAACTGAGAAATACCAAGGGGCAGAAAACATTAGTGGGAGTGGTATATAGACCTCCAAACAGTAATGCGGAGGTTCGGGATGGCATTAAAAGGGAAATTAGAGAAGCGTGCAATAAGGGCACAGCAGTCATCATGGGTGACTTTAATCTACATATAGATTGGGCTAACCAAATTAGTAACAATAATGTGGAAGAGGAATTCCTGGAGTGTTTACGGGATGGTTTCCTGGACCAATATGTCGAGGAACCAACTAGAGATCAGGCCATCTTAGACTGGGTATTATGTAATGAGAAAGGATTAATTAGCAATCTTGTTGTATGAGGCCCCTTGGGTCGGAGCGATCATAATATGATAGAATTCTTCATTAAGATGGAGAGTGAAGTAGTTGACTCAGAGACTAAGGTCCTGAATTTAAATAAAGGAAACTACGATGGTATGAGGTGCGAGTTGGGTAGGATTGATTGGGGAATGTCACTCAAAAGGTTGACGGTGGATAGGCAATGGCAAACATTCAAAGACCGCATGGATGAACAACAGAATTTGTTCATCCCAGTTTGGCATAAAAATAAAACAAAAAAGGTGACTCAACCGTGGCTAACAAGGGAAATTAGGGATAGCATAAGATCCAAGGAGAGGACATATACATTGGCCAGAAAAAGCAGTAAACCTGAGGATTGGGAGCAGTTTATGATTCAACAAAGGAGGACAAAGGGATTAATTAAGAAGGGGAAAATAGAATATGAGAGTAAGCTTGCAGGGAACATAAAAACTGACTGTAAAAGCTTTTATAGATATGTGAAGAGAAAAAGATTGGTGAAGTCAAGCGTAGGTCCCTTGCAGTCAGAATCAGGGGCATTTATAATGGGGAACAAAGAAATGGCAGACCAATTAAATACATATTTTGGTTCTGTCTTCACAAAGGAAGACACCAATAACCTCCCAGAGATGTCGGGGAACATAGGGTCTGATGAAAGGGAGGAACTGAAAGAAATCAGTATTTGTAGGGAAATGGTGTTAGGGAAATTGACGGGATTGAAGGCTGATAAATCCCCAGGGCCTGATGATCTACATCCTAGGGTACTTAAGGAAGTGGCCCTAGAAATAGTAGATGCATTGCTGATCATCTTCCAACATTCGATGGAATCTGGAACAGTACCCATGGATTGGAGGGTAGCTAATGTTGCCCCACTATTCAAAAAAGGTGGTAGAGAGAAAACGGGGAATTACAGACCGGTAAGCCTGACATCGGTAGTGGGGAAAATGCTCGAGTCCATTATAAAAGATGTAATAGCAGAGCACTTGGAAAACAGTGACGGGATTGGACAAAGTCAACATGGATTTACAAAAGGTAAATCGTGCTTTACTAATCTACTGGAATTTTTTGAGTATGTAACTGGTAAAATAGATAAGGGAGAACCAGTGGATGTGGTGTATTTGGACTTTCAAAAGGCTTTCGATAAAGTCCCGCATAAGAGATTAGCGTGTAAAGTTAAGGCACATGGGATTGGGGGCAAGGTATTGACTTGGAAAGAGAACTGGTTGGCAGACAGAAAGCAAATAGTTGGAATAAACGGGTCTTTTTCCGAGTGGCAGGCAGTGACTAGTGGGGTACCGCAGGGATTGGTCCTTGGACCCCAGCTATTCACAATATATATTAATGATCTTGACATGGGAACTAGATGTAATATCTCCAAGTTTGCAGACGACACAAAGCTGGGTGGGCGTGTGTGCTGTGAGGAGGATGCCGAGAAACTCCAGGATGATTTGGACAAGTTGGGTGATTGGGCAGAAGCATGGCAGATGCAATATAACGTGGATAAATGCGAGGTTATCCACTTTGGTGTCAAAAACAGGAAGGCAGATTATTATCTGAATGGCAATAGATTGGGAGAAGGGGAAGTGCAACGAGACCTGGGTGTCCTTGTGCACCAGTCGCTGAAGGTAAGCATGCAGGTGCAGCAGGCGGTTAAGAAGGCAAATGGTATGTTGGTCTTCATAGCGAGAGGATTCGAGTACAGGAGCAAGGATGTCTTGCTGCAGTTGTACAGGGCCTTGGTGAGACCACACCTTGAGTATTGTGTGCAGTTTTGGTCGCCTTCTCTGTTCTTGCCATGGAGGGAGTTCAGCGAAGATTCACCAGGCTGATACCTGGGATGGCAGGAATGACGTATGAGGAGAGATTGGGTCGATTGGGCTTATATTCACTGGAGTTTAGAAGAATGAGAGGGGATCTGATTGAAACTTATAAAATTCTGACAGGACTGGACAGACTAGATGCAGGAAGGATGTTCCCGATGGTCGGGGAGTCCAGAACCAGGGGTCACAGCTTAAGGATAAGGGGTAAGCCATTTAGGACAGAAATGAGGAATTTCTTCACCCAGAGAGTGGTGAACCTGTGGAATTCTCTACCACAGAAGGCAGTAGAGGCCAATTCATTAAATATATTCAAGAAGGAGTTGGATATATTTCTTAAGGCTAAAGGGATCAAGGGATATGGGGAGAAAGCAGGGACAGGGTACTGAATTTGGATGATCAGCCATGATCGCATTGAATGGCGGAGCAGGCTCGAGGGTCCGAATGGCCTACTCATGCTCCTATCTTCTATGTTTCTATGTTTCTGATCATTTACATAAGAACTAGGAAAAGGCCACTTGGCCCCTCGAGCCTGCGCCGCCATTCAATAAGATCATGGCTGATCTTCGGCTCAAAGCCACTTTCCCGCCCGCTCCCCATAACCCTTCACTCCCTTATTTTGCAAAAATCTGTCTATCTCCACCTTAAATGTCTTTAATGACCCAGCCTCCACTGCTCTCTGGGGCAGAGAATTCCACAGATTTACGACCCTCTGAGAGAAGAAATTGCTCCTCATCTCAGTTCTAAAAGGGCGACCCTTTATTCTAAAACTGTGCCCCCGCGTTCTAGGTTTCCCTCTCTGCATCTACCTTGTCAAGCCCCCTCAGTATCTTATATGTTTCAATAAGATCACCTCTCATTCTTCTCAATTCCAATGAGTATAGGCCCAACCTGCTTAACCTTTCCTCATAAGTCAACCCCCTCATCTCTAGAATTAACCTAGCGAATCATCTCTGAACTGCCTCCAATGCAAGTATATCCTTCCTTAAATAAGGAGACCAAAACTGTACGCAGTACTCAAGGTGTGGTCTCACCAATACGCTGTACAGTTGCATCAGGACTTCCCTGCTTTTATACTCCAACCCCTTTGAAATAAAGGCCAACATTCCATTTGCCTTTTTGATTACTTGCTGTACCTGCATGCTAACTTTTTATGTTTCATGCACAAGGACCCCCAGGTCCCTCTGAAGTGTTGCATTTTGTAATCTCCATTTAAATAATAATTTGCTTTTTTATTTTTCCTGCCAATGTGTATAACCTTGCACTTTCCCACATTATACTCCATCTGCCAAATTTTTGCCCACTCACTTAGCCTGTCTATATCCCTTTGCAGGTTCTTTGAGTCCTCTGCACAACTTGCTTTCCCACCCATCTTTGTATCATCTGCAAACTTGGCTACATTACACTCGGTCCCTTCATTCAAGTCATTTAATGTAGATTGTAAATAGTTGAGGCCCCAGTACCGATCCCTGTGGCACCCCACTAGTTACAGTTTGCTAACCGACAAATGACCCATTAATCCCGACTCTCTGCTTTTTGTTAGTTAGCCAATTCTCTATCCATGCTGATCTATTACCCCCAATTCCGTGAGCTCTTATCTTATGCAGTAACCTTTTATGTGGCACCTTATCGAATGCCTTCTGGAAATCCAAATACACCACAGCCACCCTGCTCGTTATCTCCTCACCTCAAAGAACTCCAGCAATTTGTTAAACCTTATTTCCCTTTCATAAAACCATGCTGACTGCTTGACTGCATTATGCTTTTCCAAATGCCCTGCTACTGCTTCCTTAATGAAGGACTCCAGCATTTTCCCAACAACAGATGATAGGCTAACTGGTCTATAGTTTCCTGCTTTCTGTCCCCCTCCTTTCTTAAATAGGGGTGTTACATTTGCAGTTTTCCAATCCACTGGGATCTTTCAGAGTCCAGGGAATTTTGATATTGTGGCGTACCGATCACAGAAAGGACACAATCCACTTTTCGGTCCGTAGACTATAAATCAGGCATCATGCCTTTAAGAAGGATCACACCTTTAAGAAACTCAATCTGCAACATAGTTAAGCCCAGAGCGGGGGAGGAGCAGTCGAAGCTGTGGACTGATGAAAGGCAGTCGGACTTGGTGTAGTCTCTGACGCCATTTTTGTGTTCAACATGCAGTCTCAACAATTAAACCTTTTCTGTTGAACCTCTCCGAGTTCAGTATTTTTTGCTAGGAGTACGTAGACTCCTACGTTGGTGACCCCGACGCTCAGGACGACTCCTAAGCATAATCATGGCTGACACAAACGCAGTTTCTGTGAGGCTGCCGGAGTTCTGGGAGAACCTAGCCACCGCCTGGTTCCTTCAAGCCGAATCGCAATTCCGACTCCGCGGCATCGCCGACGCAACGATGTACGACTACCTCCTCGCCTCCCTGGGCAGCTCCACAATCACGAAAGTCTGGACAACACTACAAAACCCTTCAGAGGAAGGCAAGTACGCACATCTCAAGGCCGCGCTCCTTAAAAAATTCACAGCCTCCCAATCTTTGCGCAACTGCCACCTCCTCGACCTCCCGGGCCTCGGTGACTCCACGCCGTCAGACTTGCTCTCACACATGCTTGCTCTGACCAACGAGAAACCGCCCGGCTCCCTCTTCCGCACGCTCTTTATCCGCCAACTACCTCCCAGCATCCGCCCGGCGATCGTGGCGTCCAGCCTCACGGACCTCGAGGCCCTGGCCGACAAAGCCGATAAGCTCCTGTCCGCCGGCTCCAACCACGCCGTCACCCCCGACCTGGCCTCCGCAGCGTCGGCGCGTGCTCCACCCTCTATCGTTCGGCCACACAGCTCGGCCACGAGGCCCCCCACGTCCCCCAAGCCCTCCGACCCAGGGCTACTGCTACTTCCATACCCGGTTCGGCGCACGGGCACGCCGCTGCAGCCATCCCTGCACGTTTCCAACCGCCCCCACACCGGCCTACACGATGGCCGTGTGGCAAGCAGGCGCGCTGCTGTACGTTACGGACAGCGCCTCCGGACGCCGTTTCCTATGCGACACGGGCGCGCAGCGCAGCATCATCCCCGCGTCCGCCCTCGAGATCCAGCGAGGCGGCCGCGGCCCTGCGCTGGCTGCCGCCAACGGCACCGACATCCGGACGTACGGCACCCGCACCATCACCATTGACCTCGCAGGCCGCCGCTACCACTGGGAGTTTATCACCGCCAAGGTGCTCTCCCCGCTCCTCGGTGCGGATTTCCTGTGCGCCCACGGCCTGTTGGTCGACATGCCTCGGCGCCGCCTCGTGGACATGAACACCATGTCACCTATCCCGGGCGCCATGGCCCCCTCCCAACCCGCCGAAATGGCGTGGCAGTGCCGCGCCCGCTCAACGGACGACTACTCAGCACTCCTGGCTGAGTTCCCAGCCCTCACCAACCTGACCTTCTCCGCGAAAGTTGCTAAGCACGGGGTAGAACACTTCATCCCCACCACAGGCCCACCGGTGTATGCCCACGCCCGCAGGCTGGACCCGGCCAAGCTGGAGATCGCGCGGGCCGAGTTCGCCACAATGGAACAGCTCGGCATCATCCGCCGCTCCAACAGCCCCTGGGCCTCCCCACTCCACATCGTCACCAAACCCGATGGGGAATGGCGCCCCTGCGGGGACTACTGGCGCCTAAACGACGCCACCATGCCGGATCGATACCCCATACCACACATTCAAGACTTCTCGGCTAGACTGGCCGGCCGCTCAGTCTTCTCCAAAGTCGACCTGGTGCACGGTTACCATCAGGTGCCAGTCCACCCCACGGACGTTCCCAAGGCGGCCATAATCACCCCTTTTGGGCTATTCGAGTTCCTCCGAATGCCCTTCGGCGTCAAAAACGCGGCCCAGGCCTTCCAGCGGCTCATGGACTCGGTCCTCCGGGACCTGAAGTTCCTCTTTGTCTACCTGGATGACATCCTGGTATCTAGTTCCTCCAAGCAGGAACACATCGAGCACCTCCGCACCCTGTTCCAGCGGCTCCGTGAGCACGGGCTCATCATCAGCCCAGCCAAGTGCCAATTCGGCCTCAGCAGGATCGAATTCCTCGGCCGCCACATCACGCAGGGCGGAGCCATTCCCCTGCCCGCCACCATCAAAGGCCTCCAGGAGTTCTTGGGGATGATCAACTTTTACAACCGCTTCATTCCCGTAGCGGCCTCCCTCATGCGGCCCCTATACAAAGCCCTCCGGGGTAAGAAAGACAGAATGGCGATCGAGTGGTCAGCGGACATGTTGACCGCTTTCGACTCGACCAAAAAGGCGGTCGCTGATGCCACCATGCTCGCTCACCCACAGCCCAACGCCAGGGTGGCCCACACCACGGACGCCTCCGACCACGCGGTCGGCGCCGTGTACGAACGGGTCGACGGGGCCTGGCAACCGCTGGCCATTTTCAGCTGCCAACTGCGCCCTCCGGAGGCCAAATACAGCGCCTTTGACCGCGAGCTCCTCGCACTGTACCTGGCAGTCCGCCATTTTAGATTTCTTCTGGAGGGCCACCCCTTCACCGCGTTTGTCGACCACAAACCCCTGACATTCGCGATGGCAAAATCTGCGGACCCGTGGTCAGCCAGGCAACAACGCCAGCTCGCCGCGGTGTCCGAATTCACCACAGACATCCGGCACGTCTCCGGTCGAGACAACGTGGTGGCCGACTGCCTATCCCGCCCCGCCGTCCACGGCGCCCACCTGGCAGTGGACTATGCTCAACTGGCAGCGGAGCAACGCACCGACCCTGATCTGCTCTCCGCGCCCAGAACCCTCCCAGGGCTGCGACTGACCGACGTCGCCTGCGGCCCGTCCGCCGTCAGTCAAATGCGACACCTCCTTGTCGCAACCCCGCTCCGTAGTCTCGGCGTCCTGGCGAAAACGGGTGTTCGACATCGTCCACGGCCTCTCACACCCCGGCACCCGCGCGTCCATTAGACTGGTGGCCAACCGATTTGTCTGGCGCAGCCTGCGCAAAGATGTGCGCGTCTGGTCCAGATCCTGCATAGCTTGCCAGCGTGCCAAAATCCACCAGCACGTCAAAGCCCCACTCGAGGAGTTCACCGTGCCAGAAAGAAGGTTTGACCACGGCCACATCGACCTCGTCGGCCCCCTGCCGCCATCACAAGGTCACACGCACCTGCTGACAATCGTGGACCGTACCACCCGCTGGCCCGAGGCCATTCCACTGACGTCCTCCACTGACGTCCACCACCACCGCCGACATCGCGAGGGTGTTCATTGGTACCTGGGTCGCTCGGTTCGGCGTCCCCTCCGACATGATGTCGGATAGAGGCCCGCAGTTCACCTCTGATCTGTGGGCCGCCATCGCCCGAAACCTCGGGGTGGCCGTTCACTGCACCACGGCTCACCACCCCCAAGCCAACGGACTGTGCGAGCGATTCCACAGGTCCATGAAGGCGTCCCTCCGCGCCAGCCTCGAGGACAAGGCTTGGATCGACCGTCTCCCGTGGGTGCTACTTGGCCTACGCTCCGCGGTCAAGGAAGACCTGCAAGCCTTGGCGGCGGAACTCGTGTACGCCCAGCCGCTCCGCGTACCCGGAGAGTTCCTGCCCACCGCCACGACCCCCTGGTCGGCTGACCAGCAACGCCGCGCTTTCGCCAACCGAGCACAACAGTTCGCTCCGGTACCCACCGGCCGGCACGGCGAACCAGCAACCCGCGTACCACCTAGCCTGCACATGGCCAAATTTGTTTTCGTGCGCCATGACGCCCACCGAGGACCTCTACGGCCCCCATACGACGGACCCTACAAGGTACTCCAGACGGGGAACAAGTTCTTCCTCCTCGAAGTGGGCGGCAGAACTGACGAGGTGTCGGTCGACCGGCTCAAGCTGGCGCACCTAGAGCCCGACGAACCCGTTCAAGAGAGCCAACCCCCACCGCGGGGCAGACCGCCTAAGAGCCCGACACGTCCGACCGCCCCGCTCCCGACACCAACCGCCAAGAGCCGTTCCGGCCGTGCCATCAAGCCGCCACGCTGGTTCGTACACTCCCTACTAGCTGATTCTGGGGGGAGCTGTGTGTCGTACCGATCACAGAAAGGACACAATCCGCTTTTCGGTCCGTAGACTGTAGACTATAAATCAGGCGTCATGCCTTTAAGAAGGATCACACCTTTAAGAAACTCGATCTGCAACATAGTTAAGCCCAGAGCGGGGGAGGAGCAGTCGAAGCTGTGGACTGATGAAAGGCAGTCGGACTTGGTGTAGTCTCTGACGCCATTTTTGTGTTCAACATGCAGTCTCAACAATTAAACCTTTTCTGTTGAACCTCTCCGAGTTCAGTATTTTTTGCTAGGAGTACGTAGACTCCTACAATATATTGCAACTAATGCATCCATTATCTCTGCAGCCACTTCTTTTAAGACCCTGGGATGCAGGCCATCTGGTCCAGAGGACTTGTCATCTTTTAGTCCCATTATTTTACTAAGTACTATTTCCTTAGTGATAATGATTGTCTTTAGTTCCCCCCTCCCTGTGGCCCCTTGATTATCGATTATTGGGATGTTGTTAGTGTCTTGTACCGTGAAGACTGATACAAATTACTTGTTCAGAGTCTCTGCCATTTGCCCGATACCCATTATTAATTCCCCAGTCTCATCCTCTAAGGGACTAACATTTACTTTAGCTACCCTCTTCCCTTTTATATACCTGTAGAAGCACTTACTATCTGTTTTAATGTTTCTTGCCAGTTTACTCTCATAATTCATCTTCTCTCTTTTATTTTTTAGTCATCCTTTGCTGGTTTTTAAAAATTTCCCAATCCTCTGTCTCCCAACAATCTTGGCAACATTGTATGCCTTCGTTTTCAATTTGATACCATCCTTTACTTCCTTAGTTAGCCACGGATGGTGCTTCCTTCTCTTAAAATCTATCTTTCTCACTGGAATAAATCAAATCAAATCAACTTTTATTGTCATTGTTCGTGCACAAGTGCAGTACAACGAAATGTAGGCTTGCGGCTCCCGAGAGTGTACAATTTGGATTAGGACACTTAAACATTCAACATACATTTATACATTTGGCTTGCAGTATATTAGCATAAATATGACCATAATAAAGTGCATTGGCAGATGTGCAGGCTTTATATATATATTTACCACAGTAGTGCTGGGATATTCTTTACACTGTAAATAACATTGACCAAAAGCAAATAAAGAATGGTGCAATGAAGGCTTATTCAAGATAACGCTTTGGTGCCTATCTGATGGGAAGTTTGCAGGAGAAACTTTCATTTGTCCAGAACAGTACTTGTATTGACAGTATGCAGTATCTGTGCTTACCATTAAATGAGCATCTTCTGGTCATTTTTGGGAGGGGGTGGTTGTCTTTATTTAGTTGTCAGAATTAACTTGTCTGATGGGGAAAGTTGATGCTTCTGTGATGCATATTATATTTTTCCTCTGTAAAGTAAATGTAATTTTAGCAGTGGGGAATTTCTGGGATGCAGTGTCATTGATTTTTTTGTCTGGAATTGGAGGCACCTTTGTGCTGTTATAGGTTTTAAGAAGCAGTATTACATAGGTCAAATAAATATTTCTTCTGTGTCAGCTAAATAGTATTCGTAGTATGGCATTTAGTGGCATACTAAAGTAACGGATTTTGGATTGATTGGCCTCATTACGGCCGACGTGCGGGTCCCTACAGGCAATTGCTTGGAGGATGTCTGTTTCTCACATCTGATGACGTGTTGTTTGTTTGAAAATTTAAAGGGGCCGTGTCCCCTTTGCAAAAAATGTCATTGGGATGGCTTGGTGCTTTATTATCTAGAAAGGGGAGTTGACTGCGTCTGTTCTGAGCAAAATTTAATGAATGATTCCAGAAAGAGATTCATGATTTTTTGATATGACTTTATTATCTGACTATGAAATGAAAAAGATGCCAGATGTGTTCCAATCATTTGCTTATTAATATTAATGCTTTTTTCTCTTAAAGGTGCAGGGAGCTGCAGGAATGGCAGCCCCAAAAACTAAGGCTGCACCCATGTTCAATGAGGGCTCTTTCCATGCTTTGTTGAGGGAAATAGAGGACGACAGGAGCTCCTCTTCCCTGGAAACGGAAGGAGGAGGCCTCCTCAGCAAACCAAGGCAGTTTGGCTGCAAATTGCTGAGGAGGTGAGCTCGAGATCTGTGTGCAGACGCACATGGGTTTAGTGTCGGAAAAGGTTTAATGATCTGCTGAGATCACCTAAAGTGTGGCCTCTGTGTTCTGGGACATGGAAGTTCATGAGTGAGGGCTCCAGGCGAATTCCATGTAGAATGATGGTGGTGACACTGAGCGCAAACCACCGTTTATTTGACAGATGATGCCTGGGGTTTGAGACTGTTGAACTTGTATTCATCTCCATGTGCCAGCTACCTGTGGTTGAAGCATTAGCTTACGCAAATCTGGCATGGATGAATGCATCCCTTGCCTGACTGTCATCATTGTGGTCAGCTGCTGCTGGATTGGCTACATCCGGCCCCGCAAGGCGTCACTCCCCGTCCTCATCCTCCTCCTCGTCCTCTCCCATCTTCCTCCAAGGATGTGTGCTGAGCCACTTGTTCATCCGGCAGCACTAAGCCGCGCTGCTCTTCCTCCGAATCTGACAACCAGGATGAGAGGATGTAAATGGTTCCCATCCCGTTGTTAGATTTCAGTTGAGGCAAGAAGCTTGCGAGTGCACACTCAACGTGGCCTGAAATTATTCCAATCAGTTCAAACAGCAGATGTGTGTCAGCTTGACTAGTCACAAGGTAATTGGATTTGCAAAATCTTATCCCAAACCTCCAACAACAAAGTTGTTGCATTTGAATGTCAGCCATGTTACAGGAGCACTTTTAAAGTTCTGCACCAATAATGACTACATATCATGTCCTCCACCAACTCGTCTCCTTGCAGCTGAACTATTTGACAAGACGGGAAACAGGAGCCAGAGGCACGAAAATGGGAAACCTCGATCAAAATAGGATTATCAAGGCAGTTAACAGGCTCTTAACTGCCTTAACTACTGGTCCCACCGGTCGGAGTCGGGTCAGTTTGGGAGCAGCGGAACAGCCACTCACTAAAATCGCATGGAGGTGGGTTGGGTGTGTGAAGCCATTTTTCGCAGCTGACCCGTCTCCAAACCCGCCTCCTCAGGGCTATTAAAATTGAGCCCTACCTGCTGGTTCCATAGATCCTGAGGTTTCCTCTCCTGGGCCTCTCCTCTTGGAAATGCACAGAGGCACACGTATCCCAGGGGTGCATGCAGTTCGCAAACGCCCCTGGCATCACGTGGGCCAGGCGAACCAATCAAAGAAGGGAATCCCTCTTCATACTTTTGATAGGTCTGTACGGACAGAACTGTCAGAAGTATGAATGGGGATCACATTTAAAACACTCAAACATTAAATAAATGTTTTAAAAACATTACATATTTAAAATTAATTAAAATTCCACTATTAAATATTTTAAACATTTAATTTTTTGAAAAATTAAATTTTTACAGAGCTAAAAATAAACTTTTTTGAAGCATATATTTAATTTATAAATGAGTTATAAAATGTAATTTTTCATTTTAACACACTTAAGCTGGTAAAAGTAGGCCTTACGCCTGCTTTTACCAGGCATAAGAATTCTATGGCCTTTCAGCAGGCGGAAGTTGTGCAAAAAGTGCAACTCTCCACCCGCAGAGACACTTTTTTTGTGCAGCTGGATGATCTGTCAAGAGAATTCTTGAGGTATTGCAAGTGCCAGTTTTCAGCGCATGAGCTTCGCATACCAGAAACTGGCACTAGCGCGGCCCCTACGGGTGTGTATGGACCTCGTACACACCTGTGGGGGTTGCAAAATCCAGCCCATTACTTATCTTACAAGACCTTTTGTATGGCCACATCTAGAATACTGTGTCTAATTTTGGTCCCCTCACGTGGTGGGATATATTGAAGTCCTGGAGAAGGCCCAGAGAAGGGCTACCAGAATGATACCCAGTCTTAGGGCTCCTACTTGTCGGGATAGGTAAAGGGAACAAGGAATTTCTCTAGATCTCTAGATCTTTTCATCGCTAACTGCCGCCGTGACATCGGCCGTCTCCATTTCTCTGCTCCCCTCACTCACTCCAACCTACCTCCCTCTGAACTTGCAGCACTCCATTCTCTTAGATCCAACCCTGACATTGTCATTAAACCCGCTGACAAGGGTGGTGCTGTTGTTGTTTGGCGTACTGACCTCTACCTAGCGGAAGCTGAACGCCAACTCTCCGACACCTGCTCCTACCTCCACCTGGACCATGACCCCACTACCGAACATCAAACCACCGTTTCCAAGACTGTCACTGACCTCATCTCCTCTGGAGATCTTCCCCCCGCTGCCACCAACCTCATAGTTCCCCAACCCCGCACAGCCCGCTTCTACCTCCTTCCCAAGATCCACAAACAGGACTGCCCTGGTAGACCCATCGTTTCAGCCTGTTCTTGCCCTACGGAACTTATCTCTTCCTATCTTGACTCTATCTTTTCTCCCCTTGTCCAGTCTCTTCCCACCTACATCCGCGACTCTTCGGACGCCCTCCGCCACTTTAACAGTTTCCAGTTTCCTGGCCCCAACCGCTTCCTTTTCACCATGGACGTACAATCCCTCTACACCTCCATCCCCCACCCGGATGGCCTGAGGGCACTCCGCTTCTTCCTCGAACAGAGGCCCGACCAGTCCCCATCCACCACGACCCTCCTCCGCCTGGCTGAACTTGTTCTCACATTGAACAACTTCTCCTTTAACTCCACTCATTTCCTCCAAATCAAAGGTGTTGCCATGGGTACCCGCATGGGTCCTAGCTATGCCTGCCTTTTCGTGGGCTATGTGGAACAATCTTTGTTCCAGTCCTACTCGGGTCCCCTCCCTCACCTCTTTTTCCGATACATTGATGACTGTATCGGTGCCGTTTCCTGCTCTCGCCCCGAACTTGACAATTTCATTCACTTTGCCTCCAATTTCCACCCTTCCCTCACCTTCACATGGTCCATCTCTGACTCTTCCCTTCCCTTCCTCGACTTCTCCATCTCCATCTCTGGGGATAGGTTATCGACCAATATTTACTACAAGCCCACTGACTCCCACAGCTACCTGGACTACACTTCCTCCCACCCCGCTTCCTGTAAGGACTCTATTCCATTCTCCCAGTTTCTCCGCCTCCGCCGTATCTGCTCCGACGATGCCACCTTCCACACCAGTGCTTCAGACATGTCTTCCTTTTTCCGCAACCGAGGATTCCCCTCTACCGTGGTTGACACTGCCCTCGACCGTGTCAGTTCTATCTCCCGCACCTCTGCCCTCACCCCTGCCCCTCCCTCCCGGAACCACGATAGGGTTCCCCTTGTCCTCACCTTTCACCCCACCAGCCTCCACATTCAACGGATCATCCTCCGGCATTTCCGCTACCTCCAAAGTGATCCCACCACCAAACGTATCTTCCCCTCCCCTCCCCTTTCAGCATTCCGCAGGGACCGCTCTCTCCGAGACACCCTAGTCCACTCCTCTATCACCCCAAACAGCCCTTCCCCTTCGCCTGGCACCTTCCCGTGCAAGCGGAGGAGATGTAACACCTGCCCCTATACCTCCCCCCTCCCCACTGTCCAGGGCCCCAAACACCCCTTCCAGGTGAAACAGCGATTTACTTGTACTTCTCGCAATCTAGTATACTGTATTCGCTGCTCACGATGCGGTCTCCTCTACATTGGGGAGACCAAACGCAGATTGGGTGACCGCTTTGCGGAACACCTCCGTTCAGTCCGTAAGGGTGACCCCGAGCTTCCGGTCGCCTGTCATTTCAATTCACCGCTCCATTCCCACTCGGACCTCACCGTCCTTGGCCTCTTGTACTGTTCCACAGAAGCTCAACGTAAACTCGAGGAACAGCACCTCATCTTCCGATTAGGCAGTCTGCAGCCTTCCGGTCTCAATATCGAGTTCAACAATTTCAGATCATAACCTCGGCCCCTATTTCATTTTCACTTATATTTTTCCACTCCTTTCCTTTCCCCCCCCCCTTTCCTTTTGTTTCTCTCTCACACCTGGCAGCTATCTTTTGCCCTGCCAGTACACTTTACACCTAATCACAGCCTATTACCATCTTGTCTAGCTTCTAATCTCTTTTACTTCTTTTGGTTCTTTAATTCTTTTGTCCGATCGCAGCCCTGCCTTCGATCTAGTTCCTTTTCTCTCCAGTTTTGAAGAAGGGTCAAACCCGAAACGTCAACTCAAATTTCTCTCCACGGATGTTGCCTGACTTGCTGAGTTTTTCCAGCATTTTCTGTTGTTATTAAGGAATTTCTTTTTACTGGAGAATCATAAATTTCAAGGTGACCTGTTTGAGCGTACATGTTAAGAAATATTACTTTTCACGGAGATTCATTCGCTTCCAGAATAGATTGTCAGAACATGCAGTATGTATAGGTTCGCGACATGTAAGCTTTCAAAACGGAGCTGGGCAACTTCTGAGTTCCTTTAGAGGTGGTTTATGAGTAGGACTAAGGCTTTTTCCTTTTTTTTTTGCCTTTGCCAGGAGATTGTGTGATTGGGGGTGGTGGATGGTAGGTGCACGTAGCCTGCACCATGTATGGACGGGACGATTGGATGGGCTAGCTTGGTCTTGCTTTTTTTGTATGTTGGAACCAGTACTGAGTGGGACAAGCTGGTGCCCATTAACGCACTATTCAAAGTAACGATAAAATATATTTCCTTAGATGGACCAAGGGTTTGCACTTGTGCTGCTAATAATAAAACCTTGAAATGACATTAGCAGTGTCACCTTGCTGACATTTATTGGTGTAATTGTTTTTCACAGAAAAAGGAAAAATATATTTTCAGGTCCAAGGTCTTTCTCATTTTTATTATCTTTTAGCCTTGTAATTATGAAAGGTTTATTGCTGATTTAATGCAACTGAATAAAAAAAGTTTTGTGCTATGGTGCTCCAAGATGTTTTCAGATCTCTACAAATAGATGGGCATCGCTAAGAAAAGGGTGGGGGTGTAGACAGGAGGAGAGACATCCACCAGTGTACTCTTCAACAATTCCTTGGAGGCCTTGGAATAAATTTAGAACATGCTGCCCACCCTAACCTTAAATAGGAAGCTATCACAGACCTTCCCTTTTGTTCTTTCATCTCCTCCCCCATTTCCCAGCCCCTACCCTTGCTTAAAAATCTGTTCCATTTCCTGCTTTTTTCCAGTTCTGACGAAAAGGTCATCGACTTGAAACGTTAACTCTGTTTCTCTCTTCACAGATGCTGCCTGACCTGCTGAGTATCTCCAGCATTTTCTGTTTTTATTTCAGATTTCCAGCATCTGCAGTATTTTCTTTTTGTATTAAATAGGAAGCTAATCATTTGAATGCTTTTTGTTCTGCTGAACATTTATTGATACACTTTCAATGCCCTTTTAAGATTACTTGTTGAACTGTTTTTGATTTTTGGGCAGGAGGATAAGCCAATGTCAATTTTTAGCCTTGTAAGCAATGCATTTCAACACTCTTTCCATCATTGTGCCATTTATAAACAAAAATAGGATTACCAAATATAAAATAAAAACAAAATGCTGGAAATACTCAGGTCAGGCAGCACCTGTGGAGAGAGAAATAGTTAACGTTCCAGGTTGGTGACCATTTTATCAAATACTTTTTGAAGTTTGTGCCTCTTTAGAAAGATTAATCTGTAAGCATGTTCCAATTGGGAACATAATATGTAGAATATTGAAATATCAAAATGGCCATAGCAAGTTGGTGAACTGGCCCAATGATATGTGGGTGATATATTCTCATGGCAAATTGGTGCACCCCTAGGTAAATTCATTTTCATGATTCCTTCACAATGAGCTTCTGATCTTGGCTGGCTTGTCAGGGGAGGATGAGCGACTGAGCGGAGATTTGTTGTTTCTCTTTCACTTTGAACTTCGTAGGTAGCCAGGCAATTGAATTTCCAGCCGTCGCAGCCATTCCCACAGGTTTTCTCATTTCACCCTTGCAGCACGAGTTTCAATCTGAGGCTATTGTCTGAATACAGGCACTATGCTGAGAAGAAAGCACACTTTTTTTAAAGTAAATTGGAATATCTGACCACATACTATTTGTAAAAGATCTGTTCTACAATATTTAAGCACACGAGTGTGTTTATTAATGTAGAGCAGAATCTTAATATGAGCTAGTGATCTAATTGTTGATGCTAAACGTTTGACAGAATGACATCTTATGATTTCATATCACTTCGTAAGCGTTGGTATTGATGGAAAAATATTAGTGAAAGGAAGTGTGAAAACAAGGAAAGAATATTTGCCACAAGATAGGCTGGATTTTGCCAATGGGGAGCTTTTGGAGGCGGGACTCCCACTTGTCGAGTTTTAGTCCCGCCTTCATCGACTTTCGGCCAACCCACACTATTTTCCCTTGATTGACCTTGTTAAGCCCGCCCAGTTTTTGACAGATGAATTGTCATCATTTGACAGTTAAGTGGCTGTACTCCCCTTCCCGCCTCGGGGAGGCGGCTCCCAGCGCGGGTCGGCTACCTGCCTCCTGGGAAAATGGCACGGACATGGGTTGGGGGCGGGATGGGCACCCGCCCCCAGATTCTGCCATTTTCCCGACAGTCCCGCCTCCAAACCCACCTCCCCAGGGCTGGCAAAATCCGCGCCCCCCCCCCCCCCACACTGAGTCTAAACCTTCCAATGAGTCACATGCTTCAATCAACAACATCAATAAAGACAGATTCTCTGGTCATTCATCTAGCTATTTGTGGGACCTTCATTGTGTGCAAATTGGTTGCCAGATTTGCCTACATGACAATTGAACTTCAAAAGCAACTCCTTTTGATGTGAAATGCTTTGGGACATCCTGAGGAGATGAAGTGCTATATAAATGCACATCTTATTTTTTCTTTAATTTGCACCATTGCATGCCCTTCCTCTCCTGAGAGACGTGAATAACCACATGAAAAACATCAGAGAAAAATGTGTCCTTGATTCGCAAATGTATGTGAATGGACACTCTAGGATATGCATCTAATATTACAAACTGCACACTACAGTCCTGACGAATGATATTCCATAGTGATCCTTGGAGTATTTATTGTCTTGATCTATAATTATCCTTCTAACAGGGTGCAAGATTTGGCATGGCATGATATTTTACAATAAAAACTATGAATTTCTACATTTTACCATGCGCATGTGATTTTGTACAATTATTAGAAACAGTGAAAATTCTAACTTTCAATACCAATATTTGCTGCTTTAAATTACTTGTGAGCCTCATCTCCTCCTTTCATAAATGGATATTTATCCAACTTGAGTTAAATTAACATATGATTAACTGCCCTGCATAACTTCTATACTGGTGGGAAGGAAGGGTTATTTCTCATCACTTACATCTTGGCAATTGCATACTGGTGTCCTTTAGCGCTCTGATCACTGTTCACGTTAAGCTTGTCTTGTATTGTGCAAAGTTAAGGAGGCTGCTTTCGAGCCTGGCGCAGCATAACTATACACTATTTAGTTGTGCAATGTTGCAGATGTTTTTAAGTATTGAATATTAGTATTTATACATTTGTGTCTGTAGTCTTGCGTTCCAGCTTTCTAATTGATTGGCTGTTTTTCACCGTAGAAACAGTGAATCAGATAAGAGAAAAAAAATCCGTTTCCTTTCAGCCACCATTGCAGTTGTGCACTTAAATGTCTGGGAAACACAGAAACACAAAGTGTTAAGCCATAACTTACTTTGCTATATTGGCCCGGAAGTTGCAGTCAGCGGCGAAGCGACGGCAATGGCCGCTGATCTCGAAGAAAGCTGCCCACAAAGATCTAGCTATCTCTGTGGCGTCAATTTCAGCTCTCCCGACCTTGGTTTGAATTTGAGGCCAAATCAAGCGAATCACCAGTGTCCAACAACATTGATGTCATCAAGCTGGCTAAGCAGCCAATCACATTGAAGAATTATCAGACAACAAACCAGGAAGTAAAATGCGTAGATTCTAATTTACTTGTAATAAATTTTGCAGAGAGCGAAATAAAGATTGGGACATAAACATATGATTAAGGTAGAAGCTAAAATATCATAAACTTTAAAAATAAATTATATTAAACTTGTAATTCTTAATCATAATGGAAAAATTTGACATTCCACAGAGATAAAATTAGTTTTTCAGGGCCAGAACGGTTGTTCAGCAGTCAGTACTTTGTTAAAAACCCAGTTCCACCTCTTTCAACAAGGCATAAAGTTTTAGGGGGTTTTTAACAGCGATATTCCATCGTAAAAGGGGACGTTTTCATCATTTCAAGTGATTTGAATTGATTGCTGGCTCTGGGGAGTTCCACAGTGCAACCTGTGGCGGAGCAGGGAATGACTGACCGCAACGTCTAGATTTTTGCGTATATCTGTGCATGTGCTAAATCCTGAAGTTGCTGTCAGTTTCAGAGGGGCAATGGCAGTGAATGCTGGCAGTTTCGCCGTCGTTACCATGGCAAAATGCGGCCAGTACCTAATGCCCCTTTCCCTTCCGTACCACCATCTTCTTGCTTTAACCAGAACCTGCCACTTACTGCTAGGGCCTCTTTCTCTGTGACAAGTCTTAGCCCCCAGCTGCTGCTCACCCCTATCTCTACTATTCCCTTGAGCCTGCTCTCCTGCTCATTCCTGGGCCCAGACTCGTGAGCAACAGAGTGGGAGATATACTAATCATGATCAAAAGTGAAGGATTTTTTGTTTTGACCTTCCACATGCTGAAGTGATTGATTTCATTTCCTTTGCCTCACTTAAAATTAAACTTTAAAAATCTGTCTGAACTAGATTATAAATATAATAATAACTTATTTTGAATAATGGCCAACTGTCCTTAAATGCACTCCTAACTTTTACAGATGTCTCTTGATGATTTAACCACACCGTCACAAAACTGTTTGGCTTTTATTTGTTTGCAAACAAAATCGGAGAAATAAATAAAGTTGAAACACAGCATTGTGACAAATTATGCATTATTCCTGTTCCTCTCAAAGTGGAAAACATTTGTGAAACAATTTTTTTTCATGAGAATGACTCTTTTAAGCTGCATACTTTGTGTAAATATTTACATGCTGTAATAAATTATTTATTTGTAGCCATCTACCTGCGAGAAACTTATTTGGAATATTGTTTCATAGTATTTAGCAGGTACGAATGTGTGGCTATCAACCAATAAATGCAATGTTTCAAAAAGATTATACATGCCTACACACAGATTGATGCTGGGAACTGCTGCAAGTAGCTCTCTGCCTTGGGAAAGGTTGTAAAAATGGTATCCATGCAGGGAATTGAGGGGTGGGGTAAAACCTGTTACTGGATTGGATGATAATAAATAGGTCCTTTCACGTGCTAATCTGCTGCATGCAGTTATAATCTTTCTAAGAATGATTTGCTATTTACTATTTTCAGCTTTTTTTCCTTGTACCTTTTTTAGAATTTGAGATTGCGCAACGTGAACAGTTGCCTCTTTATTTGAAGGAGCTTCTCAGACTTTAAAAGCTTGTGTGAATTGACATCTGTGTATCAGCTTGAAAAACGATACATAGCAACATGTGCACACTGCACTGAATAGCAAGTTCACTGGATGCCTTCCAGCAATTTGTTTTATCGTGTTCAGAGCTTTGTGAACTGAGGTTAGAATACCTTTCTATAGCAGAGTAAATTAATTGGAATATTACATTGTACAGTTGCACTTGTATGCATATGGACCAAAACAACAAGCTTTAAGCTTGGAGTGAATCATAACACATTTTGGAGTGAATCATAACACATTTTTCAGTGCATCGGTTACAGAGGACAAATGCAATGATCACCTTTAAAAAAAAAACTGCAAACAGCTGGGTTTGGAGTGTTGTGCTGCAAGCTGTACTAATGGTAGACCATAACATGTCTCTCATTCTGTCATTGTATTTTTAAAATCTAATGTGACTAGCTATTTTGTAGCCTTGTCTTATACCATAATGTATATGGCCATTTTTTAATGAATATTTCTTCCCATCAACAATGCTGAGAAATGGATCTTTTTACAGTTACTGAAAAAAACCAACCTTCATTCCATTATTCTGGACTGGCTTCACAGCCAAGCCCCACTGATGATAAACTCAGTACCCGTTTGCTTGCTCTCTTTCCCCATAAAAATCTGTTTCAGTATCTGCTTGATTTAATTGCATTTAATTTCTGCACTCTAACCAGCCATCCTATTGTGAGTTTATACAAACTATATTGAACTCTAAACTACTTTGTCAAAGTTTATTTCATAGCTTTTTCTGACCAGAAACAGTTTAAGTTATTACTATGCAGAATATCTGGTTAAATTATTGTATCTTTTTTATTTTGTCTAGTATCTGTAACTTTGACTGTATGTGGTCACATAAGTTTGCAATGGCTACTTTCATCCAATTGGATTGGATGATAAACTTTGATCACCTAGTTATTCAAGCTCTCATTTGAATGTACAGTTATTTTTGTTTTTAGTGAGGATACCACCCTCACCCCTCCCCATCCCTCATTGCCCATGGCAAAGCACATAGGCCGTATTTTCCAATCGGAGGCTTCCCGCGTGCGGAGGCCTCTGATCTGGAAAAATCTACGCACTTTGCTGAGGGCTCCCGAGGTCCAGACACTTCCGATCCTGGGCATCTCCAACTGGAAATGTGCATGGCCCACGTATCCCAGAGTGTTATGTCCGTGTATCTTAATGTTGTGTCCCTCAATAATCAGACAACAGACTGCAGGGAACGATTCAACAGGTGTTTACTGAATGAGGGTTACTCTAGAACTAACTATACAGATCACTACTCAGGGTTTAGATGCAGGTGTGGTCACTGCTGGTACTACAGTATACAGGAGCTGTAAAAAGTAGTTCTCTCCCTTAAGGTATACATACATTACAATTCCTCCACTTTTAGATTAACAGTACCATAATACTCATTTAACAATTAACATTTTTAATATACAGTGTTATATGAAAATAGTCCATTCATATATTCAGTCTCTGAGGAGGCTTCCTGATTCTTTCTGGATAACGCCTTTCCCGAGTGTCTCGCTCTTGGTGCGGAGGTGATTCTAGCACCCTGTCATCAGTTGATTCCTGAGCTTCCAATGCTATTGTTTCTGAGGTAGATGCGACCTGTACGTCGGGTTCCTCACCAGGTACGTATGGCCGAGACACGGGGTTGACTCGTTCCTGTGACTCTAGGATCTGGTCAGCATGGCGTCTCACAATGTTCTCCCCAACATCCACTGTGTACATTAGTGGCCCCTGCCGTGTGCATATCGTTCCTGGTTGCCATTTCTCTGTTCGGTAGTCGCGGGCCAAGACTGGTTGCCCTACATTGAAGCTCCTTGTCGGCTTCTCATTGATGTGCTGGAATTGCTTACTCTCAACATCTCTTCGTACATTTGGTCTGAGCAAATCCAGACGAGATCTCAACCTTCAGTTAAAGAACATCATGGCCGGGGCCTGGTTTGTGACTGCATGTGTCGCATTTCTGTAGGCTAACAGGAAATTGTCCACCTTATGCTGCAGTGGAATGTCGTCATCGCACATGGCCTTTACTGCTTTTTTTAAGGTTTGTACGAACCTCTCAGCCAATCCATTTGTGGCTGGATGATACGGGGCGGATGTGTAATGCCTTACCCCATTCCTTTTCATAAATCTTCGAAACTCTTCGGACACAAACTGTGGTCCGTTATCAGAGCAAATCTGCTCTGGCAAGCCGTTCCTGGCAAAAATGGTCCGTAGGACTGCAATAGTTTTCTCCGTGGTGGTGGAGGACATTTTGATAACCTCAGGCCATTTCGAGTGCGCATCCACGGCTATTAAAAACATTGAGTCCATGAATGGACCAGCAAAATCAATATGCACCTGCTGCCATGGAGATGAGGGCCACTCCCATGGGTGTAGAGGGGCATGTGGTGGTGCATTTTGGACCTTCTGGCATCCTGAGCAGCTCTTTGTCAGGTCCTCGATTTGCTGATCGATCCCCGGCCACCACGCATAAGCCCTAGCATGGCTTTTCATTTTCATCCCTCCCAGATGACCTTCGTGAAGCTCATTGAGCACTCTCTCCCTTAACTTGGGTGGAATTACCACTCGGGATCCACACATCACATCAAGGTCCCCTGGCATACTGACAGCTGTTCTCTTCTGGATGAGAATGCTGGCAACAGTGAGTCGCCATGTGCTGGCCATCCCTTCACCGTCAAATCATATACCCGAGACAGTGTCGGGTCATTTCGGGTCTCCTTCACTATACCAGTGTTAGTTACTGGCAAGCATTCAATTATAGTCGAAAGAAATATTTCGACAGGATCCACTGCTGGTGCTTCCTCCGCAGTAGGCCGTGGCAGGCGTGATAGCCCATCGGCGTTTCCATGCTGTTTCGTGCCCTTATACTCGATTTCATATTGGTGCGCCCCTAGAAAAAGGGACCATCTTTGTAGCCGTTGCACAGTCATCACCGGAACGCCCTTCTTTGGATTAAAGATGGAGACAAGTGCTTGGTGGTCAGTCAGCACTTGTCTCCATCTTTAATCTGCCCGTGCAGATAGTGATTGAACTTTTTCACTCCCCACACTAGGCTGAGGGCCTCCCTGTCAATCTGGGCGTAGTTACGCTCGGCTGAGGTTAGTGACCGAGACGCAAAGGCTACTGGCCTCTCCGAGCCGTTGAAATGAGCCAACACCTCTTTTGATGTGATCAATGCTTTGCTCTTCTGGAAAGCTCGTTTACATTCATCACTCCACTTCCATGGTACCCCCGTTTGCAGTAGGGTGTTCAGTGGGTGTAGTACGGTAGACAAATTTGGCAAGAACTTATGGTAGTAGTTCACCAGCCCGAGGAACGACCTCAGTTGTGACACATTTTCCGGTGCTGGAGCCTTGACTACTGCCTCAATCTTTTCAGGGGACTTATGTAACCCCTCTTTATCAATAACGTGGCCACAATACGAGATCTGCTTCTGGAAAAACTCGCATTTGTGGCGATTAGCTCGGAGCCCATATTCCTTCAATCTAGTGAGCACCTGCTCCAGGTTGGCGAGGTGATCACTGTCATTTTCACCCGCGACCAGGATGTCGTCCAAATAACACTGGGTCCCTGGAATCCCTTGCAGGACTTGTTCCATTGCCCTTTGCCAAATAGCCGGAGCTGATGCTACCCCGAACACCAGCCGGTTGTATTGGTAGAGACCTTTATGAGTGTTGATCGTGAGGTACTGTTTCGAGGCTTCTTCTACCTCCATTTGCAGGTACGCCTGGGCCAGATCAATCTTAGTGAAGCGTTTCCCTCCAGATAGCGAGGCGAAAATATCTTCAATCCGCAGAAGCGGATATTGTACCGTGTGAAGGACTGGGTTCACTGTCACCTTAAAGTCCCCACAGATGCGAACCTTTTTTGGTTCCCCAGGCGTATTACTCAACGACCTCTTCATTACAGGAACGATGGGTGTAGCCCACTCGCTCCAGTCCACTTTGGACAGTACTCCTGAACGTTCCAAACCTTCCAGCTCTGCTTCGACGGCTGGGCGGATCGCATAAGGTACCAGACTGGCCTTAAAAAAAAAAAAAAAAAACTTTGGCCTTGCATTTTCCTCTATTTTGATTGTCGCTGTTATGCCTTTTAGTGTTCCGAGTCCCTGCTGGAACACTTCTTGTGCGTCAATTAGCATTTTTGACAGTCGTCCAGGTGTGACGTCGTCATCCTTTTTGGCACCTACAGTCAGTGCTTGTATGGAATGCCAATCTAGCTGTATCTTCCAGATCCATTCACGTCCTAGTAGTGGTGGTCCTCCATCTGGCAATACATATAGGTCCATTTTTGGTGTTTCCTTGCCGTTATATATAACGTTCACCCTTATTTTTCCTTTGGGGTAGACTTTTTGCCCCGTGTACGTCTTCAAGACAATCTTTGTATCTCTCAAGGGTATATGTGAGAATAGCCGCTTGTAGTCCCTTTGGTTTATGACTGTTAGGGCTGATCCTGTGTCCAATTCCATTTTCACTTGGACTCCTGCTATCTTGAGCGTGACCCAGATAGTTTGGTGATCCTCCGTTTTGATCACATTATGTTGTTTCAGACGACCCAGCTCCTTGCTTCCGGAGTCTGTATCACTCTTCTGTTCATCTGAACTACTCTCCGTCACCTTATGTACCTTCTTGTACTTCTCCTGTGGAGATTTCTTGCAGCTGGTTTTATTTCCCGACCTGCAGACTCTCTTGCTATTTGTCCTACTTTTCCACACTGTCTGCACACTTTGTCCTTGAACCAGCAATCATTATGGTCGTGTGTTGTTCTGCCGCAGCGATAGCACTTCACTGTTCCGTATGACATTTCATTTGTGCCATATTCTTGCGGTCTCAGTTGTATCTCTGCAGCGCCCTGTGCTGCTGCTTCGTGTGATACTGCAATGCTGAAAGCCTTGTCCAGCGTAAGATCCTTTTCTGATAGAAGCCGTTTCTGGGTTCCTTCACTTTGAAGCCCACACACAAACTTGTCCCTTAAAGTATCTGCTAGACCCGTTCCAAACTGGCAGTGGTTCGATAGCTTGCGCAGTTCCGTTAAATACTCAGCATTACTTTCATCTTTATGCTGGTTCCTTTTGTGAAACTTAAATCTTTCTGCTATCAGCAGCGGTGTGGGGTTTAAGTGGTCCTGTCAGATTGACACTATGTTTTCAAAATCCTTTTCTACTGGCTTCTCTGGGGTTACTAGGTTTCGTAGTAAGCCATACGTTTTTGCACCCATTGAATTCAACAATACCGGCGCTTTCTTGTCATCTGGCACTTCATTCGCCTTGCAGTATACTTCTATGCGTTCGACATATGTCGTCCAATCTTCGACTTCATTGTCGAATGCTGTGATACTGCCACTCTTTGGCATTTTTGGGTGTGGTTAGACTGGCTTAAAATGGCGTCTCCCGCGCTTTCCTTTCTTTCCCGCTGCGGTTTAAAATGGTGTCTCCCGCGCTGCTGCCAACGCCGCTCTCGGCGGTCCTCGTGACAAATGGCGACGCCTTGTGGGTTTCGTGCGCTGCTGCCAACGCCGCTCTCTGCGGTCCTCGTGGCAATGGCAGCGCCTCGCGTTTTCCTGCGCGCCTCTCTCCCCCGTTGACGCCGCTCGGTCCTGAACACCGGCTGCGCCCTGTGCGCTCTGCCCTCTCTCCCGCGTCGACGCTGCTCGGCCTTTTTCTGTGCCGCTCGGTCGGGCTCTAGCCCGCCGCTGTCCGGGACAGGTCTGCGCAGTACCTGTTGCCAGCCCGTTTCGCTGGACCACCGTGACCGGAAAGCCAAGCCTGGCTCTCGACAGCCTCCCCTGCGATGCTCAAATCTCCGCTGGATGACTGGGCGGTTGCCCGTGGTCGACGCCAGTGCTTCTGGACTCGACCTCCTTCCACTGTTCTCCAGGAGCGAATCCCTGGGAGGTGATGCAGAGTTGCAGGTAGGTTCGAATCTGCGTCGTCGCCAATGTTATGTCCGTGTATCTTAATGTTGTGTCCTTCAATAATCAGACTGCAGGGAACGATGCAACAGGTGTTTACTGAACGAGGGTTACTCTAGAACTAACTATACAGATCACTACTCCGGGTTTATATACAGGTGTGGTCACTGCCGGTACTACAGTATACAGGAGCTGTAGAAAGTAGTTCTCTCCCTTAAGGTATATATACATTACATACATTACACAGAGGCGCATCTCCTTTCATATACACGACAGATAGAACTGGCAAATATATGAATGGAGATCACCCCAAAAACATTGTAAAACATTAATTAATTTTTTTAATTACATTTTTAAAATTAGTTGAAATTACAATAAATTAAATATTTTAAACAATTTTACTTCTTAAAAAAATCATTTTTTTACGGGGCTAAAAATAAACTTTTTTAAAAGTATTTTTAAATGATAAATGAAATTTTTTTTTGGTTTTTACTTTTTTCAAACCTTATGCTGGTAAAAGCAGGCCTTGCGCCTGCTTTTACCAGGCGTAAGATTTCTAAGGGTTTTCTGCAGGCGGAGGGTCTCCAGAAAGCAGAACTATCCGCCCGCGGAGGCCCTTCTGAGCATTCTTGACAGATCGGAAATGCCAGTTTTCAGCGCATGCGCTTGGCATGCCTGAAACCTGCGTTTCCGATGTCCCTATGGGTGTGTACACAGCGCGTACCTATCTGTAGGGATCGGAATATCCAGCCCATTAACTCTAGTTTATTCATATCTAAAGACAGATAATCACAAACATGTAAAGCATTTTGTTTTGTAATGCTTATACACTTTGGGCTTCCTCTTTGTTCACAGCAGAAAGCTCGCTTGCTACGTTTCACAAGCAGATCCTAGTTTCCTTGTGCGTCAGGGGCTGACAATTGACGATAGTCAATTGTAGTTGCAACAAGTGGATTGATTACCACATTGTCCTGTCTAATCCGAAGGTGTCACACTTTGTTTTAGCTTGATCATAAAGATCTGACAGTTATATTTATTTACAAGTAAAATAATAGTAAGATACAGCAAATGACTAAGGATATGAATACTTAAATTAGAACGAAAATCAAATCCATTCTGCTGTAATCAGTACTCACCTGTAGATCAGTCACAACTCTCTGCATTTCAGTTTGTACGCTTTCATCCAGGTGATAATTAGGTGCATCTACATTACATCTGAAGTGTTGGTGCAAAGCTTTGCACCAATGACAAGAAGTTGTAGTGTAAATCTAGAGTTAGGGCCTGATCTGACTCCAAAGTGAAGAAGAATAAAACTCCAGAGTTTCATTTCATTTTCGGTTGGAGTTCTGCCGCACCTTGATTCTGATTTACACTACAACTTCAGTGCCAGATGTCTTTGACTCTTTGGTCCCTTGGGTAGATACAATTAACTGTTGGCGTAATCAGGGTAAGAATAACGCCTGGGCTTACAGGGCCTATGCCTAGAGGCCCAGAAAAATATGGGACCCTGCCACGGCTCCCGTGTGAATAAGAACATCAGAAATAGGAGCAGAACTAGGCCATTTGGCTCCTCGAGCTTGCTCCGCCATTCAATAAGATCATGGCTGAAGATCGAACTCAACTCTACTTTCCTGCACCATCCCCATATTCCTTGATCACCTTAATATCCAAAAATCTATCGATCTCTGTCTTGAATATACTCAATGACTGAGCCTCCACAGCCCTCTGGGGCAGAGAATTCCAAAGATTCACCACCTCTGAGTGAAGAAATTTCTCCTCATCTCAGTCCTAAATGGCTGACCCCTTATTCTGAGACGGTGACCCCTGGTTCTAGACTCCCCAGCCAGGGGAAACATCCTCCCTGCATCTACTTTGTCAAGCCCTGTAAGAATTTTGTATGTTTCAATGAGATCATCTCTCATTCTTCTAGATTCTAGAGAATATAGGCCTAGTCTACTCAATCTCTCCTCATAGAACAATCCCCCCATCCAGGAATCAGTCTGGTGAACCTTTGTTGCACTCCCTCTATGGCAAGTATATCCTTCCTTAGGTAAGGAGACCAAAACTGTACACAATACTCCAGGTGTGGTCTCACCAAGGCCTTATATAATTGCAGTAAGATGTCTTTACTCTTATACTCAAATCCTCTTGTAATAAAGACCAACATACCATTTGCTTTCCTAATTGCTTGCTGTACCTGCATGTTAACTTTCAATGATCCGAACACCAACATTACCCAATCTCTCACCATTTTAAAAAAATACTCTGTTTTTCTATTTTTCCTACCAAAGTGGATAACTTCACATTTCTCCACATTATATTCCATTTGCCATGTTCTTGCCCACTCACTTAGCTTGTCTATATCCCCTTGAAGCCTCTTTGCATCCTCCTCACAACTTACATTCCCACCCAGCTTTGTATCATCAGCAAACTTGGATATATTACATTTGGCCCCCTCATCCAAATCATTGATATAGATTGTGAATAGCTGAGGCCCAAGCACTGATCCTTGCGGTACCCCACTAGTTACAGCCTGCCAACCCAAAAGTGACCTGTTTATTCCTACTCTCTGTTTTCTGTCCATTAACCAATCATCAACCCATGCTAGTATATTACCCCCATCCCGTGAGCCCTAATTTTGTTTAATAACCTCTTGTGAGGTATCTTATCGAAAGCCTTCTGAAAATCCAAATACACCATATCCACTCTATTCTGCTAGTTACAACCTCAAAAAAACTTGTCAAACACGATTTTCCTTTCATAAATCTGTGTTGACTCTGCTCAATCCTATTATTTTCTAAGTTCCCTGTTACCACGTCCTTAATAATAGATTCTAGCATTTTCCCTACTACTGATGTCAGGCTAACTGGTCTGTAGTTCCCCGTTTTCTCTGTCACTCGTTTCTTAAATAGTGGGGTTACATTTGCTACCTTCCAATCCACGGGAACCGTTCTAGAATCTATGGAATTTTGGAAAATGACCACCAATGCATCGAATATCTCTATAGCCAACTCTTTCAATTCAATTCAATTCAATTCAATTCAAATCGCTTTATTGGCATGACAAGGTACATCTTATGTTGCCAAAGCATCGAAGAACATTCATGGTTCAAAACCCTAGGATGTAGGTCATCAGGTCCAGAGGGTTTATCGGCTTTCAGTTGCATTAATTTCTCCAGTATTTTTTTACTAATACTAATTTCTTTCAGTTCCTCATTCTCGCTAGACCCTTGGTTCTCCACTATTTCCGGGAAGTTTTTTGCGATGTCTTTTGTGAAAACATACACAGCCCTGGGGAGGCAGGTTTGGAGGCAGGACTGCCAGGAAAATGGCAGAATCTGGGGGCAGGTGCCCATCCCGCCTCCGTGCTATCTTCCCAGGAGGCGGGTAGCTAACCCGCGCTGGGTCCGGACTCCTGGAGGCGGGAAGGGAATTAGTCACTTAACAGCCTGTTAACAGGTAGTTAACGGGCAGTTAAGAGGATTATTCCCATTTTTCCAACAGGCGCGCTTCCCGACGTCGGGAAGCCCCGCCAAGGTCACTGAGGCGAGTAGTGGGTCTGCGGGGGTCGGAGGGCTGCAAAAGTGCGCTGTGAAGGTAAGTGATGGGTGCAAGTGTGGAGAGCTAAGTATGTGAGGTGAGTGGAAAGTGATAGAAAATGTTTACTTACCTTTGTTTCTTCCTGCAGGCTTCAACAGTTGGGGATGCGGAGAGTCTCGCATCTCACCGGCAGAGATGACAAATGGCTGCTGCATTCTCCGATGCAACAACCATCTAATTTCTGCTCACAAAAAAGGTTTGATAAGTCTTGAATACAAGGACTCATCAAACAACATAGAATGTCAGTGTTTGACAGCTTCACAGAGCAATGTTAGCCACGGTTGGACCACTTTTCCGGTGGGGTTTTTTTGCCTTAAAGGAATGTATATTTGTTGTAAATTATGTATTCATTCTTTAAACGCTAGCCATTGCTTCTCTACCGCCATACCTTTTACAGGAAACTCTCGATTTACCGGCACTCAAACAACCGAAAATCTCGGTTAACCGGCAAAATTCAGGAGTAGGTTCAGTTAAGTTTTTCTTCATATTAGTGGCCGTATCTTGATTCTTGGCCGTGTAATCGGGCGTTCCTGCACTTGTTGCTAAGCAACAGGGACGCTTGGTCTATGGTCGGGCTTCTTGCAGCTGTTGCTAAGCAACAGGGAAGCTTGGATTTGTTACTGTGTACGGAGCTCTCGTACCTTTTAACTATAACTCTCTCTAATCCGGACTTTTTGATAACCGGCACCACGCCGGTCCCGGATAAAAGAGTTTCCTGTAATGTAGTTTCCCAATCTACCGTAGCCTACTCGCCCCTCATGCCTACTTGCCCCTCATGCCTATGTAGTTTGCTTTGCTTAGATTTAAGACCCTAGTTTTGGATTTAACTAAATCACTTTCAAACTCAATATAAAATTCTATCATATTATGGTCACTATTCCCTAAAGGCCCCTTTACTACAAGGTTATTAATTAACCCTTTCTCGTTGCACAATTTTAAGATATAAATCTATTGGTTCCTCAACATACTGATCCAGTAAACTATCTTGCATACATTCCATGAATTTGTCCTCCACACTATTACTGCAAATTTGATTTGCCCAGTCTATATGTAGATTAAAGTCCCCTATGATCACTGTATCACCCTTGTTATATGCGCCTCTAATTTCCTGATTTATACTCTGCCCTACATTACAACAGCTGTTTGGGGGCCTATGAACAACTCCCACCAATGTTTTCTGCCCCTTGCTGTTTCATAGCTCCACCCAAACTGATTCTACTTCGTGATTTTCGGAGCTAAGATCCTTTCTCTCTACTGTCTTTATCCCATCCTTTATTATCAGGTTTCATTTAAATGTAGTTTATTGTGACGAGCAAAATACTACGGATGCTGGAAATCTGAAATAAAAACAGAAAATGCTGGAAATACTCACAAACATGTAAAGCATTTTGTTTTGTAATGCTTATTACACTTTGGGCTTTCTCTTTGTTCACAGCAGAAAGCTCGTTTGCTACATTCCATAAGCAGATCCTAGTTTCCTTTATGCAGCAAAAACATTGACCTTGTGTGTGCCATGAACATGATAGCAGTTCTGACGAAAAGTCATTGACCCGAAACGTTAACTCCTTCTCTCTTCACGGATGCTGCCTGACCTGCTGAGTATTTCAGCATTTTCTGTAGTTTATTGTGATATGATTTGCTTTATTATTGCAGTGTGTAAACATTCTACAGGCCCATATATTTGTGTATTTTATTACATGTTTGTACTGTAATGGATGGGGAGGGGGCTTGTTGGGGGTTGATGGGGTCCAGGTCCCCAAGAATTCTTAATCCGGTTCTGGGCGTAATCATCTCGACCTCTCAATAGCTCTTGAGGTCAACCACTCGGGTTATTGCTTTGTCTCCATCCCATCATCATTTACTCGCAGCCTTTATTGTCCAACATTGACTCTCGGCAGCTCGATTCACGTCTCTATAGTAATTGGCCCCTTTGCTGTCTGCTTAGGAGTCCCAATATTTTCTAATTTATTCAGATGTTTATTATCAGCTGGTATGACTCGGCATCTCTCTTGTTGATGTTTCTGATGTGGGGGTCCCAGTTTCCGCCACTTCCTGTCTTCCTCAACAGAGTTTTCCCCACCTCCTCCATCAGTCAGCAAAGCCTAAAGTTGTCAAATGTCTAATCCCTTCCTTTCTCTGCCCCTTGCCCAAACTGGGTAGCAGTAAACCATTTCAGGCCCCACTAAAATACATCGACTTGAAATGTATTTATAAATTCATTTTTAGGGAGATACATTAAGGTTGAAATTGGTCGTGGGTGGTGACACAAATCGGGTGATAGTGAATTGGCAGCCTGTTTTGCAGCCGCCCAGTTTATTTTCTCTCCATTTTCCATTCACTAGCGCCCATTTTGCACCACCGGCCAAGACTGTAACGTCCGTGTGTAATTGAGACACGGACTGCAGAAGTTCGTTATAACAGGTGTTTACTGAATGGAGACAAAACTGGAACTACTATACAAAGTTACTACACAGGCTTATATACAGGGGTGGTCACTACTGGTACTGCAGTATACAGGGGCTGCAGAATATAGTTCCTTCTTCAAGGTACATACACTACAATTCCTCCCCTTTTAGCTAAACAGTACATAACATTTGATTAATAATTAAATAACATATTTACAATTACAGTTGCTATATACATTAGCTGAAGTTAATCAATTATAAATTCAGTCTTTGAGGAGGCTTCCTGATTCTGTCCGGATAACGCCTCTTTGAGGTATCAGGTTCTTCTGGCAAAGTTGATTCGGGATCAATGTCGTCGTTTGGTTCGTCTGCTTCCAATATCACCGATTCTGAGGTAGATGCAATTGGTACTTCGGTTTCATCACCAGGTGTATAGGATCGTGGTGTAGATTTGACGTTTTCCAGTGACTCTAGAATCTGGTCAGCATGGCGTCTTACAATGCTCTCTCCAACGTCCACGGTATACATTAGAGGTCCTTGCCGTGTGCAGATCGTTCCTGGCTGCCATTTCTCTGTGCGGTAGTCCCGGGCCAAAACTGGTTGATCTATCTTGAAACTCCTGGTTGGCGTTTCATTCATATTCTGAAACTGCCTGTTCTCCACATCTCTTCTGATGTTTGGCTTAACCAAATCCAAGCGGCATCTTAGTCTTCGATTGAAGAATATCATGGCTGGAGTTTGGTTGGTAACTGCATGTGTCGCATTCCGGTAGGCAAACAAGAAGTTATCCACCTTGTGTTGTAGGGGTATGTCTTCATTACACATTGCCTTGATAGCCTTCTTGAATGTTTGAACGAACCTCTCAGCCAATCCATTGGTGGCTGGATGATATGGGGCGGATGTGTAATGCTTAACACCATTGTTCTTTAAGAACCTCCGGAACTCTTCAGACACAAACTGTGGTCCATTGTCGGAGCAAATCTGTTCAGGCAGCCCATTTCTGGTGAATATGGTTCATAAGACTGTGATAGTTTTTTCTGTGGTGGTTGAGGACATTTTTATTACCTCTGGCCACTTTGAATGTGCATCCACCGCAATTAAAAACATCGAGTCCATAAATGAACCAGCAAAATCAATGTGCACCCTTTGCCATGGAGATGAGGGCCACTCCCATGGATGTAGACAGGCTTGTGGTGGGGCGTTTTGGACCTTCTGGCATCCTGTACAGCTCTTGGTCATCTCTTCGATTTCTCTATCGATTCCCGGCCACCACACAAACGCTCTGGCTAAGTTCTTCATTTTTACCCCTCCTAGATGACCCTCATGAAGCTGATTGAGCACTCTATCCTTCAATTTGGGTGGAATTACTACTCTGGATCCACACATCAAGGTTCCTCGGCACACTGACAGCTGTTCTCTTCTCGGCGAGAATGCTGGCAACAGTGGTTCGCCATGTGCTGGCCATCCCTTCACCGTTAAATCATAGACCCTGGAGAGTGTCGGGTCATTTCGTGTTTCCTTTTCTATGTTTGCGTTCGTCACAGGTAGACATTCGACTATGGTCGAGTGGAATATCTCCACAGGATCCACTGCAGGTGCTTCTTCCACCGTCGGCAACGGTAGGCGCGACAATCCATCAGCATTCCCATGCTGTTTAGTTCCTTTGTACTCGATGTCATATTGGTGTGCCCCTAGGAAAAGGGACCACCTCTGTAGCCGTTGTGCTGTCATTATCGGGACGCCCTTCTTAGGGTTGAAAATGGAGACAAGAGGTTGATGATCAGTTAGTAGAGTAAATTTCTGTCCGTGTAGGTAGTGATTGAACTTCTTCACCCCCCACACCAGGCTGAGGGCCTCTCTGTCAATCTGGGCGTAGTTACGCTCGGCTGAAGTTAACGAGCGTGACGCAAAAGCTATCGGCCTCTCTGAACCATCAAGGGATTTATGTGACAGTACCGCTCCAACGCCGTAGGGAGACGCATCACACGCCAGTCTTATCGGAAGTGATGGGTTGTAGTGAGCCAATACTTCTCTTGAAGTGATCAGGCCTTTACACTTCTGAAAGGCCCGCTTACATTCATCGCTCCATTTCCATGCTACTCCAGTTTGTAGCAGGGCGTTCAGTGGGTGCAGAATTGTGGACAAATTCGGCAAAAACTTATGGTAGTAATTCACCAATCCGAGGAATGACCTCAGTTGCGACACATTTTCAGGCGCTGGAGCCTTAACTACTGCTTCAATTTTGTCAGGGGACTTATGCAACCCCTCTTCATCAATCACGTGGCCACAATACGATATTTGTTTCTGAAAAAACTCGCACTTGGGGCGATTGGCTCGTAGCCCATGTTCTCTTAGTCTAGTGAGCACCTGCTCTAGGTTGGCAAGGTGTTCACTGTCATTTTCACCTGTCACTAGGATGTCGTCCAAGTAACACTGAGTCCCCGGAATTCCTTGCAGGACTTGTTCCATCGCTCTTTGCCATATAGCCGGAGCTGATGCAACTCCGAATACCAGTCGATTATACTGGTAAAGACCTTTGTGAGTGTTTATCGTGAGATATTTCCTAGAGGATTCTTCAACCTCCATCTGCAAATATGCTTGCGCTAGGTCAATTTTTGTAAAACGTTTCCCTCCAGATAGTGAGGCGAAAATATCTTCTATCCTCGGAAGAGGATACTGTACTGTGTGAAGGACTGGGTTCACAGTCACCTTGAAGTCCCCACAGATGCGAACCTTCCTTGGCTCCTCAGACTTATTGTTTAACGTTTTCTTCATGACAGGAACGATGTCGCCCACTCGCTCCAGTCTACCTTAGTTAACGCCTGCATTCTCCAGATTCTCCAGCTCTGCCTCGACGGCTGGGCGAATTGCATACGGTACCGGTCTTGCTTTGAAAAACTTGGGAATTGCATTCTCTTCTATTTTTATCGAGGCGGTTACGCCTTTAAGAGTTCCCAGTTCTTGTTGAAATACCTCTTTAGCGTTAGCCAAGATTTTTGACAATCGTCCAGGTGTGACGTCATCATCCTTTTTACCAGCCACAGTCAGTGCCTGAATGGAGTGCCAGTCTAAACTTTTATCTTTCTGATCCATTCACGTCCCAATAACGGTGGTCCACCATCTTGCAGTATGTACAGATACAATTTCTGTATTTCCTTGCCGTTATATTCGACAGGCATCCTTATTTTCCCTCTGGGGCATACTTTCTGCCCCGTATATGTCTTCAAGACAATGGATGTGTCTTTCAAGGGTATGTGTGAGAATAGCCGCTCGTAGTCTCGTCGATTCATGACGGTCAGGGCTGATCCTGTATCCAATTCCATTTTGACTTGGGACCCTGCTATCGTGAGGGTGACCCAAATGGTTCGGTGATCCTCTTTTGTGATTACGTTGTATAGTTTGAGACAGCTTAGTCTCTTGTTCCCGGATTCACGATCGCTCTTCTGGTCTTCGGAACTACTGTCCGTCATCTTTTGTACTTTCCTGTACTTTTCCTTAGTAGTCTTTTTGTTGTCGTTAGTCTTCTTCCCGGACCTGCAAACTCGTGCAATGTGTCCCATCTTTCCGCATTGCCTGCATGTTTTGTCCTTGGACCAGCAGTCCTTCTGGTCATGGGTTGTTCTGCCGCAGCGATAACATTTTTCAAATCCCCGTGTAATTTCATGGGTGCCGTATTCCTGTGGTTTTTGCTGTATTTCCGCAGCTCCCCTTGCTGCTGCTTCGTACGATACTGCCACGCTGAAAGCCTTATCTAGCGTCAGCTCTTTCTCTGAGAGTAACCTCTTCTGGGTTCCTTCACTCAGGAGTCCACAGACAAATTTGTCCCGTAGGGTATCTGCCAGTCCTGTTCCGAACTGGCAGTGCTTTGATAGCTTGCGTAGTTCCGTAAGGTAATCAGCATTGCTCTCATCTTTATGCTGATTTCTCTTGTGGAATTTAAATCTTTCTGCTATCGGCAGTGGTGTAGGATTTAGGTGTTCCTGTAGGATATCAACAACTTCGTTAAAACTCTTCTCCATCGGTTTGACTGGAGTGATCAGGTTCCGCAATAGGCCGTACGTTCTTGCGCCCATTAAGTTTAGTAGTACCGATGCCTTTTTCTCATCGGCTACTTCATTTGCCTTGCAATATACTTCGACTCTTTCCACATACGTGGTCCAGTCTTCTATTGCATTATCGAAGGCAGTGATATTGCCAGTCTTCGGCATCTTGGAGATCTAAGATGGCGCCTCCCGCGCTTTGCCTTCTTCCCCGATTGAACTAAATGGCACCTCCCGCGCTTTGCCGCCTTCCCCGCTGGATTAAGATGGTGCCGCCTGCGCTTTCTGTCTTTTCCGCTGCTGCCAGCGCTGTTGCTGGCGTTTTTATGCCTTGATGGCGACGCCCTATGGTCTTCGCGCACTTCCCCCCGCGCTGCTGCCAACGCCGCTCTCCGCGGTCCCCGTGGCAAACTGCAGCTCCTCGCGGCTTTCTGCGCTTCTAATTTCTTTTATTTTAATTACTGTTCCCGTCGTCAGAGCAGACCCTATGGGACACTTTCCTCCCTCTTCTCGGGCCTGTACGCTGCCCGGCTTCGTAGCACCGGCCGCGCCCTGTTTGCTCCACCCTCTCTCTCTCTCTCTCTCTCCTCTTCCCGACAACGCTGCTCGGCCCCGTTGAAAAGCCACCCGATCGAGCTCTAGCCCGCCGCAGCCCAGGAAGGATCAGTGTACTACCTGCCACCAGCCCAATTAGCTGGAACACCATAGACTGGATAACCAAGCCCAGCTCTCGACAGCCTCTCCTGCAAATCTTCGAATTCGATGAATCAGAGGGTGGTTGCCCACGGTCGACGCCCGTTTCTTCTGTTTGTTTTTTTTTCTTTTTGGATTTCTTCCTTCTGGCCTCGACCTCGAACAACTTCGCTTCAGGAATGGATCCCCGTGAGGTGGTGCAGAACTGTTGTTAAGTTCGGATCTGTTCGTCGCCAATGTAACGTCCGTGTGTAATTGAGACACGGACTGCAGAAGTTGGTTATAACAGGTGTTTACTGAATGGAGACAAAACTGGAACTACTATACAAAGTTACTACACAGGCTTATATACAGGGGTGGTCACTACTGGTACTACAGTATACAGGGGCTGCAGAATATAGTTCCTTCTTCAAGGTACATACACTACAATTACCAATTTCACCCCAACGTATCCAAGGTCTTGACATGGAACAGCTTAATGCAGTGTGCCCCCAGAAACCATGTGATGTCCCAACCAATCCACAATATATACCATTTTCCACTCTTGTCAAATTTGGTTCATTAACGCTGTGTGAAATCGCTCAAACAATTGATGAGTGACCGTGCCCATGTGCATCCCACTCATGACTTTTTATTTTGGCAGCGGACTTTACCCAATGTTGGAGGCAGGTGTGCACAGGCCAGCGATGTTAAGTGCATTGCTTGCCCACCTGTGTCCCGAATAAAATGACTTAACGGATGCCAAGTGGTGCTGCTAACAATTGTTTAACTTTACAGCCACGGCTGACATACCCTGCATCCAGTGGCATGTGGGTCACCTATTTATTATTGATGCCTCATTATACATCTATTTTGATTATTGTATCATCTGGCAAAGTAGTACATCTATTTATCTAGTGTGCATAACTTCTGATGTTTCATGGAATTACAATGATTAGAGCTCAAAGGTCGCTGGTCTGAAGAAATATACTCTTAAATCCAGTGTGTTACTTTGTGTCCTTTATATGACCTAAAATGCTGAGTCCACAGTACCCTATCAGTTAAACTGTTAGAATCTGTTTACTTTGTGAACATTATACTTGAGATGTTAACATTTCTTCATTGTAGGAAACTATACTCTCCTGATTTTTTTTTCCACCTTCCGAGCTTCTATTTCAACTTTAAGACAAATAAATCCTCTCTTCCTTATCCACCCTCCATGCCACTGATTAAGTGGCCATAACAATAGCTGATGGATTTTTCTAATTAACTACACCATGGGCTAAGTTGATTTAAATAACTTGTTGATCAGGAATTTATTTTTAAATATTGGTGCAATTAGTGGATGGGACAGGGCGCAGAGTATGATCAGTTAAGGTCAGCTGTAGTTTTCTTTAAATATCATTGCTGGCAGATTCCACTGATCTGTTAAATCTTCTGATTAAGGAAAATCTTTGAATTACAGAGTAGGCCTAACATGTAATTCATTTTTATAGCCCTCCAAAGTTTACCATATGAACCTACGCTGTTACTTAACTGTGTGTAGGATAACTTCTTTACACAGGCTTCGTTGCACTATCCAACATATTTTTCCAGTATAATCATTTTCATTGAAATTAGTTTAACAGCTGTAGTATTGTTTGCTGCTTTAATTCATATTTTGTAACTTAGCAGCTTCTTGCACTACGTGCGTATCCGAAAGAAGTATATTTTCATGATCAGCATTTATCCAGTAAAAATTTGATATTTTTGTCAAGCTTGACCCGCTGCATACAATGTTCTGTCAATATACCTGCTCATTCATTTGTCTACATGTTGCCCCTTGGCGACATCATCTGAAAACACAGCATCAGTTTCCACATGTACGCTGACGACACCCAGCTCTACCTCACCACCACTTCTCTCGAATCCTCCACGGTCTCCAAATTGTCAGACTGCTTGTCCGAAACCCAGTTCTGGATGAGCAGAAATTTTCTCCAATTAAATATTGGGAAGACTGAAGCCATTGTTTCAGTCCTCGCCACAAACTCCGTTCCTAGCCACTGACTCCATCCCTCTCCCTAACACCTGTCTGAGGCTGAACCACACTGTTTGCAACCCTGGTGTCATATTTGACCCTGAAATGAGCTTTTGACCACATATCGCCGCATAACTAAGACCGCCTATTTCCACCTCCGTAACATCGCTTGTCTCCGCCCTTGCCTCAGCTCATCTGCTGCTGAAACCCTCATCCATGCCTTTGTTACCTCTAGGATTCACTATTCCAACGTACTCCTGGCTGGCCTCCCACATTCTATTCTACATAAACTTGGGGTCATCCAAAACTCGGCTGCCCATGTCCTAACTCGCACCAAGTCCCATTCAGCTTTCACCCCTGTGCTTGCTGACCTACAATGGCTCCCAGTTAAGCAACGCCTCGATTTCAAACTTCTCATCCTTGTTTTCAAATCCCTCCATGGCCTCGTCCCTCCCTATCTCTGTAATCTCCTTCAGCCCCACAATCCCCCGAGATATCTGTGCTCCTCTAATTCTGCCCTGTTGTGCATCCCTGATTATAATTGCTCAACCATTGGTGGCCGTGCCTTCTGTTGCCTCGGCTCTAAGCTCTGGAATTCTCTGCCTAAACCTCTCCACCTCGCTACCTCTCTTTCCTCCTTTAAGACGCTCCTTAAAACCTACCTCTTTGACCAAGCTTTTGGTCACCTGCCCTAATTTCTCCTTATGTGGCTCGGTGTCAAATTTTTTGTTTTATAATACTCCTGGGAAGCACCTTGGGCATTTTACTATGTTAAAGACACTATATAAATATATAAGTTGTTGTCTGTCAATTGATATTGCCCCATCTAAACAAAAAACAGCAAACACCATGTCCAGCCATAAGATAGAGTCACGATAGACCCAATAATGAAATACAAACAGTGAAAAGTATCTCAATTCTTGGGAATTATTCTGAATGAGAAGCTGCAACAACACCTTGATCACAATCATCTGGCATTTGCCCACCAGTTTGGATTCAGAGCAAATTTAATCAATTTTTTGATGCCCTCAAATTCATAAACTGGAAAAGGGATCATTCTCTCCCTGGTTGCAGAACAGGCATTTTTAATATATTTACTTGGTGTGGTACCTTTACGATTTGAGAGAAGTTACTTCTTGTGGTATATCTGCAAAGCTGCTGAACTGAACGAGTTTCTTGTGTTTCAGAAGTATTAGGCCATAAATCTGTGTTCTGTTGTTTTATCACAGCATGTACACAGAGGTCCCACAGGGAAGTGTGATTTGCCCCAGTATTTTTCTTGTCTTCATAGTGAACTGGAAAGAATGTGGCAACTGAGTCACTGCAGGAATATATCGACAGAATTGCATAGTATGGGGACAAAGGATGTAGCAAATGCTGGGTAAAGCAACCCAATAGCCCTGAGCGGGATGAATGTCCACCTCTACTCTAAGATTTACAAGCAGTTTCAAATATTCAGCTCCTTGGCTCACTAATCACATTTGCTGTTCCATGTTGGGGCAAACAGCTGCTGGAGTTTCCTGCAAAAGCCAGTAGATAAATGAGCATATTCTTAAAAAGCTCAGCTCTTCTTGGCAACATTAATGGCCTCAGTATATTCTATATAGCTTAAATCTACCTAGAAACAAAAACAGTAAATGCTAGAAACACTCAGCAGGTCAGTCAGCTTATGTGGAGCGAACAGATAAGTTGCTGTTTCAGTTTTCGACCCTTCATCAGAACTGGAAATCAATAGCAATAGCATTTAAAAAGCAACGAGAAAGGGGAAGGGGAAAAGACTCTCACCAGAGGGAGGAAGTAAAATGACCTGTAAAGTACTTAAGTGGAAAGCAGGTATATTAAATGGCATGTGTTCTATAAAAATGAGAGAATAGGAAGCATAATGAGAAATTAAAGACATTCAAGGGACAGAGAAGGTGCGAAGAGCTGAGGTGATTTGTAAGGGGGGCAGGTATAAGTTAGGGTGGTGGATACAGATTCAATAGTAGCTTTCACAGGGAATTGGATAAATACTTGAAGGAGAAAATATTGCAGGGATATGGGGAAAGAGCCGGGGAGTGGGACTAACTGGATTGTTCTTCGAAAGAGCTGATTCAGACTCGATGGGCCGAAAGGCCTCCTCTGTGTTGTACTATTCTATGATCCTATTCTATATAAGGTAGGTAAGGCAGCTAGAAATGGAAACAAGAAAAGCTGGCAAAACAAATCAGGCTGCTGCAGAGCAGGAGTCTAGGAGAAGGAAAAGGCAGGTGGACCTCAAGGGGGAAAAATTCGGTATTGACCATTTTGGGGCGCTAACATCGCCCGGGTGCTAACTTTCGCACTGGGCGACTGCGAAATTGAGTTTTAGCACCTTGAGGGAATTTCAGCGCTAAATCAAGCGCTCCACTTCCTTCTTAGGGCACTAACTTCGGAGAACGGGGCGGAGACTTCAGCAGTGCTGTACACTGGGCCGTGCAGCATGACGTGTTCAAAGGCTTCTTCGCTTCCTTAAAGGAAAGGGCCATCGCTGCAGGCTCTGCAATTTAAAAAGTAACTACCTGGATTGCCAAGGCAACTGCGATCCTGCGCGATCAGCCTGGCACTCGAGCAGAGTGCCGAGCTGATCGATCGTGGGCAGGAACCCGCGAAAAAAACTAGAACGGGAAAGGTAAGGTTTTTTTTTACTTCCCTCGACCACCTCACCTTTGATCATTGCCCCCGAAGCAGCTGGCTACCCGTTGCATGCCTCCTGCACCTGTCTGTGTTTTCGACCGGCGCTGCTGCAGGGGACGGAAGTCAATTTCAGGTCCGAGGTGCTATCGGGGCAATGCGCACAGTGATGACGTCACGATCTCCAGCTGAAGGAGATCAGAGTGCAACGCCGTAGCACCGTCGCAAAACTCCCGCCGAATACGGCGGGAGTTGTTGTCGGCGCCGCACCCGGTCGCAAAGCCATTTGTGCCCCGTTAGTGCCCTCTGGGGGTGCTAACGGGAGACACAAAGGCACTCAATTTCACCCATCCAAGGGTGCAGACTGCCTTGCCAGCGTGGAATTTTGTAGCCTAGTTCGACAAGCTGCTGGGGAAACCTTTTGCTCCTGGGTTCAGTATAGTTCAACATCATGTAGCAAAAGCTTTCGGACCCATCATGACGAGCTATTTTCTGCAAGATGAAGCTGATTTATATCACCATTTAGTATGCATTTGGAGAAAACGGCTGTTTTTTGAACACCCACATAATGGCTCTTCATGTAGCATTGCTGACTCTTGGCTGACTCTCGCTCCATAAAGTTCATAATTTGGCACTTTTGCACCGTGCATGTCCAGAAATGGCAAATTACAGACTGTTCTAGAGTGGGAGTCAGCCAAGAAACATTGCTTGAGGAGCGATTGCACGGACAAAGCAGATGAGGGTTGACATATGTTGGACACCGAAGATATGATTCAGTGGCTGGCAATATGGTGTGAGAGCAACAATATTACCTTCATAAATAACTGGAAACGCATTCATAACAAACAGAACTACTACAGAAGAGATGGGCTACATCTGGACCAATGGGGAAGAAAGAGACTTGCAAAGAACATTCAAGGCGACAATCAGGAATCATTTAAACTAGACAGCTGGGTGAGAGAGCAAGGAGAAGGCTAGATCCTAGATGTGCCGGCTCTCTGCAGAGCACTTCAGCTAGTCCTGCTCCCCTGCCCTTACCCCGTAGCCCTGCAAATTTTTTTCGTTCAGGTACTTATCCAATTTCCTTTTGAAAACCACGATTGAGTCTGCCTCCACCACCCTTTCAGGCATCTAGGATTGTGACTTTTTTCATTTACGCGTGCTTCTACGAGGTGCAACCCCTGTGGCTACAGCAGAGGTAGAGGCAGGCTGCTCACTTCCCTGCTGCGACTGCTTAGACACTTGGCAGATGTCCTCTGGGTTTTGGAGCCTGTGAGGGCCCCGCCAAAGACTGCGCCTTCTGCAACTGTGCAGGGGCAGACTCGGCCATCGGGATCCAAGGCAGCATGTGGGGCTCTGGCTGAGGAGGAGGCAACAGGGGGAGAAGTGGGAGCACTTTGAGAGGAGCCCCCACTTCCATGTCCTCTCTCACCATCATCCCTCTCGGGCCACCCGCACTTCCCGGCTAGCAAGGAGCTGGAGAGCACCTTGCTGCACAGCAGTGGGGCCATGAACGTCCAAGTCTACGTTGCTATCCCTCCTTGAGATGAGGTTAATGAGTGGCTGCATGGAAAAATGTTAATGTTAAGTTTCAGTTATATTTATGACTCACACAAATTTATTTCTTTGCACAACTTTCCCGTCTTGTCCATTTTTGCCTGCTACCTGGGAAGTGGTGTTGTCAATTGGAGTGAATGGTGAGACATTACTTAACCTCGAGCAATGGGGGTTTAGGTGACCGGAATGGTTTGGTCATTGTAGGACTGCTTTGTGGTGTTATTGGGGGGGGGGGGGGGGGGGGGATGTTGATACAGCACCTGGGACCCATATGGGTGCACTAGTGCAAATTAAATAAATCTGGCCATTCTGAGACCATCCCGGGTCTCCCAGGCAGCAACGTGCGCTGCTGCTGATGCCATTTCCACCTCCGGTTCCTCCTCCTCCACCTGTTCATGTTCCTCCTCCTCCTGAAGAGGCTGTGTGCTCTGCGCCTTGCTCCTCCTGCAGCTCCAATCCTCGCTGCTGAGCTATGTTATGCAGCGCGCAGCAGACGGCGATGATTCTGGAGACCCTGGCTGGTGCGTACTAAAGGGCTCCTCCAGATCTGTCAAGGAATCTGAAGTGCTTCTTCATCATGCCGATTGCTTGCTCTATGACACATCTGGTGGACATGTGGCTGTCATTATCATGCTCCTTGGCCTCATTACTTGGCCTCCTCAAGGGTGTCAGGAGCCACATCTTCAGTGGATAGCCCTTGTCTCCAAGAAACAAGCCGGTAAGCCTGTTTGGAGGTGCGAAGAGCTGAGGGAGGGTGGACTGGCACAGCACGAAAGAGTCATGACAGCTGCCAGGGAATCTGGCGCACACATGCATGATCTTTTTATAGTTGCAGACGAGCTGCACGTTGAGGGAGTGGAAGCCCTTGCGGTTCACGAACACTCCTGGGTGATGTGGGCTTGCCTTGATGGCCATGTGTGCAGTCGATGTCGCCCTGCACCTGTGGGAAGCCAGCCAGAGCTGCAAAGCCGAGCACCCGCTCAGTAACACTGGCATCATCAGTGGCAAAGTTGATATAATTGGCTGACTTATGAAACATGGCATTGGTGACCTGGGTGATGCATCAATGGGCGGCTGACTGCGAGATCCTGCAAATGTCTGCTGCAGATCCCTGGAAGGAGCCTGAGGCGATGGCCACTTTGACAGCCATTGGTAAGGGCATGTCCAACAGGCCCTCTGGGCTGCAGATCTTCTTCCAGCAAGCTACAAATGTCTGCGATGACCTGGCGCCATCGCCTGAACCTCTTGAAGCACTGCTGTTCAATCATGTCCAGGAAGCTCATTCTCTGCCCGTCAATTAATGGACTCACAGAATGGTCACTGAGCTTCCCACCTCCCCATCACAGGCGAGGTTCCCGAGGTGCATGAATCACGTGCGCAACAAGTTAAAGCCAAAACCTGATGTTAAAAAGGCAGTTAATGGTCTCTCAACAAGCAGTTAATGACTTCAGTGAGGTCACCCGCCTCTCCCGAGCGGGTCCATGGCACGGCTTGAAACGTGCCCGTGTTAAATGCGGAAGATGGCGGGTGCCCGACGCGCTGGCAATTTCTGTGAATTTAACTGCAGACCCGCCCCCAAATTATCTGATTTTAAAAAAGAAGAATTGGCACCAATTTCCCACTTGTTTATGTTGCTTAATTCAAAACTTTTACTGAAAGAAGTTACTTTGTATTATTGGGAGTAGACTGTTAACTTATTGCCTCCGTCCTTGTAGGGGAGTGCTTCTACGGGACTGAAATATAGAACATATACTGCATTGTACATGAATCTATACCACTTAATGGCAAAGTGTTGATAATTTTAAATTACTTCTCACATTGACATGGACATGTAAAATAGGATTGTTTGTGATGAACAGCTGATGCAGATCAGTAAATGGGGTAATGTCCGATCTCTCGGTATGAGCATTAGCAAACACAGCTTTCCATATCCCATGGCCTTGTTGAAATGCAGGTGCCAGTTCTCTACAACATATGATCTCTCACTTTTTCTGCACTGACAGTGATGAACAAAGTAACACTGTAGGTCTTTGTATTAAAGAACACAGCAGTTAAAGGGGGAAATGTACAAGTTTTGTATGTAGACCTGAGATCAGTGAATGAACTCAATCGTTACATTGAAATGTCTCATTGTTGTCAATACCACAGACCTATTTTTTAGTATGACAGTGACCCAATTTATTTTCCATTGCTTAAGCTTAGGTGAAGAGAAAGTCATGCTTTCTGTGAGGTGAACAGTGTCTTTTAATTTTGTTATGCACTTTCCACTTTCAATTCTTATTTGATATTGTATATTGGCAATTTGTCTTCAGTGAGAAATTAAGATGGATTTATCTGATGACACACTTCTGCAGAGACCATCTGACACTTACACTGGCATTATCTAAGTAACACAGAATAAAATACACTTTTGTTTTAGTGAGGATTCTGTTTATTTGCCATTGACAACAAAGATGGAATTTATTGCTAGAGCAGCGCTACAGATAGTTTTAAGAATTTCACAGAAATCTGATTTCCGAACAAATAAAAACCAAACTCAAACACATTGGCCCAGAAATTCGGGTCGGGGGCCTCCCGCGGGTGCAAGCCCCCGACCTGCACTTACCTTGCGCGCCGGCCGTTGAGCTGTGGGCCCACGTGGGATTCCAATCCTGGGCCTCCTCCAACTGCCGGCGCGCAGTGCTTGCGTATCCCAGGGGCGCAGTTAGTTCGATGCGTCCCCTGGGATCACATGGGCCATGGAGAGCCAATGGTAGCAGGGAATGCTTCATTCATAAGTTTAACCTATAAATACTATAAGCCCCAAAACATCACTAAATCTTCAAATAAATTTTTAAAAAATCATGTTTTTAAAATAACTAAATTACATGAAATAACTTTTAAACAATAATTTAAATTTTTGAAAAAATAAATTACAATTTCTAACAGGGCTAAAAATAAACTTACCTTTTAAAGTATTTAAAAATAATAAACCTGTGGAAAAAATGTTTTAATTTTAATTAATTCACCACTTACCTTGTAAAAAGCAGGGCTTGCGTCTGCTTTTTAAAAGTGTAACTCCTGGAGACGTATCCTCCCGGAGAAACCTGCAAAAAAAAACGTAAGTTCGATGTGCACGTGCTGCCTCTCCTGCGCACGCGTTCCACCTCTCAACCCCTTTCAGGGGAACAGAAGTGCCGGTTTCCCACGCATGCGCAGTGCATGCACGAAACCGGCACTTCCATTGGGCTTACGGGTGAGTACCCCGTGCGTACTCACCCGTGGAGACCCGAATTTCTGGGCCATTATGCAGTTCTAAAGTCTAGGATTGAAATGCTGCATTAATTTTATTGCAGTTAACTGTTGAAATAGGTTTTGCACAGGTGTTGAATTTTACAGCATTAATTCCTACCAATAATGGCACATTTCATTCCTATGTGAGTTCAACATTCAAGACTGTTCGAGGTGTGCGTGTGACTATAAATGGGAGAGAGGCCCAAAGAGATCTGGGAATACAGATACATAAATCAGTAAAAGTAGCTACACAATTTCATATGGTCATAACCAGTGTGAACAAAGTACAGTACTAGGATTCATTTTTACAGGAACAGAATACAAAAACAGGGAGGTCCTGTTAGATTTATATAGAACCTTGGTTAGACCACATCTGGAATACCGTGTACAGTTGTGGTCTCCATACTACAAAATTGACATCGAAGCATGGAGAAAGTGTAGAAAGGATGTTACCAGAATTGAAAGGATATGATGATCATGAAAGACTGAATAGGCTGGGGCTCTTTTCTCTGGAAAAGAGAAGACTTAAGAGGAGACCCGATCAAGGTTTTCAGAGTTATGTAGGGATTCGACAAGGTGGATGTGGAGAAACTGTTTCCACTTCTGGGTGAGTCACAGCCAAGGGGGCATAAAGTTGAAAGAGCCACGACAGACCAAATAAATAATTTAGGAATCATTTATTTACCCAGAGAGTGGTAAGAATGTGGAACTCACTGCTACATGGAGTGGTTAAAACAGATAGCATGGATGCATTTAAAGGGTGGCTTGATGCTTACACAAAAGAGAAGGGAATAGAGGGATACAGGGGCAGGGTGGGAATGAGATACTTAAGAGTGGGAAGAGGCTCAATGGAGTATAAACTCCGGCATAGAACAGTTGGGCATAATGGCCTGTTTCTTTGCTGTAGATTCTATGTAATATATCTAAAGCAAATGAAAGGAAAATATCCAATTTATTTTTTAACTTGGGAATCTGATCAAGAGACAAAGGTGAATAAAAAGGTAACTAGAGATTTACAGCTTCTGCAATACCTGCATCGACTTGCTTTCTTCCTTCTCTCTCGCCCTGCACCAACTAATCCAACCAATTGACTCTAATTTCTGAATAATATACTCCCTGCATCTTCCTGTGTCTCCAGGCTGCTGCTGATGCCTCGGGCCTCTCTGTATTTACATGTCTTTTCAATGAATAATAATACAAATATTTGCAATCTACAAACTACTAATATAGATGGTAAGATTGCACAGTTACAAAGGGAGGGGGAGAAAACAAACAAATCAAAAACCACAAAGTCAAAAGCTAACAGGAGAAAAACTGGGCTTCAGTAAATGTCCAAAGAAATTCTGGAATCGGTGGAATTTACAATTCTGGATGAAAGAAAGTCATCAAAGTGCCATTCTGTGCTCTTGGCCATTCTATAATCTTGCTCTTATGTACTCAAAACAATCTGGCAAGCTCTCAGAAGACTACTACCACATAAAGGGTCAAGTACAGCATGATGAAAGAATCTGTGATCCTGAAAACTGTTTGTTTAGTTTCAATTATCGTAATACTTCTATGGTTGGATTCCTAATTTGAATTACAGGTAGACTATCCTTTATCCGAAAACCTCGGGACCAGCCGAGTTTCGGATAAAGGAGAATTTCGGATTTCGGAAGGTGGGTTGGCGGGGGGGTCGTGCACACGACTTACGCTGACGCTCAGCGTAAGTCAGTCGGGGTCGGGGTCGGGGTCGGGGCCGGCGGGGTACGCGGGGGGGGGGGGGTCGGCGGTTGTCAGGGCTGGCGGGGTCCGCGGGGAGGTCGGGGCTGGCGGTTGTCGGGGCTGGCGGGGTCCGCGGGGGGGTCGGCGGCTGGCGGGGTCCGCGGGGGGGTCGGCGGTTGTCGGGGCCCGCGGGGGGGGGTCGGGGCTGGCGGGGTCCGCGGGGGGGGGGTCGGCGGTTGTCGGGGCCCGCGGGGGGGGTCGGCGGTTGTCGGGGCTGGCGGGGTCCGCGGGGGGGGTCGGCGGTTGTCGGGGCTGGCGGGGTCCGCGGGGGGGTCGGCGGTTGTCGGGGCCCGCGGGGGGGGGTCGGCGGTTGTCGGGGCTGGCGGGGTCCGCGGGGGGGGTCGGCGGTTGTCGGGGCCCGCGGGGGGGGTCGGCGGTTGTCGGGGCTGGCGGGGTCCGCGGGGGGGGTCGGCGGTTGTCGGGGCTGGCGGGGTCCGCGGGGGGGTCGGCGGTTGTCGGGGCTGGCGGGGTCCGCGGGGGGGTCGGCGGCTGGCGGTTGTCGGGGCTGGCGGGGGGTCGTGCGCACGACTTACCCTTTATCCGAACTTCCGGAACCCTCTAAAAACCGAAGGTTTTTTCGTTCAGCGTAAGTCGTACGCACGACTTACGCTGAACGAAAAAACCTTCGGTTTTTAGAGGGTTTCGGTTTTCGGAAGTCCGGATAAAGGGTAGTCTACCTGTAATAGCTTTCTGTGAGGTGGCTAGGAAATGCTTTGATGGAAAATGACAGTGCCAACTGTATGTTAAAGGTCTCTCCTAATCAGTCTGATAGTTTGTTTTTGCTTGCACTGAAAACTCTGAATGGCACAAGTGTTTGTCAGGTGGTTTGTTGGTGGTTGAATTGTATGCTATTGTGATTGAGGTTAAACTTCTTAAAGGATCAAGGAGCCAATGACCTCACCCATATCGAACAACTACAGGACACCGGTAGGCTCTCTTCTGCTATGGCTTCCTAGTGTTTCTGACTTATTTTGACTCAAATATGGTTGTCGTCAAAAGAAGCTAATTCCTCAATTGTGATTATTGCCTGTAAATATTTACTGTTTTGTGTGATTTCTTGTCCAATATAAAAAAAAATTGCACTTCTAGTGCAGTGGGCCCAAGCAGTAATATACATGACCACTGGAACCAATGAGCAGACAAATTGCAAGTTAGTTGCACTGGAATTCATGAATGGTACTGTCTACCACAACAAATGGGGGAAAAACTCAGGGTGGGAGTTAACATCATTTTGGTATAAATCTGAGAAGTGAATACCACAATTTATTAAGAACATAAGAATTAGGAGCAAGAGTAGGTCATACGGCCTCTTGAGCCTGCTCTGCTATTCAGTAAGATCACGGCTGATCTTCGACTTCAACTCAACTTTCCCGCCCGATCCCCATATCCCTTGATTCCCCTAGAGTCCAAAAATCTATCTATCTCAGCCTTGAATATACTCAACGACTCGGCGTCCACAGCCCTTTGGGGTAGAGAATTCCAAAGATTCACAACCCTCTGAGTGAAGAAATTCCTCCTCGTCTCAGTCTTAAATGGCCGACCCCTTATCCTGAGACTATGGCCCCTAGTTATAGACTGTCCAGCCAAGGGAAGCAACCTCTCGGCATCTACCCTGTCAATCCCCCTCAGAATCTTGTATGTTTTCTCTCTCAGATCTGTCTTCATGGTGGTTTTTGCCCAGTTCGCTACCGTAGCTCTTCATGGCGCTTTGAGAGGGTGCACTGAGATGCTGCAGAATTTGAAATATCTTTTGCCTTCGAGGGTTGTCAGATGCCCATATCTTTGGTGATTTAAATCTTGCACATCTTTTTTTTAAATAATAAAAAAATAAAACCAGTACATCAAAATATGCTGAATGACAATATTATAGCTCTGATAGCAACTTCCCTTGCAATCTTCCATACTAGCTGACATTATGAATGGTTCTCTCTCTCTCCTCAGACACTGATCCCCACCCTTTCAACACCACCATCATTCCCCTCCGCAATTCCTACCATGGACCATTTTGTCATTGCAAACTACTGCTGTATCTGCGCCTCCATTTCCTCTTCAAGGTCTTTGCACATGTTGCATCCCAAATCTGTACTACACTCTCCTGCAAATCCTTGTTTGAATCCCTTCAATCAAGATTCTTTCCCTCCTACAGCATTTTCTGTCGGGCTGTTCTCTGATTATTGCAGTATTCCTCAGAAAATGAAGCCGTCCATGCCTGCATGCAGCAAGACCTGGGCAACATTCAGGCTTGTGATGATAAATGGCAAGAACCATTTGTAAGAAGTCACACAACACCAGGTTATAGTCCAACAGCTTTATTTGAAATCACAAGCTTTCGGAGCGCTGCTCCTTCTTCAGGTGAAGTGGAGAAATGCATAAAGACACAGCTTATATAGTCAGAGAATCATGTCAGATGTTTACAGGTAACCTTTCCAACTGCCCCAATACGCAAACATCTTCATGCACAAGTTCGAGCAAGACTTCTTCGCTGCACAGGATCTCCAACCAACGCTATACACCAGATACATCGACGACATTTTCTTCCTATGGACCCACGGCGAAGAATCACTGAAAAGACTACACGATAACATCAACAAGTTCCATCCCACCATCAAACTCACCATGGACTACTCCTCAGAATCAGTCTCATTCCTGGACACACGAATCTCCATCAAAGATGGACACCTCAGCACTTCACTCTACCGCAAGCCCACGGACAACCTCACGATGCTTCTCTTCTCCAGCTTCCACCCTAACCACGTTAAAGAAGCCATCCCCTATGGACAAGCCCTGCGAATACACAGGATCTGCTCAGACGAGGAGGAACGCGATGGACACCTACAGACACTGAAAGACGCCCTTGTAAGAACGGGATATGACGCTCGACTCGTCGATCGACAGTTCCGACGGGCCACAGCGAAAAATCGCATAGACCTCCTCAGAAGACAAACACGGGACACAACCAACAGAGTACCCTTCGTCGTCCAGTACTTCCCCGGAGCGGAGAAACTATGCCATGTTCTTCGCAGCCTTCAACATGTCATCGATGACGACGAACACCTCGCTAAGGCCATCCCCACGCCTCCACTACTCGCTTTCAAACAGCCGCCTAACCTCAAACAGACCATCGTTCGCAGCAAATTACCCAGCTTTCAGGAGAACAGCGACCACGACACCACACAACCCTGCCACAGCAACCTCTGCAAGACATGCCAGATCATCAACACAGATACCATCATCACACGTGAGGACACCACCCACCAGGTACATGGTACATACTCATGTGACTCGGCCAACGTTGTCTACCTCATACGTTGCAGGAAAGGATGCCCCGGAGCATGGTACATCGGCGAGACCATGCAGACACTGCGACAACGGATGAACGGACACCGCGCAACAATCACCAGGCAGGAGTGTTCCCTCCCAGTCGGGGAACACTTCAGCAGTCAAGGACATTCAGCCTCCGATCTTCGGGTAAGCATTCTCCAAGGTGGCCTTCGAGACACACGACAACGCAAAATCGTCGAGCAGAAACTGATAGCCAAGTTCCGCACCCATGAGGACGGCCTCAACCGAGATCTTGGGTTCATGTCACGCTACATGTAACCCCACCTGATGCAGGGTCATCCAGACTCGAGTCGACATTGGCTTGTTCTCTCTACACAGATGCGGCCGGACCTGCTGTGATTTCCAGCCAAAAAAAATGTTTTTTGTCTTTTTTTGTTTTTCATACAGACCCCAGCATCTGCAATATTTGACCCCTTGTGACCCCACCTCATTGTTCTTTGATGTAATGTTTCCCTGACTGACCTGTTTGGACACCATTCACACCTTTGACTGCTGTGATTATCTCTCTGCCGAGGTGTGATAAATGGCAGTTGGAAAGGTTACCTGTAAACATCTGACATGATTCTCTGACTATATAAGCTGTGTCTTTATGCATTTCTCCACTTCACCTGAAGAAGGAGCAGCGCTCCGAAAGCTTGTGATTTCAAATAAAGCTGTTGGACTATAACCTGGTGTTGTGTGACTTCTTACATTTGTCCACCCCAGTCCAACTCCGGCATCTCCACACCAAGAACCATTTGAACCACACAAGTGTCAGGCAATGACCATCTCCTACAAGAGGGAACATGACCACCCCCCCCCCTTAATATTTAATGGAATTACCATTGACTAAATAATCAAAAAACACTCGCACGTTGCTTTTCCTCTTACCATTTTACCAACACACGCACAAAAAGGTTAAAGTACAAATGGATAGGCCGTGCAAATATGGGTATCGAAATTATATGCCCAAAGGTGTCTGTCTTATTTTTTAATTTACTAATCAGAAATGTAGTTAACCACATCGGGATTCTCAATGTGGCTAGTGGTTAACATATTGGACAATACTGAGTTAGACTAATGGAATCTGTAAATTCAGGTGATGCTCACTTGTTGCTTGCTATTTATAACATTGTCTAATTGCTGTCTCTGACACTCAGAAGCTCATTGTATGGGTTTTGAATATGCTTTCTTTATCCAGTTGTGTTAAAGCATCTTTTATTGCTTATGAAACAAAATTGACCTTTTTGGGACAGTCCTGGATATGAATGCTAAAAACTTTGGTGGGTGCGGTTCTTCTAAGTGAATTAAGACTCCCCCTTTCCCCCTTTCCCCCCATGCCGAGTTTGTTGGCTCGACTATTTAATTAAGCTTGAAATGATGTTATCTGGGCACAATTGCCCCACCAGCTGGCGAAATGAATATACTACATTATAATATAACATGGATCTTGCTGTGGTTATGGTGCAAATCTCCATTAGGCCTCACAGCTGTTATAGTTTGTGTGATTTCTTCAGTACAGGTCCAGGTAAAGAGCAGCACCTGAACTATCCTACATTTGAAGTTTTGCTTTTTAAGAAACCCAGTGGTATTGCAAGAGGTGACATGTTAATTGCAAATTTTGTGCAAAATACAATATTTATCACTTGAAACCTTTTTAAAATGTGTTTTGGATATGTAATTTTTCTCCATAAGATGAGGCATGCCCAAGATGGCAAATTTGGAACCTTTTTTTCCACTTTTTGCACTCGGTGTCTGCACCGAGCACTCGATGAGAATAGCGGGGGTCTGGTGGAAAGTAAAGCTCTGCCTCCATAATCTGCCTTGACCCCAAACTCGGAACACTACACGGTGCTACCGCACTGGGAATCTTTGTTTCCCACCCATCTTTCATTGAAGTTTCAAAAATAATTCGGTGCCAATTGTTGCTGAATTAGGAACAGCTTTGTCATGTGAATTTATAGCTACAAGAGCAGATTGAGTGAGGATCTTTGATGAGATGAGCTTGGGGAGTCTCCATTACAGAGGAGACCTTTGTCCATCTTGATCTTATTTTTATATGTGAAAGTCTTGCATCTGTACATACTTCCTGTCTAACTTATTGGTGCCATGATTTTTGGTATTGCTTTTATATCAACATATAATTGAAACTGCCTATGTAAACATTTATAACCGGAATTTCCAATATGAACGCTTAACTGTCACAATGTAGTTGTAGGCTTCCCATTACTGATGACACTGGTGCCTCTCCATTCCTTTCTCCCTGCTCTATGCTCTTTGGTTTTCTCACTTCCCTGTTCTCTGACCCGCTTCCCACTTTCCCTACAGTAATAGGCCCAGTATGGCCTCCAACCCTGTTTGCCCTCTGCCTACCCTACAACACTTTAAAAGCCAGTGCTTGTCCTTGAAGTGTGGGAGTAGGATTTCCTAAAGGGCACCCCCATGACTTTGGAAAAGGCCTGTTGTTTTTTGGTTATTCTCCACTGCCTGTCTCAGGCTACACATCAAAACCTGGTTCTTTACCTTTGCCGGGAACTGGCTTTTGAAGTGCAAGATGGAATTCTAAATGACTTCTTCACGACTTTAAGGTAAACGCTGTATTTATTTTTTCACAAGGCTACTTAAATCAGGAACTGGCTTTATAACCTCAAAGGAGGAATTCCCTTTGGGGCTTACTGGCAATTTTGTACATGGACCTGTGTTTTTAACATTTTTGCAGTTAAATAACAGGGTCCTACCCAAAGTTGAGGGAATCCTGCTCCCACACTAGAGAGGCCCTTTAGGGAATGCTACTCCCATACTGGAGAGGCCCTTTAGGGAATGCTACTCCCATACTAGAGAGGCCCTTTAGGGAATGCTACTCCCATACTGGAGAGGCCCTTTAGGGAATGCTACTCCCACACTAGAGAGGCCCTTTAGGGAATGCTACTCCCATACTGGAGAGGCCCTTTAGGGAATGCTACTCCCACACTAGAGAGGCCCTTTAGGGAATCCTGCTCCCATACTGGAGAGGCCCTTTAGGGAATGCTACTCCCATACTGGAGAGGCCCTTTAGGGAATGCTACTCCCACACTAGAGAGGCCCTTTAGGGAATGCTACTCCCATACTGGAGAGGCCCTTTAGGGAATGCTACTCCCATACTGGAGAGGCCCTTTAGGGAATGCTACTCCCATACTGGAGAGGCCCTTTAGGGAATCCTGCTCCCATACTGGAGAGGCCCTTTAGGGAATGCTACTCCCACACTAGAGAGGCCCTTTAGGGAATGCTACTCCCATACTGGAGAGGCCCTTTAGGGAATGCTACTCCCACACTAGAGAGGCCCTTTAGGGAATGCTACTCCCATACTGGAGAGGCCCTTTAGGGAATGCTACTCCCACACTAGAGAGGCCCTTTAGGGAATGCTACTCCCATACTGGAGAGGCCCTTTAGGGAATCCTGCTCCCATACTGGAGAGGCCCTTTAGGGAATCCTGCTCCCACACTAGAGAGGCCCTTTAGGGAATGCTACTCCCACACTAGAGAGGCCCTTTAGGGAATGCTACTCCCATACTGGAGAGGCCCTTTAGGGAATCCTGCTCCCACACTAGAGAGGCCCTTTAGGGAATGCTACTCCCATACTGGAGAGGCCCTTTAGGGAATCCTGCTCCCACACTAGAGAGGCCCTTTAGGGAATGCTACTCCCACACTAGAGAGGCCCTTTAGGGAATGCTACTCCCATACTGGAGAGGCCCTTTAGGGAATCCTGCTCCCACACTAGAGAGGCCCTTTAGGGAATGCTACTCCCACACTGGAGAGGCCCTTTAGGGAATCCTGCTCCCACACTAGAGAGGCCCTTTAGGGAATGCTACTCCCATACTGGAGAGGCCCTTTAGGGAATGCCACTCCCACACTAGAGAGGCCCTTTAGGGAATCCTGCTCCCATACTGGAGAGGCCCTTTAGGGAATGCTACTCCCACACTAGAGAGGCCCTTTAGGGAATGCTACTCCCATACTGGAGAGGCCCTTTAGGGAATGCTACTCCCACACTAGAGAGGCCCTTTAGGGAATGCTACTCCCACACTAGAGAGGCCCTTTAGGGAATGCTACTCCCACACTAGAGAGGCCCTTTAGGGAATCCTGCACCCATACTGGAGAGGCCCTTTAGGGAATGCTACTCCCATACTGGAGAGGCCCTTTAGGGAATGCTACTCCCACACTAGAGAGGCCCTTTAGGGAATGCTACTCCCATACTGGAGAGGCCCTTTAGGGAATGCTACTCCCATACTGGAGAGGCCCTTTAGGGAATGCTACTCCCATACTGGAGAGGCCCTTTAGGGAATGCTACTCCCACACTAGAGAGGCCCTTTAGGGAATCCTGCTCCCACACTAGAGAGGCCCTTTAGGGAATGCTACTCCCATACTGGAGAGGCCCTTTAGGGAATGCTACTCCCATACTGGAGAGGCCCTTTAGGGAATCCTGCTCCCACACTAGAGAGGCCCTTTAGGGAATCCTGCTCCCATACTGGAGAGGCCCTTTAGGGAATGCTACTCCCATACTGGAGAGGCCCTTTAGGGAATCCTGCTCCCATGCTTAAACTGCCCCATCTGAGGCCAGCAATAGGCTTTTGAACTTTGCTTAAACTAGAAAGAATTTCAATAAATGAGTATTCCCTAATTTAGAGTGGGAAAGTCTTGTGGAAATTCACCCCCAGAGTTGTAAAATATGATAATTTTTTTGTAAATAATGTTCAGATTTTTTTTTCCTTATGGCTTTAAGCAACCAAGACTGTTTACCCTTGTGCCCTTATCAAATATTCAGCTGTTCAGTTTGTGGGAATGAGTCATTTCTATCGGCTACATTGTTTATTACATTCCATTTAAGGAAACAGTCATTGAGTACGGAGACTTCAAAAACAGATTTTCCACAGTGTGTATGGAAAATAATGCTGGCAAAACCACCTAATCAGTGAGCCAACCTTTTTCTATAAGGCTGTATTTTGAGCGGGTGGGGCGGATGGGGAACCTTGTTTCTGTTGTCTGGGGAATGCCAGGCTGCTTTGCATTCCCCAGATATTTGTCTTGCAAGAGTAATGCAAACACCCTATGGTTGAAGAGCTGCTTCTTTCCCACCAAGTCGCTAAACAAGTTTTTGCATATTCTGTAACATTCTTTGGCTGAATAGATTTGTGGAGGTTGCTTCAGAAGTTGGAAACTATCCTGTTTTCCGACACCATAAGCCATGCCAGAAAGAAAAGCAAATTTTGGTTCAAATTTTGCCACAGCCTACAAAAAACAAAGTTGAACATCTTCATTACAAAGCTCTTCATCCTTTTGTTGTCCCTCATTTGCATTGACATTTTAATGGCTTGTTACCTTGGAGAGATGCCAGAAAGTTAATTTACCCCCACCCAGCCCTCTGATAATTGAAAGTGTCAGTAAAGCTGTGCATGGAACAGATCTTACAGCACTAAAGTACTAGGACGGTTGCTGAGCATCTATTTCATGAAAGTATGAGCGTGTTAGAAACACTTTTGGACTCAAATTACGTGGGCATAATGTATGCAGATAATTAAGTATCCCTCCTTCCCAATATCCTGCTGCATTGTTGGCCATAAATAGAAATTTAGGTATTTTGCCTGTGTTTACATCTGTACCATGACCATCTATAGCTAGGAAATAATTTTTATTTAGTGTTTACCTTTTCAGGTTAATGTACTTCAGAAATCATTGAGTTTCAAATAGTAAGTGAGGAAATCATTATGATACTTTTCTATAAATTTCTTGATGCCTACAGACTTTCTATTACTTAAATAGTTATGGACACTCCACAGATAACTTGTTGATGGTATGAATAACTACAATAAAACTCTGAACCTTGCCTCTGAATGCTCAATTGAATAAACGCTCTTAAGATCTTTGTCTAACAGTGCAATTCACATTCTTCATCTGGAACTCCACAAATGCTATTTCAGTGATCTCAGCAGAACTGACACCATAATATTTCATATAGTGTGGTTATTTAATTCTAAATCTTCAACCTCACTCTTAATCTGGTATTCAACTGGCTACAATTTAAAGGAGCTAGTTGGTTCACCTGATTTTGATGGGAGTCTATTTCACATAAGGGCTAAATTTTGATGGAGAGATAATGGTGAGGCTAACAGCGCTCAGCATTATTAAAGTGAAAAATGGACAGCAACTTCCGGCGACTGCACGTGCGCAGTTAAACACGGAAATCAGGAAGTTACTGCCCGAGTTGCCTTGCTCCTCCAGAAGCTGCGCTATACCGGTATCTTGCCGAGAGACTCCGCATTAAAATACATGGAACAGCATGCAGTTGCTGTACTTACCTACACACAAAACACGCCAGAAAAAGGGTTTGTTCCAGTGTAAATAAGTCTTAATTACTGCCAAACAACCTCTCTGGCACTGAAAATAAACTTTTACAAGTGTGGAGTCTTATTCCTTCAGATTTTAAAGGTTGGAGATCTTTTTTTTTTAAATGTAAACTTTTTTTTACTTTTTCTTTCTGCTTTTATCTCTCTTCCTCCCTCTCTCTCGCTCTCTCTCTCTCTCTCAGTTCAGTTCAGTTCAGTTCAAATGCTTTATTGGCATGAAAGTTTACAGAGAACCATATTGCCAAAGCTTACATTGCAAAAAGGTACAGTTTTCCAACATTCTGTAGGTGTCAATCGATTTGACATTTGTTGGGTATATACAATATTACTTTTAAACAATATTAATTTTAAACAGTCTTTCTACTTCATTTGGTACGTTCAATATTAATTTTAAACAGTCTTACTTTTAAACAGTCCTCAGGTTGTGACATGTTGTTACATATTTAGCCCCAAGGTATGGTCTGTCTCCTTCTCCTAGGACTAATCTCAATTTTGACAGATCATCCAATTCCTTGAAATCTGGGGTTGTTTGGCTTAGCTTGTTGAATAATATGTTTCTTGATGTGTTGAATTTTTCGCATTTTAGGAGGAAATGCATTTCTGTTTCAACCTCGCCAGCCAGACATTGATCGCATATTCTATTCTCTCTAGGCTGCCAGGATTTCTTGTATCTGCCTTTTTCAATTTCCAGTTGGTGGTCGCTTAGTCTGTACCTGGTGAGGGTCTGTCTCTGTTTTGTGTCTCTGATGGTCGTGAGGTAGTCTGCCAGTTTATATTCTCTTTTTAGGGCCCGGTAACATTCTAATCTGCTTTGGCTTTCGGTTATTTTGTTCCAATGTTCCAGGTAGGTTTCTTTGCATTTTTTAATGATTTGGTTCACTCGGATTGGTGTTTGGACGGCTGTGTTGGTCTGGGGCTTGTCAGGGTCCGGCTGAGTACTTAGTTTCAGTAGCAGCTGACTCAGGGGACTCTTTTCTGGGTTTAGCTCTTGGGTCTGAAAGGCTTTGAAATGAAGGGTGTCTGGGGAGCTAGATTTGAGGTGATTTAGGAAGTTTAGTGCTCGTTTTTGGATGTTTATTATCAGTGGGTATCTGCCTAGTTCGGCTCTGCATGCATTTGTTGGCGTTTTTCTTTGGGTGCGAAGGATGCTTCGGCAGAATTCTGCATGTAGGGCTTCTATTGTGTGTTTTTCCCATTTAGTGTAGCTTTGGTGATTTAGCGGGCCCCATACTTCACTACCGTACAGTGCAATGGGCAGGATTATGCTGTCAAAAATTTTGAGCCAGATTTTGATTGGGATTTGGATGTTGTAGAATTTTCTTTTTATTGCATATAGGGCTCTTCGGGCTTTTTCTTTTAGTGCATTCACTGCTATGCTGAAGCTCCCTGATGCTGTAATAGTTAGACCAAGGTAGGTGTAGCTCATAGTGTGTCCTATAGTGGTATCACTGAGGGTAAACTGGTATTTGTTTTCCTGACATCTGGGTCTTTTCTGAAAAATCATGATGTTGGTTTTCTTTAGATTTACTGTTAGAGCCCAATTTTGGCAGTATTTGTCGAGTAGGTCTAGTTGTTGCTGTAATCCCTGTTCTGTGGGAGACAGCAGAACCAGGTCGTCCGCATAGAACAGGGACTTCACTTCTCCATCCAGGAGATGGAGACCTGGTGACTCGCTTTGCTCCAGCATGTCTGCTAATTCATTTATGTATATGTTGAACAGGGTCGGGCTCAAATTGCAGCCCTGCCGGACGCCTCTTCTCTGGGTGAAGAAATCGGTGCGTTTGTCTCCAATTTTGACCCCGCATTTGTTTTTCAGATACATTGATTTAATAAGGTCATAGACTTTGCCCCCTATTCCACACTGAAGAAGTTTATAATAGAGCCCTTCGTGCCATATAGAGTCAAAGGCTTTCTTGAAGTCGATGAAACAGGCGAATATTTTCCCATTTTTTGTTTGGTGTTTATGTTTTTCAATGAGGGTGTGAAGGGTATAGATATGGTCGGCGGTGCGGTGTTTTGGAAGAAAGCCTATTTGGTTTTTTCTGAGGATATTATGTTTGTTAAGAAAATCAAGTAATCTACTATTTAGAATACTGCAGAATAACTTCCCTAGACAACTGTTGACACAGATGCCGCGGTAGTTATTTGGGTCTGATTTGTTTCCACTTTTATATATGGGGGAGATTAGTCCTTGGCACCAGATATCGGGAAAACAGCCTGAGCGTAATATGATGTTGAATAGTTTGAGTATCGCACCCTGCATCTCCATATTGCTGAACTTTAGCATTTCATTTTTGATGTTGTCTGGGCCACAGGCTTTCTTTAGGTGGAGAGATTTTGTTTTTGTGGCCAGTTCTTTCCATGTGATTGGGGAGTCTAGAGGGTTTTGGTTGTCTTTAATTGTTGCTTCTAATGTGTGGAGTTTTTCTGTGACCTGATGTTGACTTGGGTTTGTTTTGTTTTTTGGGATGTCTTTGTAGAGGTTTTCAAAATGTGTTCTCCAGATGTCGCCATCTTGGATTGGTATTGCTTGCAATTGTGTTGTACTCAGGTTATTCCACATTTCCCAGAATTGTTTTGGATTGGTGGAGTTTTCAATTTCTTCGAGTATTTTGTGGGTATAGTTTTGTGTTTTGTTCCTAATGGTGTGTTTATATCTTTTGAGGGTTTCATTGTATCTAGTACGTAGGTCCGGATTGTTTGGTTGCCGATGCTTTTGGTTTGATATTTTTCTCAGGTCTTTTCTGGCATTTTTGCATTCGTGGTCAAACCATTTCATATTTTTATTTTGTCTTTTGTGATGCTTCCTCTTCTGTTTCACGAGGTCGGCTTTTACAGCTGCCTCATGGAAGATCATATTTATATCCTCTATGGCCGTGTTTACACCATCTCTGGTGATCTCATATAGATTTTCTTTAAATTTTGAAATTTTACTTGTGAGATCAGGTGAATTTAGTGCTGTGATGAATTTATCTCCACTGTCTGGGGCCCATCTGTATGTCTGGTTTATTTTATGTAGCTTACTGTGTTCCTTTTTTGTGTCTGTAGTTTGGGCAGAAAGTTTAAGGTACACATTTATTTGGTTATGGTCTGAGAGGGGGGATTGCTGCCTGACAGTGAATGCGTTGATATCGCAGGGGTCCAGGTCAGTGATTGTATAGTCCACCACACTAGACCCAAGAGTTGAGGAGTATGTGAGTCTCCCTAGGGAGTCCCCTCTGAACCTACCATTAACTATGTACAGGCCTAAGGCTCGGCAGAGTTGCACTACCTCCCTACCGCTTTTATTTATTTCACGATCAAGGTTGTTCCGATTTGCGATGGCTGGTGTGACATCTAAAGGGGTCTGGCCAAACACATGGTTGTTTCCCTGTGGGTCTATGAAGTCAGGTTCACAACCGGTCCTTGCATTTAGGTCCCCACATATTATCACCTTTCCTTGGGCCTGGAAATGGCTGATTTCCATGTGGAGAGTATCAAATAACTCCTCTTCGAAATATGGCGAATCTATTGGAGGTATGTAGATCGCACATAAGTAAACATCTTTTTTTGCTATTCCTATATTTTTATCTAGTTTTAGCCATACGTGTGATTTCCCCTGTTTTACCGGTGAGATGTGTTTGTCCAGTTCTCCCTTATACCACACCAATATTCCCCCGGAGGTTCTGCCCTTGCGTGTTTTAGTGTTCTTTACTGAGGGCACAATGATTTCATGGTACATTGGAGGACAGTGGGTCGGCATGTCCTTTTGGCACCATGTTTCTGTTAACACAATTATATCAATGTCTTTTATAGCTTTTAGGAATTCAGGGTCTGTACTCTTCATCCCAAAAGTTGAGGAGCGGAGGCCCTGGATATTCCAGCAGCTTATGTGGAAAGAACGCATTTATATAGTTCAATAAAACGAAATAAAATGGACCTATTTTGTGGGATGAGTGTGGAAACACTATTTTCTATAATGCTAAATGATGATTTAGTATAAATTTCATGAGGCATGCACATATATCTATCTAATAATAGTAATAATACTGATAAGATAACAATAATGATAATGATAAATAACAATATTAATAATTTCTCCGGCTTTCTATCAGGCTGTTCAGCATCGTCATGATCTTTCTCAGTTCTTGGTCTACAGTCTGTGGTCTAGAGGGGGGTCTTGGGTCTCTCTCTCTCTCACTTAATCACATCTTTCTTTCCCTCTTTATTTTGCTTTCTGTACCTGATTTGACATTGAATTAAATATTCTGACTGACACTTCCTGGTTCACGCTCTGTGCTGCTCATTAACAATCCTTCAATCTGATTGGTTAAGGAGATAAATAGTTGCTTTCCCTGTTCACACAGGTCCCAGATCCCCTGTAGAGGGCGCTGTCTGTTTTGGCTTCAATTTCAGTAAGTTATAGTGCAAAACCCCATAGAAAGTCTGTGGGCAAATGAAGGTGTAATGAACGGCTGGCGCCATTCGTTCACTGCTGAGATCAAAATCAAAATCCGGCCCATTGTTTCTGATTGGGGAATTTCTAATTTTGTTGGAGGCTTATTCATTTTGGACTTCTGGCCTTCAGTTCCGTGATCGCAGTGGATGTTAAATGGCCTATTTGCATCCTTATTATCCCTGTTAACCCACATATAGTTTATGGGTTTTATGCATTTTTAAGACCAAGAGTGACTGCCCTTGACATCAAGGCAACATTCGACCGAGTGTGGCATCAAGGAGCCCTAGTAGAATTGAAGTTGATGGGAATCAGGAGGAAAAGTCTCCACTGGTTAGAGTCATACCTAGCACAAAGGAAGATGGTTGTGGTTGCTGGAGGTCAATCATCTCAGCCCCAGGACATCACTGCAGGAGTTCCTCAGGGCAGTGTCCTAGGCCCAACCATCTTCAGTTGTTTCATCAATGACCTTCCCTCCATCATAAATGAATTTTTTGCATCTGTTTTCACTATGGAGAAGGACGATGTAGACATAGAAATAGGGCGGGGGGACTGTGATATGCTCGAACATATTAACATCGAGAGGGAGGAGGTATTGGCGGTTTTAGTTGGCCTAAAAATGGATAAATCCCCAGGCCCGGATGAATTGTATCCCAGGCTGCTGTGTGAGGCAAAGGAGGAGATTGCGGGGGCTCTAACACATATATTCAGGACCTCTCTGGCCACAGGGGATGTGCCAGAGGACTGGAGAACCGCTAATGTAGTACCATTATTCAAGAAGGGTAGTAGGGAAAAACCGGGGAACTACAGGCCAGTGAGCCTAACATCAGTGGTAGGAAAATTATTGGAAAAAATCCTGAGGGACAAAATTTGTCTCCACTTGGAGAGGCGAGGATTAATCAGGGATAGTCAACATGGCTTTGTCAAGGGAAGATCATGTCTGACTAATTTGATTGAATTTTTTGAGGGGGTGACTAGGTGTGTGGATGAGGGTAACGCAGTGGATGTGGTATACATGGATTTCAGTAAGGCCTTCGATAAAGTCCCGCACAGGAGACTGGTCAAGAAGGTAAGAGCCCATGGAATCCAGGGTGCCTTGGCACATTGGATACAAAACTGGCTTAGTGGCAGAAGGCAGAGGGTGATGGTCGAAGGTTGTTTTTGTGACTGGAAGCCTGTGGCCAGTGGGGTACCACAGGGATCGGTGCTGGGTCCCTTGCTGTTTGTGGTCTACATTAATGACTTGGATATGAATGTAAAGGGTATGATCAGTAAGTTCGCGGATGATACAAAAATTGGTAGGGTGGTAAATAGCGAGGAGGGTAGCCTCAGTCTGCAGGACGATATAGATGGGTTGGTCAGATGGGCGGAACAGTGGCAAATGGAATTTAACCCGGAAAAGTGCGAGGTGATGCACTTTGGGGGGACTAACAAGGCAAAGGAATACACAATGAATGGAAAGCCCCTAGGCAAGACGGAGGGTCAGAGGGATCTGGGTGTGCAAGTACACAGATCCCTGAAGGCGGCGGAACAGGTGGATAAGGTGGTAAAAAAGGCATATGGGATACTTGCCTTCATTAGCCGAGGCATTGAATATAAGAGCAAGGAGGTTATGATGGAGCTGTATAAAACACTGGTTAGGCCACAGCTGGAATACTGTGTGCAGTTCTGGTCGCCACACTACAGGAAGGATGTGATTGCGTTAGAGAGGGTGCAGAGGAGGTTCACCAGGATGTTACCAGGGCTGGAGCGCTTCGGCTATGAAGAGAGACTGGGCAGATTGGGTTTGTTTTCCTTGGAGCAGAGGAGGCTGAGGGGGGACATGATTGAGGTGTACAAAATTATGAGGGGCATAGATAGGATGGATGCTGAGGAGCTTTTTCCCTTAGTAGAGGGGTCAATAACTAGGGGGCATAGATTCAAGGTAAAGGGCGGGAGGTTTAGAGGGGATTTGAGAAAGAACTTTTTCACCCAGAGGGTGGTTGGAGTCTGGAACTCACTGCCTGAAAGGGTTGTGGAGGCAGAAACCCTCACAACATTTAAGAAGCATTTGGATGTGCACTTGAAATGCCATAGCATACAAGGCTACGGGCCAAATGCTGGAATATGGGATTAGATTAGGCAGGGCTTGATGGCCGGCGCGGACACGATGGGCCGAAGGGCCTCTATCTGTGCTGTATTACTCTATGACTCTATAAGGGCAGAAGTGGGGATGTTCGCTGATGATTGCACAGCATTGAGTTCCATTCGCAACTCCTCAGTTAATGAAGCAGTCAATGCCCGTATGTAACAAGATCTGGATGACGTTGAGGCTTGGGCTGATAAGTGACCGGTAACATTCGCACCACACAAGTGCCAGGCAATGACTATCTCCAACAAGCAAGAGTCTAACCTCCCCCCCCCACCACCACCCCCCCCCCCTTGATATTCAACGGCGTTTCCATCGCAAATCCCCCACTATCAACGTCCTGGGGGTCACCAATGACCAGAAACTTAACTGAACCAGCCACATAAATACTGTGGCAACAAGAGCAGGTCAGAGGCTGGGTATTCTGTGGCGAGTGTCTTGCCTCCTGACTCCCCAAAGCCTTTCCACCATCTACAAGGCACAAGTCAGGAGTGTGATGGAATACTCTCCACCTGCCTGGATGAGTGCAGCTCCAACAACACTCAAGAAGCTCGACAACATGCAGGACAAAGCCATCCACTTGATTGACACCCCATCCACCACCTTAAACATTCACTCCCTCCACCGCCGGTGTACCATGGCCGCAGTGTGTACAATCTACAAGATGCACTGCAGCAACTCGCCAAGGCTTTTTCGGCAGCACCTCCCAAACCCGCGACCTCTACCACCTAGAAGGACAAGGGCAGCAGGCGCATGGGAACACCACCACCTCCAAGTTCCCCTCCAAGTCACACACCATCCTGACTTGGAAGTATATCGCCGTTCCTTCATCTTCGCAGGGTCAAAATCCTGGAACTCCCTAACAGCACTGTGGGAGTACCTTCACCACAAGGATAACTGAAGAAAGGGTAGGGCCTATTCGAGATCATGAGGGTAATCTGTGTGTGGAGGCGGGAGACGTCGGTAGGGTTCTTAATGAATACTTTGCATCTGTTTTCACAAAGGAGAGGGGCGAAGCAGACATTGATATCGGGGGAGTAGTGTGAAATATTAGATGAAATAAACAGAGTGTGAGAGGAAGTAATAAGGGGTTTAGCAGCTTTAAAAGTGGATAATTCCCCAGGATGAAAAGCATCCCAGGCTGTTCAGCGAAGCAAAAGAGGAAATAGCAGAGGCCCTGACCCTAATTTTTCAATCCTCTCTGGCTTCAGGTGTGGTGCCAGAGGACTGGAGGATTGCTAATGTGGTACCCTTGTTTAAAAAGGGAGAAAACGATAGACCGAGTAATTACAGGCCAGTCAGCCTAACCTCGGTGGTGGGAAAATTATTGGAAAGAATTCTGAAGGACAGGATAAAGCTTCATTTAGAAAGACACGAATTAATCAAGGATAGTCAGCACGGATTTGTTAAGGGAAGATTGTGTCTGACAAACTTGCTTGAATTTTTTGAGGAGGTAACGAGGGTAGATGAGGGTAGTGCGTTTGATGTAGTGTATATGGACTTTAGCAAGGCTTTTGATAAGGTTCCACATGGCAGACTGGTCACTAAGTTAAAAGCCCATGGGATCCAGGGCAAAGTGTCAAGTTGGATTCAAAACTGGCTCGGAGACAGGAAGCAGAGGGTAATGGTTGATGGGTGTTTCTGTGACTGGAAGGCTGTTTCCAGTGGGGTTCCACAGGGCTCAGTGCTAGGTCCCTTGCTTTTTGTGATATATATCAATGATCTTGACTTTAATATAGGGGGTATGATTAAGAAATTTGCAGATGATACTAAAATCGGCGGTGTGGTTGATACTGAAGAAGGAAGCTGTGGACTGCAGGAAGATATCAATAAATTGGTCAGGTGGGCAGAACAGTGGCAAATGGAATTCAATCCGGAGAAGTGTGAGGTAATGCATTTGGGGAGGGCTAACAAGGAAAGGAAATGCACATTAAATGGTAGGACACTGAGTAGTGTAGAGGAACAAAGGGACCTTGGAGTGCATGTCCACAGATCCCTGAAGGTAGCAGGCCAGGTAGATAAGGTGGTTAAGAAGGCATACGGAATGCTTGCCTTTATTAGCCGTGGCATAGAATACAAGAGCAGGGGGGTTATGCTTCAACTGTATAAAACACTAGTTAGGCCTCAGCTAGAGTACTGCATGCAGTTCTGGTCACCACATTACAGGAAAGATGTGATTGCACTAGAGAGGGTACAGAGGAGATTTACAAGGATGTTGTCGGGAGTAGAGAATCTTAGCTATGAGGAAAGACTGGATAGACTGGGTCTGTTTTCCTTGGAACAGAGGAGGCTGAGGGGAGACCTTATTGAGGTGTATACAATTATGAGGGGCATAGATAAAGTGGATAGAAAGGACCTATTTCCCTTAGCAGAAGGGTCAAAAACCAGGGGGCACAGATTTAAAGTAACTGGTGGAAGGTTTAGAGGGGATTTGAGGGGAAATTTCTTCACCCAGAGGGTTGTGGGGGTCTGGAACTCACTGCCTGAAAGGGTGGTAGAGGCAGGAACCCTAACCACATTTAAAAAGTACTTGGGATGCTGTAACCTGCAGGGCTACGGACCAAGAGCTGGGAAGTGGGATTAGGCTGGGTAGCGCTTTGTTTGCCAGCGCGGACACGATGGGCCGAAATGGCCTCCTTCCGTGCTGTAACTTTCTATGAAGGACTGCAGTGGTTCAAGAAGGCAGCTCACTGCCACCTTCTCGAGGGCAATTAGGGATAGGCAGTAAATGCTGGCCTTGCCAGCAATGCCCACACCCCAAGATCGAATATAAAACAAAAAGCCCCCTCATCTGTTCAATAAAAACAAGTTCAGTTCTCTGTGGCTTCTCATAACAAGAAAAAGGAAAGAAAGACTTGCATTTATATGGTGCCTTTCATGACCTCATGGACAACCCAAATTGCTTTCCAGCCAATTAAGTAATTTTAGAAGTGTAGTCACTGTTCTAATGTAGGAAACGTGGCAACCAATTTGCGAACAGCAAGGTCCCACAAACAGCAATGTAATAATGTCCCAATAAACTGTTTTAGTGATGTTGGTTGAAAGATAAATATTGGCCAGGTCACCAGGGAGAACTCCCCTGCTCTTCTTCAGAATAGTACCATGCGATCTTTTATGTTCACCCGAGAGGCCAACTGGCGCCATCTGAAAGACGCACCTCTGACAGTGCAGCACGCCCTCAGTGCTGCACTGAAGTGTCAGCCTAGATTTTGTGCTCAAGTCTCTGGACTTGCCTCTGACTCAGAAGGTTTGAGTTCAAGAGTGCTACCACTGAGCCACAAGAGTTCACAAGTCCCAGAATAATGCTCGCCACTCTCGCTTGAGCACTTTCCATTGTATCCATGTGTGCATGCCAAAATAAGTAATTAAATTTAAAAGTGATTTAAGCTCTCCTCATACAATGTTGATGCAATGCAATATTGATTGTGTACATTATCAATTTGTTGGCTGCAATAAACCACACCAATAAAATATTCAAATTTTGGGGTGTTAAAGTGTGGGAGAACACTTGGGTACGAGTGATCATCATCATAAAATTTAGACTAGCAATGGAGAGGAGCAAGGAACAATCTAGAGTGGAACTTCTAAACTGCAATAGGGCTAACTTCAATGGGATGCGAAGGGATCTAGCCAGGGTAAAATGGAACCAAAGACTGACAGGAAAAACTGTAACGGAACAATGGGTGATCTTTAAGGAGGAGATGTTCCAAGTACAGGCTAGGTACATTCCAACAAGAGGGAAGGGTAAGGGAACCAAAGCCAGGACTCCTTGGCTGACTAGGGAGGTAGAGAAGATGATGAAACAAAAAGTGTGTATGATGAATGTCAGGTGAATTCTTCAAGGGAGAACCAGACCAAATACAATAAGTTGAGAAGGGAAGTGAAGATGAAAATAAGATTGGCAAAGAGAGAATGACGGTTAACATAAAAGGGAACCCAAAAATCATCACCTGACATGTAAACGGTAAGTGGGTAGTAAGAAGCGGGGTGGGGCCTATTAGGGACAAAGAAGGTGATATATGCTTAGAGGTGCAGGGCAAGGCTAGAATACTCAATGAATACTTTGTATTGGTGTTTACTAAGGAGGTGGATGCTGACAAAATATCAGTAGAAGTGGAAAAGGTAGAAACAATGGAAGGGGTGAAAATTGATGGACAGGATGTACTAGAAAAGCTGTGTATGCTTAGAGTGGATAAGTCGCCTGGTCCAGATGGCTTGCATCCCAGGTTGCTAAGGGAATTGGGGGAGGAAATAGCGGAAGGGCTTGCCATAATTTTCCAATCTTCCTTCGATGCGGGGGAGGTGCCTGAGGATTGGAAAGTGGCAAATGTGACACCATTGTTCAAAAAAGCGTGTAAGGACAATCCTAGTAACTACAGGCCGATAAGTTTAACATCAGTGGTGGGTAAAATTTTAGAAATAATAATTGAGGAAAAAATTAACGGGCACTTGGAGAGGTTTAAGCTAATTAAGGAGAGCCAACACGGATTTGTAAAAGGCAGATTGTGTTTGACTAATCTAATTGAATTTTTTGATGAAGTAACAGGGAGGATTGATGAAGGGAATGCAATGGATGTTGTCTACATGGATTTTCGTAAGGCATTTGACAAAGTATTACATAGAAGGCTGGTTTACAAAATTGAGACTCATGGAATGGATGGGTCAGTGGCAGCTTGGATAAGGAATTGGCTTAAGGCCAGAAAACAGCAAGTTGTGGTAAATGGCTGTTTTTCAGACTGGAGGATGGTAGACAGTGGTGTTCCCCAAGGGTCAGTGCTGGGCCACTGCTTTTTTTGATATATATATATATAAATGACCTGGATATTGGAATACAAAGTAGAATTTCTAAATTTGTCGATGACGCCAAACTTTGGTGTGTGGCAAACAGTGAGGCTGGTACCAATCGACTGCAACAAGACATAGAAAGGCTGGCAGAATGGGCAGACAAGTGGCAGATTGAATTTAATACAGAGAAGTGTGAGGTGATGCATTTTTGCAGAAACAGGGAGAGGCAATATACATTTAATGGCACAGTTTTAAAGAGTGCAGGGACAGAGGGACCTGGGAGTTACTGTGCATAGGTCCCTGAAGGTGGCAGGACATATTGAGAGAGTGGTTAGCAAAGCATATGGGATCTTGGGTTTCATAAATAAAGGTATTGAGTACAAAAGTAGAGAAGTTATGCTGAACCTTTATAAAGCGCTGGTTAGGCCACAACTGGCGTATTGCGTCCAATTCTGGTCACCACACTTTAGGAAGGATGTGAAGGCACTTGAAAAGGCGCAGAGGAGATTTACCAGAATGGTTCCGGGGATGGGGGATGTTCGCTACAAGAGCAGGTTGGAGAAGCTGGATTTCTTTTCATTAGCGCAAAGGAGGTTGAGGGGTGATTTGATAGAGGTGTACAAGATTATGATGGGTTTGGATAGGCTAGACGGGGAAAGGCTGTTCACACTAGTTGATGGTACAAGGACTAGGGGACACAGATTTAAGGTTTTGGACAAGAGATACAGGGGGGACGTGAGGAAAAACATTTTTATGCAACGAGTGGTGAGGACCTGAAACTCGCTGCCGACTGAAGTGGTAGAAGCAGAGACACTCAATGTTTTCAAGGGGAGACTGGATCGGCACTTGAGGGAAATAAACTTGCAGGGCTACGGGGATAGAGCGGGGGAATGGGACTGACTGGATTGCTCTACAGAGAGCCGGCACAGACTCGATGGGCCGAATGGCGGCCTCCTGTGCTGTTATGACTCTATAATTCCACAGTTAATTCATTTTGTCCAAATAATCCAACCAAGTAAAGGGTTATTCAGTCGATAGTATTGACTCTGCACGCAAGACATTGTATCTAATCATATTTTTACTTTGCAGGTTTCTTGTGACATATGCTGTTTTATACGATCTAACATAATATCAGAGCCATTGATTTATGGTAATTGAATAAGTTAAACTGTAGTTTTGATGATCCAGTATTATGGAAATGTTAGTAATACTTTTGGACTCAAATTTACACGCTGTCCATATTTTCATTCAGTGGACTTGATGATTGTTTAGCTATGTATTTAGCTTTACATCTTACCTTTTTTTTTTAAAGACTTGGATACACAGAAAGATGTCGGGGAAGATGTTGCCGGTAGGTAGGAGGTGTATAACAGAGCTGGGGAGGGCAGGGGAATTATGTGATTTGGTATTTGAGAGGACGGTCCTGGATTCTGGGAGAATGGGAATGGTAGGAGGTGTAGAGCTGTGTTGGGGTCTGGGAGCATTAGAGAAAGAGGTCCTTTAGTATGGAAAGTGGTAGGAAAGTTTCTGGGGTCTGTGACCGGTGGAAGTGTGGAATTGATGGGATGAGTGTGCTGGGGGGGTGGCAGTACCACTGGGACAGTGACTGCTATGTGTTGGAGGTGAATCTTAGAGTGGTTAGAAAACTGAATTTAAACTTCAAACAAAAAGAAACCATGGACAAAGTATTCAATTCTTTTTGTCACAACAGTAAGCTAACCATCTTTTATCGGTTACATTTAAAGAAGTGCCTTGGCTCAGTGGTCGCACTCACGCCACAGGATCAGGAGGTCTCGGGTTCAAGTTTCATCCCAGAGACTTGAGCACATAATATAGGCTGACACTTGAGTGCTGCACTGCCTGAGGTGCCGTCTTTCAGATGAGACGTTAAACCGAGACCCTGACTGCTCTCTCAGATGGACGTAAAAGATCCCATGGCACTATTGGAAGAAGAGCAAGGGGGTTCCTCCGGCGTCCTGGCTGATTAGTTATCCCTCGACCAACATGACTAAAAAACAGATCATCTGGTACCTGATCTCATTGTGGGATCTTGTTGTGGACAAGATTGGCTGCTGCTCTTCACTACATAATAGTGATTACACTTCAAAAATACTTAATTGGCTGTCGAGTACTTTGGGGTTTCATGAGATCATAAAGGGGCTATATAAATGCAAGTTCTTTTTTTCTTTTCTCTTTCCCCCCCCCCCCCCTTTTCTTCTGTAGTATCTGCAGAGTAGTCTGTATTGTCTCCAGATAATTTGATGTTTTTTGAGAATTATATGCCTCCGGTATCACAGGAAAGAGTGCTGGGATCCATATATTTAATATGGTTTTTCATTTAAGACATTTTACTAAATTATCAAAGGATATTATTCTGAATATAAATAGTAAAACAGGAGAGTTTTGTGTTGCAGATTGAAAACCCTGCTTTGTTCTTCAGCACAGCTAGAAGTTTGGGAGGAAGGGATGTAATGGTTCTTCTGTTCAGTCACTCATAAACACGAGCTTGTCACTTCATAATTACTCCTTACTAAGTTTTCAGCAAATGACTTCCTCTCAAAATAGACTAAATAGTTTCCAGGATGAGGATGCTGGAAGTGGTTGGTGTGTGTCCTGTTGGTCAGTAAATAAAAGTTGTCCCCAATTTTTATCTTCTGTTAAAGGCCATGGCCCCTGTTAGAGTCACGTTCCGCAAGTAGCAGCAACTTTCTGATACCGTACCCAAGGGGCCATTGTCCATGGATGAGCCTGGACTGCGAATGTCAACGTGCTATTTGACTATCGGGAAGGCTGTGCCGGTGGGTGGTGAGCCTGATCCTGATATCCAGTTCTTGAACTTTCTAGCAGAGGTCACTAAATAGAAATCTAGAGCAGAAGCCGTGCCAGGCTTTAAGGTGTTTTTCTCCCTTCCCTATCCCAGGGACACCAGATTTAGGCCTAGAAATTGGGTTGAGGCGCCAAAGTGGCGCCAAGTTCGCCTGGGCGCTAATTTTTGCACAGCGTTCGGAGCATTAGCGAACGTCAGAAATTCAGTTTCAGCGCCCCTAGAGGGAGACGGGGCGAGGCTCGAGGCGCTCCACGTCCCTCTTAGGGCGCTGAAACGGAATATCGCAGCGCAACGTGCCGCAGCGCCACACGCTGCGGCACGGCACGCTGCGGTACTGCAGGCCTTCCTCCCATTGTTAAGGGGGAGGGGCCTGCAACAGCGCGATCCCCGATCGCGAGTGCCGGCAAAAGAGCCCGGCACCGAGGAGAAGTGCCGGGCTTCCGGGAAACAGCCGGCTATGCCACGAGGGGGGGAGGGGGGTGTCAGGAAGCCGGGGATGGAGGTGCTGGCAGGCGGCCGCCGAAAAAGGCGGCCGCCCCGCACCTCCACCTTAACTTGCGCCACTACCGGCACAGCAAGGCCCCCATGAAGGCGCAACCAAATATCGCGATCGGGGCGCTAATGGGGCGATGCGCACACCGATGACGTCATCGGTGGCGGCGCAGCGCAACAGGCTAACACCACTATTAGCGCCCCCGCTGAATATCGCGGGAGGCGTGGCCAGTGGCGCTACAGCCACTGACTGCCCTCTTAAGGCGCTAACTGGTGGCGCAGCCCACCGAATTTCTAGGCCTTAATGTTTCTCCTGTCAATCTGTTGGAGATTAACTAACAGCATAGACCAAGGATCAAATCTGGAACCTTCCTGGTCTGTGTGGCTTGGTAACTTATCACATAGTGCATTTCATGTTTAGATGCATTGTCCATAAAGATTAAATAAATACTATGTTCACTACAACTACTAATTCCTCCCTCTTTCTGTTGTATTGTGTAACATTATTACAGGAATTTTGCCATGGAGGCGAATTAAAATACAGTTTGATGATGATGTATATACTTCTACAGCTAGAGGTGCATCAATTCTGGGACAAGCACAGCACAGCATATGTAGGAAATCTGAGCCAATATATTTTGGGAGGAAGAATAAGGAGTGGAAATAATTAGTAAATGGTAAAACTCTAAAGGAGCAGAGTGACTTTTGACTTACAAAAAGCTTTGAAAGTCAAAATTGATAAACATATTTTTAAAAAAAGCATATTAGATGCTGCATTTTATACAAAGGTGTATAAGAGTACAAAATCCGAGAGATAATGCTGAACACATTGTTGGTTAGGCCACAGTTAGAAAATTGGACGCCTTACTTTAGGAAGGATATCAAAAACAAGGAAATGATGCAAAAGGGATTCACTGAGATGATATCAGGAATGAGAAGCTTTAGTTATGAGGAGACGCTAGAGAAACTGAAGCTCTTTTTAGTAGAACAGAAGATTGAAAGGCGACCTGATACAGAAGTACAAAATTATGAAGGGTTATGATGAGATAAATCAGACAAATCTATTTCTAATAGTCAGTGAATTGGTAACTAAAGGGCATAAATTTAAGATGACCAAAAAATGAAGGGAGAGGTCAGCAGAATTTTTTAACGGAGAATGCTAAACCTTTATAAAACACTGGTTAGGCCTCCGCTAGAGTGTTGTGTTCAATTCTGGGCACCACACTTTAGGAAGGTCACGGCTTTGACGAGGGTGCAGACAAGATTTACTAGAATGGTACCAGGGATGAGAGACTTCCGTTATGTGGAGAGATTGGAGAAGCTGGGGTTGTTCTCCTTAGAGCAGAGAAGGTTAAGAGGAGATTTGATAGAGGTGTTTAAAATCATGAATGGTTTTGATAGAGTAAATAAGGTGAAACTGTTCCCAGTGGCAGAAGGGTCAGTAAACCGAGGAAACGGATTTATGGTGATTGGCGAAAGAACCAGAGGCGACATGCGGAAACATTTTTTTACACAGCGAGTTGTTGTGATTTGGAATGCACTGCCTGATGGAAGTAGATTCAATACTAACATTTAAAAGAGAATTGGATCAACACTTGAAGGGAAAAAAATGACAGGGCTATGGGGAAAGAGCAGGGAGTGGGATTAATTGGATAGCTCTACCAAAGAGCCAGCACAGGCACGATGGGCCAGTTGGCCTCCTTCAGTTCTGTATATCATTATATGAAGGTTGTTTAAGATCTCCTAGGTTCCTTTTTATACACCGCCAACCATGTTCTTAAAGTAATGGGACTAAGGGACAGTTCTTTGTGTGCTGGCACAGACACAATGGGCCAACCAGGTTCCATGGCTGTAAAATGTTATGATTCTAGGAAAATACAAAGTAAACATCCCTAAGCCCTACCCTTATCCAACATTTTGAAGAACACTCCCAAGAACAATAGTGTGATTTTTTTTTTTCAAAAAAATTACATTTTCTACACCAGCTGTCCTTGTGACCTTTCTTGGCAATGCCAATTTAGTGCCAGTTTGTGGCAGTTTTGTCTTTTGGGCTAGGACCCACTGGGAACTGGTTTGAGACTGTAAACTTATTTGTTGTAGGATAACTTCTAAACAAAGAGAAATTTTCTTCCTGTTGGTCTGCGCGTGATTCAAATGCAGGTCCTGGGAAAGAAGGGACACAGTAGAGTAAAACTATTGTGGAGGCCCTTCCCCCACCCTCTTTTCCTCTCTTCCCTCCCCCCCCTCAACCATGCAGGTTTCACCAGCCCATGTCATTGCCACCCTTCAGCCACACAACAGTAGCCCATTAACTGCTTTCTCTTCTCTGCCGTCTATCAGAGATGGCCAGGAGAAGCCAGGCATCTCCATTGTTTTTGCTCCCGAATCACATCAGACTGTAACTTTCCACTTGAGGCAAGTGACATTGAGTAAAAGGGCGGCTCTGGATTTGAACTTGCAACTTGGTAACTCCTTCAAGCCAATTTCTCCAAGGTCATCAACGTTCAAAGGGGAGAAATAAAACAAAAAGATAATTATTTGTAACCTTACACTGTTCAATGCATTATCACACAAATGGATTATGCTCTCTGGAAATGGCGTGATCTGATTGTGTTGACAATAGTGAAGGGAATTGATAAAATAGATATGAAATAAGTCTTTCCTCAATTAGTTGACTTCAGAAAAAAGGAATGGAATCTTGAAATTAGAAAGAAGCTGATTAAAGTTGAATCTAAAAATATTGCTTCACACAAGCAGTTGAGAGATTATCTAATACATTGCCCTAAAAGACCAAAAATACTGAATCGATTGAAGTGTCTCAAAGGGACATAGAGACTTCCTTGGGAGTAAGGGTGTTGAGATGAGTGAATGGCCCCATCCTAGTCCTAAATAACATCTCAATGGAATAAAGAGCTATTGATTACATTTCCCCAATCTTTTGAGTTCCTATTTTAAGCCTTGTGATGAAATGTGCTTGACCTGTGCTTGGTGCCTCTCCACAGATCCGATGGATCATTGGAGCAGGGAAACTACCTCATGTTCTGGTTTGTAGGTTAATAATGGGATATTAAGTGTAACACTAGTAACGGTCTAATTAATCATGGACAGATTGAATTGAGAATTGATGGGTTGCTGTCTGTTCGATAGTTGAGGTAGTGTGTATTGTTAGGTTGGTGTGTAAATTTGATCAAGATAATTTGTTTAAGGCAATAACTTTTTAAGAGGAGGTTCAATCGTAAATAGTTTTCACACCTGTCCAATGTAGTGTGTCATGGAGGGGAAGGATGTGTGTTTTTACAATTCCACAAGGATAGGACTCAAATGGAGATCAGCTTTTTTCACAATGAAATGAATGAAAGATAATTTAAAGGCCTCAACTGATGGAGCACTATTTATACTATCACAACCCACATCTTCTCATTTTATTCCATTCCTTTCTCTCACAGCAGCATTTAATCCTAGTAGCATCAGGCAATTCTAGAAAGAGTTACAGAAAAACACTGGATAGGTATGGTCCGGTTGCAGTCTTAAAAGACAATAGGGATCTGTATGGAAATGCAGTCGTGGAAGAGAGAAAAGACTTGAAGCCTATCAGCTCCAGGAGCAGTAGGAATTTTATTTTCTTCTGTTCCAACCTTTTGCTGGTTGGCTTGAATGTCTTTTAACTTTTAATATGCTGCTTCAATGGAAGTAAAATAGACTGGAGGAATATGCAAGTTGCAACTTATATCAAATACCACATCACTCAACTAAATAGCTTTTTTGTTCTTGACCAAATTGGCATTGATCTGGTAAGATCTGCCCCATGCTAATCTCTAAGGAGGAGCACATTTCATGCACTGAATACATAGCAATATAATTAGGACATCCACTCAATGGGGGGAAATATATTGTGTTAGAACTGCAACTACACAAAATAGAAATTTGAAAGAGAGGGGTCAAGGATGCTGTGGGGAAAAATATGTTCATTTGATGAATCTGGATAGTTTGTGTTCTGTAAACCAAAATTATGGACTGAAAAACTATTTAGGTCAAGCTTGGGATTTTTTTTTTTTAAATAGGGGAAATTAGATGTAGTGGGGGAGAAATTGGGTGAGTAGCGCCACTTGTTAGCGCCTAAAGAGGCAGGCAGTGGCTGTAGCGCCACTGGCTGCGCCTCCCGCGATATTGAGTTGGGGCGATAATGGTGGCGTTAGCCTTTTGCGCTGCGCCGCCACCGATGACGTCATCGGTGTGCTTCGCGCCCCGTTCGCAATATTTGGCAGCGAACAGCGCAGTTGCGCCGTTTGCTAACTGCGCCCGGTTCACGGGGCCTTACTGTGCAGCAGCGGCGCAAGTTAAGGTGGAGGTGCGGGGCGGCCGCCTGCCAGCACCTCCGTCCCCAGCCTCCTAACCACCCCCCCCCCCCCCGCGGCATTGCCGGCTGTTTCCCGAGAGCCCGGCACTTCTCCTTGGTGCCGGGCTCGTTTGCCGGCACTCGCGAGCGGGGATCGTGCTGTTGCAGGCACCTCCCCCTTAACAATGGGAGGAAGGCCTGCAGTACCGCAGCGTGTGGCGCTGCGGCACGTTGCGCAGCGATATTCAGTTTCAGCGCCCTAAGAGGGACGCGGAGCGCCTCGAGCCTCGCCCCGTGTCCCTCGAGGGGCAGTGAAACTGAATATCTGACGATCGCTGAAGCCTCGAACGCTGCGCTAAATCCTGCGCTCAGGTGACTTTTGCGCCACTTTGGCGCCCCAACCCAATTTCTAGGCCTGTGTGTTTTATCTCTCATTGTTCACACAGAAAGGGAAGGCCGGCGAGACTTCCTGCCAACTGCTGCGATCAAATACTCCCCAATACGCTGGATGTGAGGTGTTTACCGATTTAAGAAGACAAGCTAACAAATTCCTTATTATTTACAGTCTATGAGGAACCTACTGAAGCTGGCTCATTTGCATCTAAACCAGCTATTGTCTCAGACCCCTGCTTTTTAAAGAAAAAACTTGCATGAATACACTAAACTTTAAAACATTTAAAGCAACTTCTTTTCCCAATCCCTCCTGTGGAAAAATGGTCAAAAGAACATGAAATGTGGCAATCAACTTTGTGGCTGTTCTGAAATTTCTCAAAAAAATCTGTTCCACAGATTGTGATAAGATGCAAGTCCTGCAGAAAGCTTTGATCATAGTTTCCATCATCAACGAGAGGAAATACATTTAGTCAGAACTAATGCAGGGGGGAAAAAGAATCTCTGCAGAGATTAGTTCCAGGATTCAAGAAACATACTTGTGTTTCCCAAGGGAGAAAACTCTGATAAACAGGAGGAAGTTTTTGTCGTACATTTTTGGCACAGACACTGAAGTCTTTTCTGTTTTCCGAGCTTACTTTATTTTAAAGCAGTCCTATTATTTTTGACAAAATCCACATCCATATTTATATCCGTTAGTAATCCCCATCTCATCCTGCACCAGTATCCATTGCTTTCTTGGATCCAGATCACGATGGTCTGTTAGCCACATTCCCTTAGAGAAATGGTATACATGAAACAAGAATGCCATAAAACCTATGACCCACAATTAAACTATCTCCCAACTGGCTCAATCAAACTTTGGTCCAGTCTTTTGACTTTTAATATTTTTCTTCAACTAACGAGAAAAATGAAAGTAAAATAGACTGGAGGAATATGCAAGCTGCAATTTATATGTTTATCCAAATATGCTCAAATACCACATCATGTATAATATTTCTAGGGATGATCGAGGAAATCCTTTATTTGTCCTTTAATAAACGGTATGCAATCGTGGGGTAGGTCTATACAGGTGGAGTAGTTGCATGTAGAATCCACGAGCCCAACACACATATTGGCCATTGTACCAGAATTACTGAGCACAAAAAGATTTTATACATTCAAGGTATTTCTTAAAAGTTGCTATTCACCACTTTCAAGCAAATGTGCAGGTGCAGGATTGTACATTGTTGTCTGCTGTCATTGGTGCTGCAGAATCGGCCCTAAATTCTACTTAAAATAGTTCTATAATATAAAGGGATATTACATCAGACTATCATTCCTGGTGAGAAACCTCTACTCCTCCAAGATTCCATAAGACATTCCAGCTGCTAACTAAAGTGGTGTCTGTTTTTATCAGATTTATACCTCTGTTCCCACCTTCCAACTAGTGATCCTGTTGAGAAGAGTTCCTCTGTGAGCACCTGTCCTGTTAATTGTTTACCTTTTAATGTAGGGAAACATTAACTGCAATTATGTTGCTCTTCTAAAGATCTACTCTTAACTGCACAATGGGCTCGATTTTGCCAGGCCTGAGGAGGCGTGTGAGGAGTTAAAATCGCAAAATATGGCGTGCGGGCCCGATCCCGCCTCCGAGCAATTGTCCCAGAATCAGGGTTTCAGACCCCATTTCCATCCGCCTCCAAGAGGTGGGATATGCCCTTAAGAACCACTTAATTGCCTCTATAATCCAATTTTGAGAGGCCTTTCTGATTTTTTGACATTTTCCCCCCATCCTACACGCCTCCTCTGGAACACGCCAGGTAATCCTGGCGGCCTCACAAGTGGATGGCTTAGTAACAGCTGCAGCTCCACCATTAAAAAGGAGTTTTCACCAATCATCATTTGCAGGTGGCAGAACTTTGTTGTCTCAGGTCTGGAGGAACTTTTAGCAGGCCTACTCATTGTTGTGGAAGTTTGGAGCCTGAGACTCCTCTCCAGTGTGACCTCCTGGGAAACCCCTCTCCCCACCTTGACTGAGCGCTTCCTCAACTGAGGTATATAGCAGAAGCATGGGAACCATTTATTTCCTTTCCTCCTGGACATCCGATTCTGACGAAGACTAGCTGTGGCAGCAACAGAACCCTGAACAACAGCAGCACCAACAGCAGCAACAACAGGTGCGCCAAGCTGCTGCTCACCCACCTGAAACTGCACAGGCCAGAAGGCGCCAGAGTGCGACCACATTGCTGCCCGGGATGCAAGGGACGTGCACATGTTGGGCAGATTTGCTTAGCCTGCACAATCAAACACTTTTGTCTCGCACCTTCTTGCCAGAGCATCGACAATGGACAAGAACCTGCGGATTCCTATCACTCTGACCACCATACTGACAATTGCAAGTCGCCCTAAACCCTCAATGTGAAAGTCCCATTTGCGAAATGACACAGGTCACAACTTCAACAGTTTGCCATCAAATCTGTTTATGATACCATGACAAGGATGGCTGGTCCAAATACAATACATCACAGCACCCAAGTGACTACCCTCGTGACTACGTGTGCATTATCTTCCTCTTGCACGTGCTCCTACATGGTGCTTCCCCTGTGGCTTCAGCAGATGTGTAGGCCCCTTACGCACTTTCTTGCTGCTACTGTCTCCGCCTTTGGCGGGTGTCCTCTGGAGTGGCGAACCTGTGCGGGCTCGCCAACAGTCTGCTGCTCCTGCGGTTGTGCAGGGGCTGAGACACCCATCTCAGTTGGGTGAGGACTCTGGCGGGGCTCTGACCGAGGGCTTTGCAATGGCATGGTCGTGTGAGCGCTTGGAGAGGAGCCCCCACTTCCTTGTTGCCTGCCACCAACATCCTTCTCATGGTTCAACCCCACTTCAGAGCTAGCAAGTGGCTTGACAGCACCTTGCTGCACTTCAGGGGGGCCATGAGGACCTGTTTCTGCACTGGAAGTCCGACTCCAGCAGACTTCCATGAAGGTCTGGTTTCTATGCTCAATAGCTGACCATCGCTCCTCAAGAGATGTCATTCTATTCTGAACAATGACCATCTTTTCAAGATCCTGGCGACTAAGCTCCTCCATGGACGTAGCCATCTTCCTCCTCTACGGTAGCCAGCCTTACCACGGAGGTAGCCATCCTTTCCGCGGTGATGCGTTCATGTGCCAATGCTTCCACAAAGGCTCTGCTCATGTTCGCAATGGACTCCTCCATTTGCTCCACACTCGCAGCGACCCTGGAGACAAAACCTGCCAGAGACTCCTGCACCTGTTCCTGGAGTTCCAGCACCGCTCTCCTTCTGGATGGACCCGGAGGCACAGGGTCGACATACAGCTGAGCCGAGCTGGCAGAGCCCTGCGCCCTCCGATGAGGACTCTCCACTGCTGTCCCTGTCTCCACCATCTGCTGATGCTCACTTGTGAGCTGTGATACACCAGGTGACAACACTGCTCTATCTCGCGAAGGTCCCACCGAGGTGTGAGTGTCTGTGCTGGTGCTGGGTGCGCTGAATTCTGCTGGCTCAGCGCCCTCAGAGGTTGCAGCTTCCTCTGAGGAGTCTTGAAGCTCAGGCTGTTCCTCCTGGACAATGGGGACGGGGGCTTTCGATGGTCCTGTGGGGGAGTAAAGGAAAGAGTTAGAGATGTGAGGTCAAGGTTACATGCACATTGAATAGTGCCGATGATCATAAGTCAATCTGTTAGAGCATCAGATTCATTATCAGTGACTCATGCAATGCCAATGAGAGAGATGCCAAACTATTCTGTCACCAGCTTGCTGTGATGCGCCCGCCTGTCCGTCCCCCACTTGGGAATCGTCCACGATCCCAGCGATTTCCAGGGCCGCCTCCTCCCAGGCGGTGAGCTGGGCTACTGAGGGTGGCCCTCCTCCTGTCCTTGCTCTTTCCCTCTTATTGTGGGCTCTCTTTTCCTGCAATGAGGGACACACGTGGCGTTTGAGTGAGAATGAAGGAGTGAGTGTAGAGAATGCATAGCATAGATGCTCAGTAGGAGACAAAGGGCCCTCCCTGTGTGTTGTAAGTTGTTGTTGTTGCATCAGTGATAGGGAGTGTGAGGGCTACATGGTCAAATAGTTAAGTGAATGTGACCATAGAGAGAGAGGCAATGGGTAAGTGTCAAGTGGGATTTGGAGGAAGAGGTTGGCAAAGCAGAGTGTTGGTGAGGAGAGGCGATGGGGATCAGATTGAGGGAGATGGGAAAGTCATTCTCACTTTTCCTGTGCGGAGAAGGTCATGAAACCTCTTCCTTGACTGAAGCAAGGTTCTGCGGCTCATCGATATGGAGTTGATCTCCTGTGCCACTTGCAGCCACACAGCTTTAGTCTGCTGGGGTGGCTTTTTTCTCCCTGAGGAAGGGAAGAGCACCTCCTTATTCGATCTTGCTCCCTCCACCAGAGCTTGGAGGGAGGCCTCATCAAAGCGTGGAGCACACTTTTGCCTGCTGGTGGACTTAGTCGATCAATGAATTCCTTACTACAATCACCATAAAGTTTGCAGTCTCCAGAAAAAGCAAGGCTGCTTGCAGGCCTTAAATCCAGCAGCATTGATGATGTCATCGGAGGCGACTTTCAGGATGGAAAGACTCATTGTGCCAGGGGTTCCCACACGCTGGAAATCAATTGCCCAATTAGGGGAAAATCGCACTTTTTCCCCAATTCATTTCAGAGTCAGGGTCCTGACACGCCCCAGCCCGCCCACACTGGCAAAATCAAGCCCAATGTGTCTAATGCAGAGTGGGTTCAGCACCCTTTCATTTTACTGACTGGTAGAGGGACCTTGGAGCCCTACTTGGGGTAGAATGATGTTGAGGTGAAGAAAAGTGGAGCAAAAATTAAGGAAGTAACCAACATGAATCTAACAACAGTGAGGGATAAGTGGCATGACGTATTTTGAGACTTGAGTAAATCTTTGGCTCTGAAACCGCTCCTGATCAATGTATAAACAAGCTTTGAATATTTCTTAAATAACAACAGAATACGCTGGAAACACTCAGCAGGCCAAGCAACATCCATGGAGAGAGAAACAGTTAACGTTTCAGGTCTGGGACCCTCCATCAGAACTGGAAAAAGTTGGAGATGCAACCGATATTAAGCAGGTGCAGAGACAGTGGGAGGGGAGGAAGGAATTGAAGAACATACTGTTCTGCTGAGGGAGTTTGAGCAGCTAGGGGCCAAATTAAAAAGCAGAACCACAAGGGTAATAATCTCTGGATTACTACCTGAGCCACGTGCAAATTTGGCTAGGGTAAATAAAATTAGAGAGTTAAATGCGTGGCTCAAAGACTGGTGTGGGAGAAATGGGTTTTGCTTCCTGGGACACTGGCATCAGTACTGGGACGGGAGAGAGCTGTTCCGTTGGGACGGACTTCACTTGGCCAGTGCTGGGACTAGAATCCTGGCGAATCGAATAACTAGGGCTGTAGAGAGGGCTTTAAACTAATTAGTGGGGGGGAGGTCTTAAGAGAGCGAAAAATAAAAATGACAGCGGAGAAGGCAATAGAGCAAGGTAACAGTGGGGGAATTAAAAACCAGAGCGTGTCAGGAAGGGACAGAATGTATAATGATAAGGGTAAAGTAGTAAAAGGGGTAAAAGCAGGAATAAATTGTCAGAAAACATATTTGAAAGTTCTTTATCTGAATGCACGCAGCATTCGTAACAAAATTGACGAGTTGACGGTGCAAATAACTACACATGGGTATGATCTGGTGGCCATTACGGAAACATGGCTGCAAGATAATCATGAATGGGAACTAAACATACAAGGGTATTTGACAATTAGGAAGGACAGACAGGAAGGAAAGGGAGGTGGGGTTGCTATGTTAATCAAGGATGGAATCACTGCAATAGTCAGAAATGATATTGGGTCAGGATAGTGAAACAGTTTGGGTGGAGATAAGGAATAATGGGGAAAAAGTCACTAGTGGGCGTAGTCTATAGGCCTCCTAACAGTTGCAACTCTGTTGGTCGGAGTATAAATCAGGAAATAGTTGGGGCTTGTAATAAGGGAACAGCTATAATCATGGGGGATTTTAACTTTCATATTGACTGGACTAATCAAATTGGGCATGGCAGCCTTGAGGAAGAGTTCATAGAGTGTATTAGGGATGGGTTCCTTGAGCAGTATGTAACTGAACCAACCAGGGGGCAGGCAATCTTAGATCTGGTCCTGTGTAATGAGACAGGATTAATAAAAAATGTCCTAGTAAAGGATCCCCTTGGAATGAGTGACCATAATATGGTTGAATTCCAAATTCAGTTTGAGGGTGAGAGAGTTGGATCTCAAACCAGCGTACTAAGCTTAAATAAAGGAGACTATGAAGGTATGAGAGTAGAATTGACTAAAGTGGACTGGGAAAACAGATTAAAGTGTAAGACGGTACAAGAGCAGTGGTCTACATTCAAGGAGATATTTTACATCTTTCAAGATAAATATATTCCACTGAGGAAAAAGGGGAGTAAAAGAAAAGACAGCCATCCGTGGCTTAGTAAAGTAATAAAGGATAGTAGTCGACTGAAAACAAGGGCATATAAATTAGCCAAATCTAGTGGGAGGATAGAAGATTGGGAAGCATTTAAAAGCCAGCAACAATAACTAAAAGATTAATTAAGAAAGGGAAGATAGATTATGAAAGTAAACTAGCAAAAAATATAAAAACAGATAGCAAGAGTTTCTACAGCTATATAAAAAGAAAAAGGGTGGCTAAAGTGAACGTTGGTCCCTTAGAGGATGGGACTGGGAAACTAGTGGTGGGGAACATGGAGATGGCAAAGACGCTGAACAAATATTTTGTATCAGTCTTTACAGTAGAGGACACTAAAAATATCCCAACACTGGACAAACAGGGGGCAATGGGGGGGGGAGGAGCTAAACACGATTAAAATCACTAAGGAGATGGTACTCAGTAAAATAATGGGACTTAAGGCGGATAAATCCCCCGGACCTGATGGCCTACATCCTAGGGCCTTGAGAGAAGTGGCGATAGGGATTGTGGATGCATTGGTGATCATTTTCCAGAACTCCCTGGACTCAGGAAAGGTCCCGGCAGATTGGAAAACTGCTAATGTAACACCCTTATTTAAGAAGGGAAGTAGACAAAAAGCTGGAAACTATAGACCAGTTAGCCTAACATCTGTGGTTGGCAAAATGTTGGAGTCCATTATTAAGGAAACAGTAACAGAGCATTTGGATAAACATAATTTAATAGGACAGAGTCAGCATGGTTTTACGAAGGGGAAGTCATGTTTGCCAAATTTGCTCGAATTCTTTGAGGATGTAACATACAGGGTGGATAAAGGGGAACCAGTGGATGTCGTGTATTTGGACTTCCAAAAGGCATTTGACAAGGTTCCACACAAAAGATTACTGATCAAAATAAAAAATCACAGGATTGGGGGTAATATACTGGCATGGGTGGAAGATTGGCTATCTAACAGAAAACAAAGAGTTGGGATAAATGGTTCGTTCTCGGGCTGGCAATCAGTAACTAGTGGTGTTCCGCAGGGGTCAGTGCTGGGACCCCAACTCTTTACTGTAGTGTCCGTGTGTAGATAAAGACACTGAAGACAGGAGTTGGTTCATAGGTATTTACTAAGCAAGTCTGGGGGGGGTTTCTAAAGGATATACACAATACACAGGCTTATATAGCCCAAGTGGCAATTACCGGCATTACGCACACCCGGGGCTCGCAAAGGCACATACATCATAATTGCTCTTAAAGGCACATACACCACAATTCCTCCCCTTCTAGCTAACTAGTACATCATATTTTAAGTAATTATTAATTACATGTTATATGCAAAATAATATACATTGCTGTATTAATTAATTATAAGTTAGTCTCTCAGGAGGCTTCCTGACTCGGTCCGGATAACGCCTCGGGGGTGTAGTAGTTTCTGGTGGTGTAGTAGGTTCTTCTGGCAAGGCTGATTCGGCTTGAAGGCCAGTGTCTGGTTCATCGGGCTCCAGTATCACCGGATCGGAGGTAGATATGGGTATCTCTACTTCATCGTTAGATGTATAGAGTGGTGGTGTAGGTTGTCCCTTTTCGGATGACTTGATGATTTGGTCAGCATGGCGCCTTATTATGCTGTCTCCGATGTCCACGGTATATATCAGTGGTCCTAATCGTGTGCAGATAGTTCCAGGCTGCCATTTCTCGGTACGGTAGTCCCGGGCTAAAACCGGTTGGCCTATCTGGAAGGCCCTAGTTGGCCTTTCATTCATGCCCTGAAACTGCCGGTTCTCCACGTCCCTTCGGATGTTGGGCTTGACCAAATCCAGCCGGCATCTTAGGTTTCTATTGTAGAACATCATGGCGGGAGTTTGGTTAGTAACCATATGCGTTGCATTCCTATATGCAAATAAGAAGTTATCCACCTTGTGCTGAAGTTTTATGTCTTCATTACCCATGGCCTTGATGGCCTTCTTGAAGGTCTGGACAAACCTTTCAGCCAATCCATTGGTGGCGGGATGGTATGGGGCGGACGTGTAGTGCTTTACCCCATTGTTCTTTAAGAACTTTCTGAATTCTTCGGACACAAATTGCGGTCCATTATCAGAACATATCTGTTCCGGCAGCCCATTCCTGGCAAATATGGTCCTTAATACTGTGATGGTTTTTTCCGTAGTGGTGGAGGACATCTTTATTACCTCCGGCCACTTGGACTGTGCATCAACTGCGATTAAGAACATTGAGTCCATAAATGGACCAGCAAAGTCGATGTGCACCCTTTGCCAGGGAGATGAGGGCCACTCCCATGGATGTAGAGGGGCCTGTGGCGGAGCATTTTGGACCTTCTGGCATCCTAGGCAGCTCTTGGTCATGTCTTCGATGTCTCCATCGATACCTGGCCACCATACAAACGCCCTAGCTAGGTTCTTCATTTTCACTCCACCCAGATGCCCCTCGTGAAGCTCCTTTAGCACTTTATCCTGGAGTTTGGGTGGAATCACCACTCTGGATCCACACATCAAGGTTCCTCGGCACACTGACAGCTGTTCTCTTCTTTGCGAGAATGCTGGCAACAGTGGTTCGCCATGTGCTGGCCATCCCTTCACTGTTAAATCGTAGACCCATGAGAGAGTAGGGTCATTTCTTGTCTCCCTTTCAATGGCAGAATTTGTCACCGGTAGACATTCCACTATGGTAGAGTGGAATATCTCTACTGGGTCTACTGTAGGTGCCTCTTCTATCGTTGGCAACGGTAGGCGTGATAAACCGTCAGCATTCCCATGCTGTTTTGACCCTTTGTATTCAATGTTGTATTGGTGTGCCCCTAGAAAAAGGGACCACCTCTGTAGTCTTTGTGCCGTCATAATGGGGACACCTTTTTTAGGGTTGAATATGGAGATGAGGGGTTGATGGTCAGTCAGCAAGGTAAATTTTTGTCCGTGTAGGTAATGGTTGAATTTCTTCACTCCCCATACCAGGCTGAGTGCTTCCCTGTCTATCTGGGCATAGTTACGCTCAGCTGAGTTCAATGAGCGTGACGCAAAAGCTATCGGCCGTTCCGAGCCATCAGGGAATCTATGGGACAATACCGCTCCTATGCCGTAAGGGGATGCATCGCACGCCAGTCTGATTGGTAGTGATGGGTTGTAATGAGCCAAAATTTTCTCGGATGTGATTAAGTCTTTACATTTATGGAAGGCACGTTTACAGTCTTCGTTCCATTTCCAAATCACTCCTGTCTGTAGAAGATCATTAAGAGGGTGTAGAATAGTTGATAAGTTCGGTAAAAATTTATGATAGTAATTTATTAATCCCAGGAATGACCTTAATTGTGAAACATTTTCAGGTGCTGGGGCTTTTATAACTGCTTCAATTTTTTCAGGTGACTTATGCAACCCTTCCTTATTAATTATGTGGCCACAATATGATATCTGATTTTGGATATCACTTGGGGCGATTTTCTCGTAGGCCCCGTTCTTTCAGCCTAGTGAGCACCTGCTCCAAATTGGCATGGTGCTCGTTGTCGTTTTCTCCTGTTATAAGGATGTCGTCTAGGTAGCATTGAGTCCCCGGAATCCCTTGCAGGACTTGCTCCATAGCTCTTTGCCAGATAGCTGGAGCTGATGCTATTCCAAAAACCAGTCGATTGTACTGGTACAGGCCTTTGTGTGTGTTTATTGTGAGATACTTTTTAGAGGTCTCCTCAACCTCCATCTGTAGATATGCCTGTGCCAAGTCAATTTTTGTGAAACGTTTCCCTCCGGACAGTGAGGCGAAAATATCTACTGTACCGTGTGAAGGACCGGGTTTACAGTCACCTTAAAGTCCCCACAGATGCGAATTTTTTTCTGTTCCTCAGAGTTATTTTTCAATGTTTTTTTCATGACTGGAACGATGGGTGTTGCCCATTCGCTCCAATCTATTTTGGATAATACGCCTGCCTTTTCCAAATTCTTCAGCTCTGCCTCGACTGCCGGACGTATTGCGTATGGCACCGGTCTTGCCTTAAAAAATTTTGGAATTGCTGTATCTTCCACTTTTATTGAGGCGGTGATGCCTTTCAAGGTTCCTAGTTTCTCTTGAAACACTTCTTTGGCGTTGGCCAAGATGTCTTTTAATCGTTCAGGTATGATGTCATCATTGTTTTTTTCCTTACTGGTCACCGTCAGTGCCTGAATGGAGTGCCAGTCTAAACGTATCTTCCTTATCCATTCACGTCCCAACAACGGTGGACCACCATCTTGTAGAATGTATAAATACAACTTTTGTATTTCTTTGCCGTTGTATACCACAGGCACCCTTATTTTTCCTTTGGGGTAGACTTTCTGCCCCGTATATGTTTTTAAGATAATGGATGTGTCTTTTAGAGGTATATGCGAAAATAGCCTCTCGTAATCTCGTCGATTTATTACGGTTAGAGCTGATCCTGTATCTAGCTCCATTTTAACTGGGGACCCTGCTATTGTGAGGGTAACCCAAATGGTTTGGTAATCCTCTTTGGCAAGGGTTTCCTCCGGGTGCTCCGGTTTCCTCCCACAGTCCAAAGATGTGCGGGTTAGGTTGATTGGCTATGATAAATTGACCCTTAGTGTTAGGGGGATTAAATACGGGGATAGGGTGGGATATGTGTTGGTGTAGGGGTTACGGGGATCGGGTGGGATATGTGTCGGTGCAGGCTCGATGGGCCAAAATGGCCTCTATCTGCACTGTGGGGTGTCTGTGATTCTGTGATACATTATGTAATTTGAGACAGCTTAGTCTCTTGTTTCCGGAGTCGCTATCGCTATTCTGGTCTTCGGAGCTATTGTCCGTCATCATTTGTACCTTCCTGTACCTTTCTTTATTGATTTTTTGTTTTCTGTCAGTGGATTTATTTTGTCCAGATTGGCATACCCGTGCAATGTGTCCAATCTTACCACATTGCCTGCATGCTTTGCCCTTGAACCAGCAGTCCCTCTGGTTATGGGTGGATCTGCCGCAGCAATAACATCTTCCGAACTCCTGTGTCATTTTATGGGTGCCGAAGTCCTGTGTCTCTTGTTGTATCTCTGCAGCTCCTTTTGCTGCTGCTTCGTATGATACAGCCATACTGAAAGCTTTGTCCAATGTTAAATCTTTTTCAGAAAGCAGTCTTTTTTGTGTTCCTTCACTTAAGAGACCGCAAACAAATTTGTCTCGAAGATAATCTGATAGTCCTGCTCCGAATTGGCAGTACTTTGATAGCTTTCTTAATTCGGTTAGGTAATCAGCGTTACTTTCATTCTTGTGTTGATTTCTCTTGAAGAACTTGAATCGTTCCGCTATCAGCAGCGGTGTTGGGTTTAAATGCTCCTGCAGGGTATCAACAATTTCTTTAAAAGTCTTGTCCTTTGGTTTGGCTGGAGTGATTAAATTTCGTAACAGCCCGTATATCCTCGCGCCCATTAACTTCAGAAGTACTGAAGCTTTTTTTTCATCTGTTATTCCATTTGCAGTGCAATAAACCTCTACTCTTTCCACGTATGTGGTCCAATCTTCTATTTCGCCATCAAAAGCCTCAATATTACCAGATTTAGGCATTTCAGAAAAGATATGGCGCTTCCCACGCTTTTTTTTTTTCTCTCTCTGTAGCAACGATATGGCGCTTTCCCGCCGCTGCTACCGATAACAACGCTGTTTTACTGTGGTTTCCGTTTATTCACTGTTGGAGACTCGTTCCCGACGGAGGTCTAAACGCTGACCTGCTTGCCGCGCCGGCCGTCTCTCGAGTGCACCCTCCCAGTCCGTTATTGCTTGCCTCCGATTTCGCTGCCTGTCTCAGCTGTAGAGCCCGCCGCTGGAGCTCCAGTCTGACGCCCAGGAAGGATTAGCGCAGTACCTGTCACCAGCTTGGCCAGCTGGTGAAACCACAGTTTCTCTTACTTCCTTGAGTCTTCTGGACGCTGGAGGAATCGATGTCCTTGAGGTGCTGCCGAATTGCAGGTAAGTCCGTTTCCACTTCGTCGCCACTGTAGTGTCCGTGTGTAGATAAAGACACTGAAGACAGGAGTTGGTTCATAGGTATTTACTAAGCAAGTCTGGGGGGGGTTTCTAAAGGATATACACAATACACAGGCTTATATAGCCCAAGTGGCAATTACCGGCATTACGCACACCTGGGGCTCTTAAAGGCACATACACCACATTTACAATCTATATTAACGATTTGGAGGACCGAGTGCAACATATCCAAGTTTGCCGACGATACAAAGATGGGAGGGAAAGCAGTGAGTGAGGAGGACATAAAAAACCTGCAAAAGGACATAGACAGGCTAAGTGAGTGGGCAGAGATTTGGCAGATGCAATATAATGTTGGAAAGTGTGAGGTTATGCACTTTGGCAGAAAAAAATCAAAGAGCAAGTTATTGTCTAAATGGAGAGAAACTGCAAAGTGCTGCAGTACAAAGGGATCTGGGGGTCCTGATGCATGAAACACAAAAAGTTAGTATGCAGGTGCAGCAGGTGATCAGGAAGGCCCATGGAATCTTGGCTTTTATTGCAAGGGGGATGGAGTACAAAAACAGGGAAGTCTTGCTGCAGTTATACAGGGTATTGGTGAGGCCACACCTGGAATACTGCGTGCAGTTTTGGTTTCCATATTTAAGAAAAGATATACTTGCTCTCAAGGCAGTTCAGAGAAGGTTCACTCGGTTGATTCCGGAAATGAGGGGGTTGATGTATGAGGAAAGGTTGAGTAGGTTGGGACTCTACTTATTGGAGTTCAGAAGAATGAGAGGCAATCTTATCGAAACATATAAGATTGTGAGGGGGCTTGATCGGGTGGACGCGGTGAGGATGTTTCCACTGATGGGTGAGATTAGAACTAGGGGGCATAATCTTAGAATAAGGGGCTGCCCTTTCAAAACTGAGATGAGGAGAAACTTCTTCACTCAGAGGGTAGTAAATCTATGGAATTTGCTACCCCAGAGAGCTGTGGAAGCTGCAACATTAAATAAATTTAAAATGGAGATAGACATTTTCCTAGCAGATAAGGGAATTAGGGGTTACGGGGAGAGGGCAGGGAAGTGGACGTGAGTCTTGATTCGGATCAGCCATGATCCTATTGAATGGTGGAGCAGGCCCGAGGGGCCGTATGGCCTACTCCTGCTCCTATTTCTTATGTTCTTATGTGCTTTTGTAAGAAGCAGGAAAGATAAATGTTGCAAATGGGAATGGCAAAATCATACAGCATGAAAAATGGGAGCAGGGGTTATAGTTTGAACTCAGTGTTGAATCCAGAAGGCTGTAAAGTGCCTAATTGAAAGATGAGGTGCTGTTCCTCGAGCTTACATTGAGATTCATTGGAACAATGTAATAGGCCGAGGACAGAGCGATCAGAGTGGGAGTGAAGCGGTGAATTAAAGTGACAGATGACCGGAAGCTCAGGGTCACCCTTACGGACTGAACGGAGGTGTTCCGCAAAGCGGCCGCCCAATCTGCGTTTGGTCTCCCCAATGTAGAGGAGACCGTATCGTGAGTAGCGAATACAGTATACTAAATTGCAAGAAATACAAGTAAATCACTGTTTCACCTGGAAGGAGTGTTTGGGGCCTTGGACAGTGGGAAGGGAGGAGGTAAAAGGGCATGTGTTGCATCTGCTGCGCTTGCATGGGAAGGTGCAAGGGGAAGGGCTGTTAGGGGTGATTGAGGAGTGGACCAGGTTGTCGCGGAGGGAGCGGTCCCTTCGGAATGCTGAAAGGGGAGGTGAGGGGATCACATTGGAGGTGGCGGAAATGGCGGAGGATGATCCGTTGAATGTGGAGGCTGGTGGGGTGAAAGGTGAGGACAAAGGGAACCCTATCATGGTTCTGGGAGGGAGGGGAAAGGGTGAGAGCAGAAGTGCGGGAAATGGAATGGACACGGTCAAGGGCCGTGTCAACCACAGTAGAGGAGAATCCTCGATTGAGGAAAAAGGAAGACATGTCGGAAGCACTGGTATGGAAGGTGGCATAGTAAGAACAGACATGGCGGAGACAGAGAAGCTGGGAGAATGGAATAGAGTCCTTAGAGGAAGCGGGGTGAGAGGAAGTGTAGTCCAGGTAGCTGTGGGAGTCATTGGGCTTGTAGTGGATGTTTGTCGAAAGCCGATCGCCAGAAATGGAGACGGAGAAGTCAAGGAAGGGAAGAGAAGAGTCGCAGCTGGACCATGTGAAGGTGAGGGAAGGGTGGAAATTGGAAGTACTGTAAAGTGAATGAACTTATCTAGTTCAGGGCAAGAGCAGGAAACTACACCGATACAGTCATCAATGTAGCGGAAAAAGAGGTGAGGGAGGGGACCTGAGTAGGACTGGAGCATTGAATGTTCTACATATCCCATGAAAAGGCAGCCATAGCTAGGGCCCATGCGGGTTCCCATAGCAACACCTTTAATTTGGAGGAAGTGCATGGAGTCAGGGGAGAAGTTGTTCAATGTGAGAACAAGTTCAGACAGGCAGAGGAGGGTGGTGGTGGATGGTTTTGCTATTGAATATTTCTTGCTGTTCTTGAAGCACAGCGAATGGGACATGCTTCAGTTAAAATAGCAGTATGCCATAGTTATAATTGTTGGTAATATAAGTGTTAATATTGCAATTTTACCACTAACAATCTGCCAAACAAATAATATCTTCATATTTAAAAAAAAACACATTTTGAGCGTGTCAAACGTCCAAACTTTTTATTCCCAAGCATCCCACCATGATGATAGAGGTGCTTGACACTGTACCATGTCTCAATTCAGCTAATGTAGAAAAAGGCAGCCGGAGCTGGCTGCATCAGGGGTGTGATTAGATTAATCATATAAATGGTCTGGAGGAATGAGAGCATTAGAACTCACATTTAAAAAAAATGAACAATTAAAATATACCATTCCTGTGGCGAATAAGATCCATTTAGCATTAAATTTTCATTTTTCTTTTTTCATGTATCACTGTTGCTTACCTTGTGAAGTAGTCCTGTGAATGTATTAACATTTGATCTTGTCTCCTACCAAATATGTAGTGTTAAACCTAAACCATAAAATATAGGAAACAACATGGAGATTGATTGTATGTAAACATTTTAGATCCTTGCTTTACAGTATACTGGCTTACCGGCCTCGCAACAAAATGTAAAACAGCGAAAGTGGTGTCAAATTCAAGTTATGAGCATTCAGTGACTTGGTCTGACCTATTTTGGGGCAACGAGGCCGGAAAAAGCTAATAGAAGAGATGGGATATTCAGCACAGTTTGGACCTGCTTGTTGCAATTGGCAGCTTTAGTATTTCACAAAGATTATATCTTCCCAGTAATGGAATATCATAGCTCTGTCTGACTGCCTGCAGAGGAGACCCATAAGTTGCTCCTTGTACTCAGTATGGTAAGAATCTTACAGAACAGTAGACTCAAAGTTAGCCAATACCATGCCAGAATATATCCTCTCCATCAGTGGAGAGATGTTGCCAGGCAGTCTGTCCTCTACAAAATTATGACTAGAATAGATCCAAGTAAGTTGTTATGCTTGAATCTGATCTCCATGTCTATGCCAAGAGCACAAAATCTGCAGCACTTGCATATTCTGTACAGACCAAAACAATCTACTAATTACTTGTGGCCACATATCTCACACACTTTTGCATGTGCATCTCTTACCCAGAAGTTCAATGTAAAGTTAAAAATCAAGTGTTGTTTGTCAAGTCAAAAGTGATTTGCCTGCTTGTTTCTCTAATGCACTTTCTGAGTCTTTGTGTTATCTTGGTCCAGTCGGACACCTCTGTCTTTTATTACAGCTGCAAACAACTGCTATGTTACACCACCTAATATTCAAAGAATTACCCTTCTTAATAAATGATTGGAAAAAAATGTTGGCCCAGATATTTCCAGGGAGCGTGCAGGGAGCGCAGATTTCCAGGGGAAACCCCAGGGATGCGGATGTCTGGACAAATTTAACGGCAGGACCCAATTATCGTTTTCTTCTTCCGTTCCCCATCCCCCGGCAGCCAGCTAGATTGAAATCTGGCCGGCTGCCGAGCAGAAAAGGCAGCGGTAGGAACTTTGCAGCAATTGAGAGAAGGGTGCTCGGTGGGCGTCTTGTCACACTCTTAAGACACCAAAGTTGTGTGATGTTCTTCATGTAAATATGTAAAATGCCGGTGCCAAACTCTGAGTAACTGATTCTCATTCAACCATCAAATTGTCCGAGCCTGCCAATCGGGAGGGAGGGAAAGATCGGGGCTTGGTGGTGTTGGCGGGGGGGGTGGGTGGAGTGGTCAGAGCCCAGCAGTGGGGGTTGGAGCAGGGGGAACAAGGAGAGGCCACGCTCAGCAGAAGGAAGGTCGAACGTTTGCTTGAGGGCTGTGGGGAGTACTCCTGCTCCTCCTGGCCCACAAGGAGTGCTCTTTAAAAAAAAAACATTTACCTGCTGGAGCTCTTAACTCCATTTCACATCTGTTAAATTTGAATCAGGCTGCCAACTGCACTGTAGGAGCCTGAATTAATATTATAACGAAGTGTCCTGCCTCTCCAAGACTGGAGACTCGCAAGTCACACCACTCGCCACCGTAAAAATGGCGGCAGGCGCGTACGTGGGGGCCCATTCCCCCTTTTCTTCATTTTGAATCCCCACACCCCTCGTCCATCGAGAATATTCACACTTGAGGCATTTGTTTCTTTTTTGGCTAGGCTATAGCACATTGTTGCAAAAATGCAGTTTTATTGAGGATAATTTTGTTTTTGCAGGGTATGGCCTTTAGTCTTGAAGAAAGGCTGCAGCTTGGAATTCATGGCCTGCTCCCACCGTGTTTTTTAACCCAAGGTGTTCAGGTTCTCCGTGTCCTTAAAAGCTATGAGACCAAAACCAATGATCTTGACAAGTAGGTAATTGCTATGAAATAAATGTGCAATTCAACAGACATTTGACAAATTTATAAAAGGGCGAATTCAGTTATTTTCTTTGTTGATAATAACTAAGCATTTTAAATTCAGGAACTCCAAGTTGACCAAGACCTGCCTCAGAGCCAGGACGAGAAACAACGAGTTTAAGGCATGGTGGTACTTTCAATGAAAGAAAGACAGACTTGCATTTATATAGCGCCTTTCACGGATGTCCCAAAGCGCTTTACAGCCAATGACGTACTTTTGCAGTGTAGTCACTGTTGTAATGTAGGAAACGCAGCAGCCAATCTGCGCACAGCAAGCTTCCACAAAGAGCAATGTGATAATGACCAGATAATCTCTTTTTTTAGTGATGTTGATTGAGGGATAAATATTGGCCTGGACACCGGGGATAACTTCGCTGCTTTTCGAAATAGTGCAATGGGATCTTTTACATCCACCCGAGAGACCAGATGGAGCCTTGGTTTAACGTCTCGGTGCTCTCCCTCAGTACTGCACTGGAGTGTCAACCTAGATTTTTGTGCTCAAGTCTCTGGAGGGGGACTTGAACACAATTTTTGATTCCTAAGTCTAAATCATTAATGTAAATTGTGAACAGCAGTGGTTCCAGCACTGATCCTTGTGGAACATAACTACCCACCTTCTGCCACGTGAATAGCTACCCTTTACCCCTAGTCTCTGCTTTCTGTCTTGAAGCCAGCCAGCAATCCATTTTGCTACTTGTCCCCTGACTCCGCATTCTCTGACCTTGTTCATTAGACTATTATGGGGTACCTTATCAAAGGTCTTTTGATAATCCAGAAAAATTACATCTACTGCATTACCATTGTCTACTCCCTTTGTTACCTCTTCAAAAAATTCAATAAGTTTGGTCAAGCAAGGCTTTCCCTTTTGAAATCCATGTTGACTATTCATTATTATATTTTTGGTTTCTAGATGTTCTTCTATTTTCTCCTTTCATCGGGATTCCATTATTTTTTCCTACCACCGATGTTAAGCTGACTGGTCTATAATTCCCTGGAAATGCTCTATCCCCCCCCTTAAATACCGGTATTACATTAGCTATCCGTCAGTCCTCTGGCACTATACCTTTTTCTAACAAATTATTAAATATGCGTGGTAATGCCTCTGCTATCTCTTCCTTAGATTGTTTTAAAATGCGTGGATGCAATCCATCCGGACCAGGGGTTTTATCCTCCTTTGAGTTTGATTAATTTATTTAATATATCCCCTTTTTTATTTTAAATGCAGTTACCTCATTACTAATCTCATCATCCAATGTCATGTTCACCTGTTCTATCTCCCTGGTAAATACTGAAGCAAAATAATTATTTAATATTTCTGCCATCTCGCTATCGTTACCTGTGGAATTATCCTGACTATCCCTTAATGGTCCTATTCCCATTCCAACCTTTTTTATTGATGTGCCTATAAAATATTTTACTATTTTGTTTTATGTTCCTTGATAATTTAATTTCATAGTTTCTCTTTGCCTCCCTAATTGGATTTTTTTACTTCTCTCCTAATCTTTTTGTATTCTCTCTTATCATGCACTCCCCTGCTGTCTATGTACTTAATGTATGCCTCTCCTTACCTTCAATTGTTCCCTTATGACTTTATTCATCCATGGCGTCCCATTATTGTTTAGTTTGTTCTTTCCTTTTAGTGGAATATATTTTTCCTGCACTCTGTTGAACACCGTTTTAAATGTTTCCCATTGTCGTTCTACATTGTTGTTTGCCAATATTGTTGCCCATTTTTTTCCCCAAGTTCCATTCTCAGCCCCTCAAAATCAGCTTTTCTCCAATCTATTAACCTAGTTTTTGTCATACTTATGTCCTTCTCAATTATCATCTTAAAGCGTATTATATTATGGTCACTGTTACCTATATGTTCCCCTACCTTTACTTCTCTGCTCTTGTTCATTCCCCATTACTAAATCCAATCGCAATCCTCCCTTGTTGGGCTTTTTACATATTGGGTTAGAAAGGAGTCCTGTGCACATTTTAGGAGCTCCATTTGCTTATCCCCTTTACCTACCTTTTCTGTCCAATTAATATCGGGGTAGTTGACATCCCCCATGATTATTATTCAATGCTTTATACTCATTTCCCTAATTTGTCTGTATATTTCTTCCTCCACCTCTCTTCCACTATTAGGTGGTCTGTAGACTACGCCTATTAGTATGATTGATCCTTTATTATCTTTTATCTCTATCCATATGGATTCTATTTTTGTCTTGCTGATATCTGTGCCACTTTTTTCTACTGCCATTATGTTATCCCTAATAAGTACAGCTACTCCACCTCCCCTTTTCCCTCCCTATCTTTTCTAAATATATTATATCCTGCAATGCCTTGATACCCTTCACACCATCATCCTTCTGAAAATGTTCCCACACAGCAGAGCAGTGGAAAGCTCACATGATAAATTGCTAACAATTGGTCTCATCCCATTAGGAATGCCTTCTGAAACCTGCATGCTATATGATAGACCATTGAGCTCCTTCAATTCTCTATCCTTAAAGAGGAAACAGTTACGACCAAAGTCCAGGAAGTGCCACCTCAATCTCCCAAGGCTCCTGCTGCAAATCATTAGCCAGATGCCTCAATCTTCTGCCACTGTCGGAGAAGTAGGAGGCTAGCATTGAAAGAGCACATGGGAATAGTTACCAAGGGTAAGCACAGTACACTTTAACAGTAAGAAGGTTGTCAAATTTGTTGTCAGTGAGATTTTATTTGTCCGTAATGTTAACCTGGCTCCCAAAATGCTGTATTTTAGAGTCTTAATACATTTCAAGATTTAAATGGTCTTCTTTGTTAACATGCTTGGTGATTTCAAATAGAGTTCTTTGTTATCACACCAGCAGGACTGACACCACCATCTTGTAACTTGGAATAAGATGAAAAAGGGAGAATCTGGCAACAATGTTGGATTGTAGTTTTTTCTGAAAAATTGGTTGGAAAAAAAATCAAAACCCAATAAAAACTGACTTTGAAGATCCATAAGTATAAAGCAGTCCAACCTGTTACACCAGCTCCTGTTGCACATGTTTTATAACACAGACCAGCCAACTCTCACCACCCACATGAATGTTTTAAGTCATTATCCTTTGCATACTCGTGAAGGATTGAACTTCATAACCATTTCCACCTAATAAACCCTGAAACCACAATTATACCACATTTAATGGACATAAATGAAGGATCGACACCATGAAATGAAGTCCAATTAAGTCCAGTTTTTAAAAAGTCCTTTGTCACTGCCGCAGGAAGTGCATCCTGAATCCACCATTACACATATGAAGAAGGAGCAATAAGTCCACTAACTGAGTGTAATCTGCCTTGGGCTTGTTTCCTGTGCTGGGCTCATATGGTGAGAGGAAAAAGTATATTTGTTGCAGCAAGCACCTTCGAGCTTCTTAAATGCAGCTTTGCATCAGTCTGGAGTTATTCTGAAAATAGTGAGAACTCCTAGTCTGAGGTGAACTGTTGGAGGAGGGCTCACACTGCTTGGCTTCAAGTGTTAGATGGAGATCTGACATTAAAGTTATATTGGAACTTTTTGTGTCACTACACAGTAACTTGTCAATGACAACAGTACCGTATGGTGACTTTAAAAGCTTTAATGTCAGGAAATAAGATAAATATATAGTTAGGTTTAACATTTCGTTCTTTATTTGGAATTTAGTATCAGTTGAATTCAGATTGCCCCACATAAAAAAAACTGGCAAAATAACAGCACCAAGATTCAACATCAGGATTTCAGTAATATAGAGATGTGTAGACACTAAAACTAATTAACAAAAAAAGCTCTTCACAATTCTATGAAGGTCACAGCTAAATTATTCAAATGGAGCTCAGGTGCTTTCATCTGTTCTAATGTTCCAATTTCACTTTTATGCAAGTTAAATAATGTTGAAACATGCCGAACGATGCTTTGCATTTTTTGAGGTGTCCCCTTACACTGATGCAGACAGGCCCTGTGCCTGTTTGCATCAGCCGTAAAATTTTCATATTTAATTGGTGGGCAATTAGCCCAACTCTACGCCAGCAATGAGGATTTCCTCGTCAGTGCAGATCATCTGTTAAGTCGGAACTTGACAGATCGCAAGTTCGGGATTTTGCGCATGTGGAAATCCTGAACTTGTGGTTCATTTCAAAGGCGGTATGATGGCGTACACTCACGCCGTAATACCCACCGCAAATTCTGGTCCATTGTCTTATAAATAAAGAATGAAAAACGCAAAAGCAGAGCTTCACATTAAGTGCCACTGAAGAAAATATTGTGCTTCACCGCCCCTCCTCTGCTTGGATTAGAGCCAAATCTCATCATTCAAGTACAGGATACTCCTTTTAATGGAATGAGGGTCACTGTACAGCAATGTTGTTGCTAATGGGTCAGTTTTTCCAGTAGTTTGGAATGCTACATAAAGCTGGGATGTACTGTGAAACTCTATAGAAATAAAGGTGAAAGTTTTCCCATCAGTATGCTGCCAGACACTAGGGAAAGATAGCAGCTATAACCAACCAGATAGCAGTCCATTCGTTGATTTTCTGCTGGGTCAAATAAACTCAAAGTGCAACTTAGACATTTGTTTACTAAGTTAATTCGTCTAGATAATTTGTTTAAATGATATATACATTAAGCTAAGCAGTGGATAAACATTAAGTAGGAAATTTTCATTTAATGTTGTCAAATCATAAACATTTTATAGCTAAAAAGTAATGGACTAGCTACCGCAAGGCAAAATTAAAAATACTAGAGGATTTCCTATGGGTTTGCTCATGGGCTGGGGAGAGGGCCTTTCTGTGGCCTTGATAGTTATGGGGAGGGGGCAGGTGCGACTTCTACCAGCCAGGAAATGCATGTAATGTGAAGGTCCTGCCGAATGTAACAGCAGGACCCCATTTGAATTTTTTTTTCTCAGTTTCTCCGTCCGGCAGCCAGCCAGATTAAGAGGCTGGGCGGGAAGGCCTGCGGCCGAAGGCTGCAGATGAGAACCAGGGGTTGGGGGGCGGGAAGGAGAAAGAGATCTTGGGTTGGCATTGGATCATGAGGACTGAAGTTTGGATCGCAGAGTGGGGATCGGCAGATCGCGGCAGGTTAGCTTGGAGTCCGGGGGCGGGAGTGGGGGAACATTCCTGCTCCTCCTGGCCCACAAGCAGTGCTGGAAAAGCACTTACCTGTTGGATCCGGCACTTTTCACTTCCCTTCAGCTGCCAAGTTACCTGAACCCTTGGAAACCCGGCCCGCATCCGTTAAACCCACATGGCTGCAAAAATCTGAGGCGCACAGAATTACTGACTCGCCTCTCGAGTGCAGATTCCTTGTCCGATCCCCAACCCACCCCGGTTAAACCGGAAAACTAGGTGCGTTCATGGTGGGTTGGGGTCGGGTTTCTAATTTTTAAGAATTTACGCCCGTCCCACCTGTCATGGGGGTTGGGGGGACTAAAATTCCACCCTGTGTGTCAGCTGGGCCACTGGAGGGTGGGAAGGGGGGCTTTTTTTAAAGCAATGTTCAGTGCTTTAGACCCTTGGGGCTGGAGCCAAAAGGGAGCAGGACCTGCTGCCCAAGCAGCATGAGAATCTTGAGGCTTAATCCCTTCAGATGGGTCTGTCTGCAAGAAGTGGCGATGGAGGAGAAACAGTTGGGGTACATTATGAGGGAGGGACAAAAGCAGATGTGGAGCAGAGGCAGGCCTGGAAGTTGAGCAGAGGCAGGTTTAAAGTGTTGGAAGACAAATCTAGGACTGTGGAGTTTCTCATTGTACCATAAATGGAGTTGTAGGTTTGTGCATATAATCTCTCATATATTTATTCGAAGGAGCATATGAAAACCTGAAATGCGATGGGCAGAATAATTTGGAAGTAGGGGGAGAAAAATTTAGTGCAATATAACTGAAAAATAATGGAAGTTGACAATAAATTCAAAAGGATAAAAACAGACTTAACCAAAGAAGAAGAAAATTGATGACCATCCAAAGAAAAAAAATTGGAAAAACATTCATAAAAGACACCACAGTGTAAAATCTGTTATGTAGATATAGAGATAAAGGAGGGTAGGCGATGAAAGATTGCGAACCGTGTAACAAGCTGCAACAACAACCAGAAGTTGTGGGAGCAGCTGCACTACATAGAGTGACCACTTTGTTCAGAGGGAGATCCTCAGCAGCAACATGATTACCTCAATTGCTGCAGTCAGTGTGTTCCAGTTCAGTTCTAGTGAAATAATGGTAAGCAGAAATAGAATGCAGCAGTGAAAACTTGACACCTTTCCACCTAAAGATCAGAAGTTAATCTGATGGAGAAATGCTTGGGCCCCACTCCGTGACTTGAGCGCATGATGTCGGCTGACACTTCAGTGCAGCACTGAATGAGTGCAGCGTTGTTGAAGATGCTGCCTTTCAGATGAGACATTAATTCCAAGTACCATCTGCCTGGTCAAGTGGTGCAAAAGGTGCTTTGCCACTATTGGGAAGCTGACCATAGAGTTCTCCCAGTGTCCTGGCCAACATTTATCTTCCACCAACACCAACAAAACAGATCAACTGGTCATTGCTGTTGGTTGCACCTTGCTGTGCACAAATTGGCTGCTGTGTTTGTCTACATAACATTGACTGCTCTTCAAAAAGTAATTAATTGTTTGTGAATCATTTTGGGACATCCTCAGGATATGAAAGGCACTAAATAAATGCAAAACTTTTCTTTTTAACATTCCTCCCTCAAATACCACCAAAACCAGATTAACTCATCATTCATCTTGCGTTGTCTGTGGACCTTGCTGTGCCTAATTGGCTGCGCTATTTGCTTGCATAACATAACATTGAATGCACTTCCAAAGTAATTCACTGGTTGTGAAGCACTTTGAAATATACTGAGGATATGAGGCACTATATAAATGCATGTTTGATTTATCTTTTAACACTACATAATGAAGCAAGCCAGATAAATTTGTTCTTGTGTAACACAGAACTTCTACAAGTTATAAATGTGTGGGTGGGGGGGGGGGGGGAGAGGACTACATACTTAATGTACATGCAAAACAATCATCATATTTATTATGTGCCTCATCAAAATGAGTGGAAACATGTGGATGGTAAATCTTGTGATCGGATGCTTGACTTGGATTGAAGTTGTCGTAGAACTCTATTACAACAGCAACTTATATTTATACAGTAGCTTTAACATGGTAAAACGTCCCAAGGTGCTTCACAGGTGCATTATAAAACAAAATTTGACACCGAGCCACATAAGGAGCTATTAGGGCAGATGCTTGGTCAAAGAGGTAGATTTTAAGGAGTGTCTTAACAGAGGAAAGAGAGGTAGAGAGGCGGAGAGATTTAGGGAGGGAATTCCAGAACCTGGGGCCTTGGCAGCTGAAGGCACAGCCACCAATGGTGGAGCAATTAAAATCGGGGCTGCTTAACAGGCCAGAATTGGAGGAGCACAGATATCTCTGAGATTTGTGAAGCTGGAGGAGTTTACAGCGATAGGGAGGGGTGAGGCCATGGAGGGATTTGAAAACAAAGATGAGAATTTTTAAATCGAGGCGTTGTTTAACTGGGAGCCAATGAAGGTCAGCGAGCACCGGGGTCTAGAAGGTCAGCGAGCACAGGGGTCTAGAAGGTCAGCGAGCACAGGGGTCTAGAAGGTCAGCGAGCACAGGGGTCTAGAAGGTCAGCGAGCACAGGGGTCTAGAAGGTCAGCGAGCACAGGGGTCTAGAAGGTCAGCGAGCACAGGGGTCTAGAAGGTCAGCGAGCACAGGGGTCTAGAAGGTCAGCGAGCACAGGGGTCTAGAAGGTCAGCGAGCACAGGGGTCTAGAAGGTCAGCGAGCACAGGGGTCTAGAAGCTCGAGTACAGATTGCCATTTATGAAACTACTTTTGCTGCTGCCACAAATGTGCCCGAGATGGCAGGTGGAGGAACCTGGTCCATTAACCAGATAAATTAAGATTCTCCATCAAAAGCCACAAGGGTGCTACTGGCTAACCACTTTCAAGAGTCTATTTACCCTGATTGTAAGAATCCAGGCTGTGTCTCTTATTAAAATAATGTGGCTTTTTTTCTGCTGGAATGTCTCAAGAGTACATGGGCCATTTCCATTATTATGGGCTCAGCATCATCTGTTATAATAGTAAAAGCTGTTTGTCATTCCCAAATCTTTTTGCGTTCCTCAATTATATCCAAAAACACTTGGTCATCTATTTAAACTTTCTTTTGCCATGCTATCTAATGCACTGCATCGCTTCCTCCTTTTATGATTTTAGCATCTCTGCAAAAGTAGTTCCACAGGTCACTTTCCATATACAGTTTGCAGAAATCAAATACTGGATGCATTACATGTGTTCTCCCCTCGCCCACCTCACAACACTGGAACAAAGTAGTTTCAGTCAAATAACTGTGTTTTCTCTAAACTTTTCCAAAGACCACCTTGTGTGTCTGACACTGTTGAAGAATTTCCACTTGGCACAGTATTTCTGTCTTCATTGTAGACCCTACATATTTGCTACCTAGAATGCGCCTATCCCATTTATACTGCTGTCGTTCCTTCGTGGAGGTGTGGTTTTTTTCTGGTACCTTCCTTTGGAATACTTCCCAGCAAATTAAAACTAAATATAAACTAGATGTACAGTTCTCCGTCGACATCTGTACTCAAGCTTCTAGGGTTACATAACACACTATTGTAAGGTTATCTTTTGAAAGCCTATATAGTTGTAAATTTGTCTGAACATGATACAACTGTAAGACTTTAGCCGTACCAAGTGAGCTCTACACTATATAGTGCTAGGCACTTTATAACCTTCCAGCCTTAATATTTGAGTTTAAAACATTGGACCTTAACCACAGCTCCTATTTTCTCTCAGACAGCAGGTGCTGGTAATGGGAGGATGGCTGCACTAGAGCCACAGGGAGTGGAGGAGGTGTGGGCTGGTGCTTGGGGTGGGGATGCCCTATTGGTACACCGCTGGCGGGGTGGTCCTCATCCCTGGGGTCTACCTGGTGTCAGCTGTGTCTCAGTGGGTAGCACTCTCGCCTGTGAGTCAGAAGATTGTGGGTTCAAGTCCCACTCCAGAGTCTTGAGCACAAAAATCTAGGCTGACATTTCAGTGCAATACTGAGGGAGTGCTGCACTGTCGGAGATGCCAGCTTTCGGATGAGACGTTAAACCGAGGCCCCGTCTGTACTCTCAGGTGGATGTAAAAAATCCCATGGCACTATTTTGATGAAGAGCAGGGGAATTATCCCTGGTGTCCTGGCCAATATTTATCCCTCAATCAACATAACATTATCACATTTCTGTTTGTGGGAGCTTGCTGTGCACAATTGGCTGCTGCGTTTCCTACATTACAGACAATGACCACACTTCAAAAGTACTTCATTGGCTGTAAAGCGCTTTGGGATGTCCTGAGGTCGTGAAAGGTACTATATAAATGCACGTCTTTTCTTTCTCCACCACATTCCTGGGCCACGGGAGCCTTCTCCTCTTTGCCATTTTCCATGCTTCCCTCCCCTGCTGTAACCATTTACACCTCCTCTGGAACCATCTTTTGTTTCTATACTTGTCTCATTATCACCTCCTTTGCCTCGGGCCATCATTACTTTTGTCCTTTAATCACTCCTGCCTTCCACCCTATCACAGACCTTCCCTTTTGTTCTTTTCCTGCCCCCTTCTCCTGGCTCTGCCCTTCCTTAAAAGCTGTTCAACTCTAACATCTTTCAGTTCTGATGAAAGGTCATCGACCTGAAACGTTAACTCTGTTTCTCTCTCCACAGATGCTGTCTGACCTGCTGAGTGTTTCCAGCATTTTCTGTTTTTCATTTGAGTTCCAGCATCTCTGCAGTATTTTGCTTTTGTTTGATCAATTTTTCCTGTCTGGTCCTTGCTGCTGCTTTGTGTATCATCCATACAAGGACATGATCCAACTTTACAGCTCAGACCATATTGTTCAATATTCTTGTGCTAATGAATGTATTGAACATTCAGTTAAGGAGGATGGCCTAGAAATTCAGTCGCGCCACTTTTGGGGCGCTAAAGTCGGGCGGGCGCTAAAGTTAGCGCCCGCCGGAAAGTGTAGGCCACTTCGCCGAAATTCAGTAGATTTGTCCAAGGAGTTTGGGCGAGCGCTGAAACTGGCGTTGCACTCCTATCTTTAGGCGCTAAGCCGGCGGTGCGGACTGATAACGCCGAGGCCGGGCGCAGCGCAGGTGCGGTCATGTTTTGATTGACAGCAGACACCCTGACGCCGGCCAGCTCTTAAAGGGGGAAGGGTCGACTTGGTCTGCTGCCACGCCCTGGATAGTGGAGCCCTGCAGCTAGGCCTGAACACTGCTGGTGGACCCAAATAGCGCCTGAAGCCATGCAGAAGGCCCGTGAACGAGCGCAGCGCTTCTCAGAGCATGCTTTGAGGGTGCTGCTTAAGGCTTTTGAAAAGAGAAGAGAGATCTTGTGCCCGGACAGTGGCAAGAAGGCTCCCAGGAGGCAGTACAGGAGAGCCTGGAGGGAAATCGCCCACAGGGTGTCATCCACCAGCGATGTCCCGAGGAGTGCGGAACAATGCCGCAAGAAGTACAACGACCTCACTCGGATGGTCAGGGTGAGTACCCTTTCCAGTGTCCTCCTCATCCTTGCATGTGCACCTCACATTATGGGCAAAGGGACCTCAAAGGCCTAATGGCCAGCCCTCCTCCAGCAGCTATGGCACTGGCATGATCATCAGTAGCACTTTCTGCACTTTACACACTGGCCAAGCTATTCGACCATGGGAGGCAGTGCACACAACAACAGGGCCCCACACTGGCCAAGCTATTCGACCATGGGAGGCAGTGCACACAACAGCAGGGCAACACACTGTACTTAGAGGCCGTCCTTTCTCTTGCAGGCCAAGCTGGCGAAGAATATGAAGAGCCGGAATGTCACCGGGGGAGGCCGTGGCCAGTTCCAGGAGCTCAGCGACCTGGAGGAGCGCGTGGCTCGACTCATGCGTGGCCGGGTGGTTGGCCCCGTTGCTGTTGGAGATGCCGACCCTGTGCTGGGCCCCAATGGTAAGGACATGACCGTTTGGACCTCTTTCGTTCCCCTTGCGCTTCAGATCTACATCCTTTGCTACTGTCCGACCAATGCGCATAATGCCACCACTCATGCCTCCCTCGCTGACGCCCTGTCCTCACTCTAAAGCTACTCTTGTGCCTTCCTGCTTTCAGCTGGTGAGGAGGAGGCCCATGAAGCTGAGTGTGCCAGTCCCTTGGAAGAGGAGGACGTCGAGGGCCAAGAGGAAGGCGGCACATCGGGGGAACCCTCATCCGCGCCAGGGGATGGCAATGGAGGGGACACGTCTTGCCTGGAGGAGAGCCAGGGGGAAGTGTTGCAGGGGGGTGCAGCTCCTGGGCCCAGTGGCGTCCAGGCACGCGGGAAGGGTCGGGCAGCACGGCGGCCTTCACCCCAGAGGGGGGAAGTGTTGCAGGGGGGCGCAGCTCCTGGGCCCAGTGGCGTCCAGGCACGCGGGAAGGGTCGGGCAGCACAGCGGCCTTCACCCCAGAGGGGGGAAGTGTTGCAGGGGGGCGCAGCTCCTGGGCCCAGTGGCGTCCAGGCACGCGGGAAGGGTCGGGCAGCTCGGCGGCATTCTCCCCAGATGGAGAGTCCGCCCTCCAGTCCGGAGACGGTCCTCGCCCAGGAGGTGCGCCTCCTTGATGAAATGTCCGCGGCCTCCGAGCGGCGCCACAACGAGTTCATAGGGGTTGTGGGACAGTTGCCTCAGGCCATTGAGTCCCTGGCTCATAGTGTGGCCGCTTTCGGGGACTCAGGCCAGGGGTGTGAAACAACTCGCGGCAGCACAGGCCAGGGGCGTGGAACAACTCGCGGCAGCACAGGCCAGGGGTGTGGAACAACTCGCGGCAGCACAGGCCAGGGGTGTGGAACAACTCGTTGCAGCACAGGCCAGGGGTGTCGACCAACTCGCGGCAGCACAGGACGCGAGTCGCGAGTTCATGAGTGGTGCCGTGCAGACACTGGCTGATCTGATGCGGGCACAGAACAGGGCAGTTCGGGCACTCACTTCTGCCACACTCGCTGTGACACGGAAGCATCGACAGGGCACCCGCCGCCCTGCTGCAGCACAGCGGTCTGGCCTCCACCAGATTGCTGCGCTTGCTGCAGTGCCAGCCCGGCCGAGTGCCAGTGTCTCTGGCGACCAGCGAGTGCCTGACATCAGCCAGCTTGCCCCCATTGCTGCAGCCGCCACTGCCACTCCCCCAGCCAAGGTGCGACGAGCTGCTGCAGAGACTGATGCTGCCCAGCTGCAGCAGTCAGCAGCCGGCCCCTCCAGGGCCGGACCTCGTCTAGGCCGACCCCCAAGGGCATCTGCCGATACGCTTGGTGCCCCTCAGGAGCCTTCCCCCAGTCTTCCAACACCCACAGGGCCCAGGTTGAGGCGGAGCAACAGGTCGGGCAGGGGCCGGAGAAGCCTGCACAAGGACTCGCCCTCTCGGCACACCAAGTAGAGAGTGTGGCCAACTTTTTTTTATATGGGGGTGTTTGTGTTCTGGAGGGGGGGGGGGCTTATTTTGGAAAGGCCGAAGATGAAGGCCAATTGGATTGACAAGTTTTGTTATTCCTCCCCAGGTTGTGGGAGTGAGATATCTTTTTCACTGTTTTTTGGGTGTCTTGTCTGTTTTTCTGTTTCATGTGGGAAGGGCCCTGAGTTTGTTAAATAAAGCTTTTTATTTATTCAGCTTGTCCAGGTGTCATGTTTCAAGTGGTTGTTGCGTTAACTGGCTGAGGGCTTGCGGAGCGGCTGCATTCAGGTGCGTTCATTGCCACAAGCCATTCCCTGACAGGGGGCCTAGAAGTGTCGTTCAATAAGCCGCCGGCGGACGGCCCTTGGACCTTGTGGCTCCCTTCTGGGCTGGTACTCCTCATCCTCCTCCTCCTCCTCCTCATGGTCCTCGTGCTCGTCCTCCTGAGGTGGTGGCCCAACGTGAGGTGGCAGTGCCTGAGTCCTGCGGATAGCCAGGTTGTGCAGCATGCAGCAAACGACGACGAACTGGGAGACTCTATCTGGCGAATACTGTAGAGATCCGCCGGATCGATCCAGGCAGCGGAACCGTTGCTTCAGGACGCCAATCATTTGCTCTATGATGTTCCTTGTGGCTTGATGGCTTTCGTTGTATGCCTCCTCCGCAGGGGTCCTGGGCGCGCGGAGCGGGTTCATGAGCCATGTACACAAAGGGTAGCCCTTGTCCCCAATAAGCCATCCCCTTGGTGGAGGCTGTGCCTGGAACATGTCAGCCACAGTAGTCTGGCGCAGGATAAATGCATCGTGGCTGCTTCCTGGAAAGCGGGCATTGACAGCTAGGATGCGCTGCCTGTGGTCACACACCAGCTGTACATTAAGGGAATGGTAGCCCTTCAGGTTGCGGTAATCCTCGGCATTGTCGATAGGTGCCCACATAGCCACATGCGTGCAGTCAATGGCGCCCTGCACCATGGGGAAGTCGGCGATCCTGGCAAATCCGACTGCACGCTGCTCCTGCCTCTCTAGGGTCATGGGGAAGGAGATGAATTGTTGTCTCCTTGCGAAAAGGGCATCGGTGACCTGCCGGATGCAGCGATGCACGGCGAACTGGGAGATGTTCGCTATGTCCCCAGCAGCGGCTTGGAAGGAGCCGCTTGCATAAAAGTTCAGAGCCACCGTGACCTTCACTTCCACCGACAGAGAGGTCCTGCACATCAGCTGTGGACACAGATCTCTGTGAAGCAGCTGGCAGATCTCTGCAACCACCTCCCTTCTGAAGCGCAGCCTCTTAACACAATGCGCGGCAGTCATGGTGAGATAGGACACCTGCTGCCGGTATTCCCTGAGTGGGTAAGGCCTACGTTGCCGACGCCTGATGGCCCCTCTGCGTCTAGGCATGGCTGGCCCTCTCACACAGCGTCTGCGAGCCCTTCGCACATAATGCTGGAACTGAGGGTTGGAGCCCCATGCAGCCCCCATAATGAACTTGCAAACAGTGAAATCACAGAGTCAAATTTCCAAGCTCTGGCCAGAAGCCAAAAATACCTCTCCTATGTTGTCCCAAATCAGTAAGGTCTCTTCCTTGGTCTGTGTCCAGAAATCCAAAGCACTAAAGTCATTGCAGCAAAATGGCTGGCCTTTATAGTTCAGTGAAAGTGCCCTTTAATTAGCGCTCCCCGAGGCCCGCAGGGCCTCTGCTGCGTTCCACTTCACAGTTCTTAACAGCGCCACGCCCACATTGGGCGGGCGCCACTGAATTTCCGGTTTGGGGCGCACAAACAGCGTTGCACGACGAAATGACGTCATAAGCTGCGCGCGCAGCTGAGCGGGCGCTAACACTTTGCGCCGGCGCTAAATGTCAACTGAAGTTGGGGCGAGGCGCAGATCGCGCTGCGCCCGGGCGCTAAGCGCCTAGCGCTGGAAATCTACCCCTCTTATGGCGTTAACGGCTGGCGAACGCAACTGAATTTCTAGGCCGATGTGTTTTATTCCCTTTTAGGATATATTCGTTGTTTGGCAAGGATGTATTTTGTTTCTTAATAAAAGCCTGTAGAAATTGAAATCTGGTTGTAATTGCAGAATGAATCTCGCAGTCATTGCTGATCAATGTTGCCTGTTGTAATTGTCCTTACTTTACTTTTCTCAACAGGTATATTATCCTAATGACTCTCCAGGATCGAAATGAAAAACTTTTCTACAGACTGCTCACTTCCAACATCGAAAGATTTATGCCAATTATTTACACGCCCACCGTGGGCCTGGCCTGTCAGCAGTATGGCCTTGCCTTTAGAAGGCCACGGTAAGTTGAGACATTTCTCTCTTCCATCTCTCGTACCCAAAAACTTTGCATTTTTCACAGTGCTTGGGTTGCATTGCACATAATCTGTGGGCAGTTAAATTTGTTTTTCAAAGTTCTATCATCAAACTGTCTAAAAATTGACCTTTAGTGGAGAATTTTTACCTGAAAAAACGGGTGTGTTTGGAGCGTGGGGGGTAGGTAAATTGTTTAAAAAAAAATCCGAATCCCGGCCTCAACCTGCCCAGTTCTGGTTTTAACAGGCAGGCAACCAACCCGTCGCCAGGAGATGGGACGTCAATTTAAATATTTTAATGAGGCTGGAAGCCTTTTCTTTAACCACCATTTAAAAACTTCATAAAACCCGTCAGTTACAGCAAGGCGAGGACAGCTGTGTCCAGGAGGTAAGTGCCTCTACACCTACCTTCTGTATCCAGGGTCCCTGCCTAACCCAACCCTGCAATCAGAGACGCTCCCCGCACCCCCCCCCCCCCCCCAACCGATGATCATGAGGCCGGCCCCAATCCTCTGGTGGCCGACCCCAATCTGCTCCTCCCTCTTACGATCCTCTGGAGGCCCCGATCTTCACTGTCCCCCTCCCTGATCGTCCGGAGTCCGTGATCTTCAATGTCCCCATCCCCTCCCCGATCCTCCGGAGGCCGGCACCGGTCCTCACCCGATCACTCCCTCCCTACTCTGTGCGGCCTAGTGCCGCAGGCCTACCTGCTGGCCTCTCCATCTGGCTGGCTGCGGGTGGAAACCAAAGGCTGCAGATGCAAATCAGGCCCTATCGTTAAAGTCGGCAGGGCCTGCGGGAAACCCGTTCTCCTGGGTTTCCTGCCCACATCGGAGCCCCCCAACCCGTCTTCCCCATGAAAAGCCAGCCCTTTATGTCACTTTTAAAATTCTACTATTTAATTTTTTTTCCCGAATTGTCTTCACTCCCCATCATTTTTGCGCACCTGCATTCCTCTGATACCTTGAGCAAATAGCCATTCTTCATGTTGAGCTTAGGCAGTGATTGATCAACAAGCCATTTGGTTGTGAAGAGCACTGCAGGCAAGCCCATTCCTGACCTTCTCTCATCTGAAGTCCATTCCCCACCCTAGTCTAGGCGTTGTGGTAAATTGCAGTGGCCCTCCTGTTTCCCAGTTGAGAGCGGCTATTTCAGCACAAATTGGGCATGAACCTGTTCTTGTGCTACACTGGATGATGCTTTTACCCATTAAATCATCTGGGAAGCAGAATTTTTTTTAAATAAATTACAGTGAAATTTACAGTATCTTGCTAAAAACACTGTAGGAACAAAGATGGTTTTGTTTTCAAACAGTGCTTCACAGTCTCAGTGGCCAAGTCACAAATGCCATTTCTGACCTGGCTCAGTTCTTCTGGCACCACACCCCCATGAGTAATACTGGCTTAATGTCAAAGTTACGAGGTCCGTATAATACCTATATTTGTTCTGGCTTGCAGTGTGTACAGTTCTTGGTTATCAGACCTTGTCTGCAAAGGCTCAGTCAGATTTTCAAAATGGTCAAAGTGACATGGTGCTCCTGTTCTAAGAGAGGTGTTGAAATGAGTTTGTTTATACATTGACTTAAAGCTTGCCCGTGGTTACTGTGTACTTGCTGGTGTAACAGAGGATGAGCTTTCTAATAAGAAATGTGTCAGTGAAATTTTTAAGGACTACTGTTGTAGTGTCCGAGGATCAATAAGACTCAGACTGCAGGAGAACAATAAAACAGGTATTTACTGAACAGAGAGTAATTCAAGACTGAAATACAGAAGCCTGCTATGGCTTTATATACAGGGGTGGTCACTGCCGGTACTGCAGTATAGAATCAGTTCTTCTCTTAAAGGCACATACACAACAATTCCTCCCCTTTTAGATAAACAGTACATAACATTCATTTAACAACTAAATAATAACTAATTACAATTACAATTTTCTCTGTACTATATACATCAACTGAAATAATCATTTACAAGTTCAGTCTTTGAGGAGGCTTCCTGATCCTGACTGGATAGCGCCTTTCTCGAGTATCCTGTTCTTGTGGCGGAGTTGATTCTGGCTCATTGTCATTGGTTGGTTCGTCAGCTTCCAATACCACTGCTTCTGAGGTAGACGCAATCTGTACTTTGGGTTGATTACCAGGTGCACCTGCTCGTGGTATGGGTTTGGCTTGTTCCTGTGACTCTAGAATCTGGTCAGCATGGCGTCTCACGATGCTCTCTCCAACGTCCACTGTGTACATTAGTGGTCCCTGCTGTGTGCATATCGTTCCTGGCTGCCATTTTTCTGTTCGGTAGTCGCGGGCCAAGACTGGTTGCCCTATCTTGAAGCTCCTGGTTGGCTTCTCATTTATGTGCTGGAATTGCTTATCCTCAACATCTCGTCTTATGTTTGGTTTGAGCAAATCCAGGCAACATCTTAGCCTTCGGTTGAAGAACATTATGGCTGGAGCTTGGTTGGTGACTGCATGTGTCGCATTCCGGTAAGCAAACAAGAAATTATCCACCTTGTGTTGTAGTGGTATGTCGTCATTATGCATTGCCTTTATGGCCTTTTTAAAGGTCTGAACAAACCTCTCAGCCAATCCATTTGTGGCTGGATGATATGGGGCAGATGTGTAATGCTTCACCCCATTATTCCTCAGAAACCTCCGGAAATCCTCTGACACAAACTGTGGCCCATTGTCGGAGCAAATCTGTTCTGGCAAGCCATTCCTGGCGAAGATGGTCCGTAGGACTGCAATAGTTTTCTCCGTGGTGGTGGAGGACATTTTGATGACCTCTGGCCATTTCGAATGGGCGTCCACAGCGATTAGGAACATTGAGTCCATAAATGGACCAGCAAAATCAATGTGTACCCATTGCCATGGAGATGAGGGCCACTCCCATGGATGTAGCGGGGCCTGTGGTGGAGCGTTTTGGACCTTCTGGCATCCTGTGCATCTCTTGGTCATATCCTCGATTTCTTTATTGATTCCCGGCCACCACACAAACGCCCTGGCTAGGCTCTTCATTTTTACCCCTCCCAAATGACCCTCATGAAGCTCATTGAGCACTCTATCTCTCAACTTGGGTGGAATTACCACTCGGGATCCACACATCAAGGTCCCCCGGCACACTGACAGCTGTTCTCTCCTTGGCGAGAATGCTGGCAACAGTGAGTCGCCATGTGCTGGCCATCCCTTCACCGTCAAATCATAGACCCGAGAGAGTGTCGGGTCATTTCGGGTTTCCTTCTCTATACTTGAGTTTGTAACAGGTAGACATTCGACTATGTCGCATGGAATATCTCAACAGGGTCCACTGCAGGTGCTTCCTCTACTGTAGGCAACGGTAGGCGCGACAGCCCATCAGCGTTTCCATGCTGTTTCGTACCCTTGTACTCTCTGTCGTACTGATGTGCCCCTAGAAAAAGTGACCATCTTTGCAGCCGTTGCGCCGTCATCACCGGAACGCCCTTCTTTGGGTTAAAAATGGAGACCAGGGGCTGATGATCAGTCAGTAGGGTGAATTTCTGCACGTGCAGATAGTGATTGAACTTCTTCACCTCCCACACCAGGCTGAGGGCCTCCCTGTCAATCTGGGCGTAGTTACGCTCGGCTGAGGTTAACGAGCGTGACGCAAAGGCTATTGGCCTCTCTGAACCGTCGGGGAATTTGTGTGACAGCACCGCTCCGATGCCGTAGGGAGACGCATCACATGCTAACCGAATCGGTAGTGTTGGATTGTAGTGGCCCAATACTTCTTTTGAAGTGATTAGGCATTTACATTTCTGAAAGGCACGCATACACTCATCACTCCATTTCCATGTTACTCCAGTTTGCAGCAGGGCGTTCAGTGGGTGCAGAATTGTAGATAAATTCGGCAAGAACTTATGGTAGTAGTTCACCAACCCGAGGAACGACCTCAGTTGCGACACATTTTCCGGTGCTGGAGCCTTGACTACAGCCTCAATCTTGTCCGGCGACTTATGCAACCCTTCCTCATCAATCATGTGGCCATAATATGAGATTTGTCTCCTGAAGAACTCGCATTTGGGGCGGTTGGCTCGTAGCCCATATTCCTGTAATCTCGTGAGCACCTGCTCCAGGTTGGCAAGGTGTTCACTGTCATTTTCGCCCGTAACCAGGATGTCGTCCAAATAACACTGGGTCCCCGGGATCCCTTGCAGGACTTGTTCCATCGCCCTCTGCCAAATAGCCGGGGCTGATGCTACCCCGAATACCAGTCGATTGTACTGGTAAAGGCCTTTGTGAGTGTTTATCGTGAGGTATTTCCTAGATGCTTCTTCCACCTCCATTTGTAGATACGCTTGGGCCAGATCAATCTTTATAAAGCGTTTCCCTCCAGATAGTGAGGCGAAAATATCTTCTATCCGTGAAAGTGGATATTGTACTGTGTGCAGGACTGGGTTCACAGTTACCTTGAAGTCCCCACAGATGCGAACCTTCTTCGGTTCCCCAGGCGTGCTGCTCAATGATTTCTTCATTACAGGAACGATGGGTGTGGCCCACTCGCTCCAGTCCACCTTGGACAGCACACCCGAACGCTCCAGACTGTCCAGCTCTGCTTCAACGGCTGGGCGGATCGCGTCTGGCCTTAAAAAAAAAAAATTTGGGGTTTGCGTTATCTTCGATTTTTTTCGTTGCCGTTACTCCTTTTTAGAGTCCCAAGTCCTTGTTGGAACACCTCTTTCGCGTCAGTTAGAATTTTTGACAGTCGTCCAGGTGTGACGTCATCATCCTTTTTATCAGTCACAGTTAGCGCCTGAATGGAATGCCAATCCAATTGTAATTTTTTGGATCCATTCACGTCCCAATAATGGTGGTCCTCCATCTGGTAGTATATATAGATACAGTTTCTGTGTTTCCTTGCCGTTATATTCAACCGGCACCCTTATTTTTCCTCTGGGGTAGACTTTTTGCCCCGTGTATGTCTTCAATACAATGGACGTGTCCTTCAAGGGTATGTGTGAGAATAGCCGCTCATAGTCTCGTCGATTCATGACAGTTAGGGCTGATCCTGTGTCCAATTCCATCTCTACTGGGGACCCTGCTATCATGAGGGTGACCCAAATGGTTCGGTGATCCTCCTTTGCGATCACGTTGTGTAACTTTAGACAACTTAGTCTCCTGCTCCCGGAGTCCTTATCACTCTCCTGATCTTCCGAACTACTGTCTGTCAATTTCTTTACTTTCTTGTACTTTTCCTTAGTTCTTGTAGTGTTGGTTTTCTTTCCTGACCTGCAGACTCTTGCTATGTGTCCCATTTTCCCACATTGCCAGCATACTTTGTCCTTAAACCAGCAGTCCTTCTGATCATGGGTTGTTCTGCCGCAGCGATAGCACTTTTCTGCTCCGTACGCCATTTCGTTAGCACTGTATTCTTGTGGTTTCTGTTGTATTTCCGCAGCTCCCCGTGCTGCTGCTTCGTAGGATACTGCCACGCTGAAAGCCTGTTCTAGCGTCTGGTCCTTTTCCGAAAGTAGTCGTTTCTGGGTTCCTTCACTCTGGAGCCCGCAGACAAACTTATCCCGTAAGGTGTCTGCCAGTCCTGCTCCGAACTGGCAGTGCTTCGATAACTTGCGTAGTTCCGTAAGATAGTCAGCATTGCTCTCATCTTTGTGCTGGTTTCTTTTATGGAACTTGAATCTTTCTGCTATCAGCAGCGGTGTAGGGTTTAGGTGTTCCTGTAAGATATTAACAATCTCCTCAAAACTTTTCTCCATTGGTTTAGCTGGGGTAATTAAATTCCGCAATAGGCCGTACGTTCTCGCGCCCATCAAATTTAATAATACCGACGCCTTCTTTCCATGGGCCACCTCATTTGCCTTGCAGTACACTTCAATTCTTTCCACATACGTGGTCCAGTCTTCTACCTCGTTGACGAAAGCAGTGATACTGCCACTCTTCGGCATCTTGGGTGATTTAAAATGGCGCCTCCCGCGCTTTTTCTTCTTCCCCAATGTAATAAAATGGCGCCTCCCGCGCTTTTCCTTCTTCCCCAATGGAATAAAATGGCGTCTCCTGCGCTTTTCCTTCTTCCCCTTGCTGCCACGCTGCTCCTAGCGTTCTACAGGGTAATGGCGGCGACCCGCGGCTTCGGCGCGTCTCACTTTTCCTTCCCCGCATTCTATCCTCCCCACGCTGCCCTGTTCTTGAGCACCGACCGCGCCCTGTGCGCTCCACCCTCTCTCTCTTCCTCCTGACGACGCTGCACGGCCCCTTTGCAGAGCCGCTCGATCGAGTCCGAGCCCGCCGTAGTCCGGAAGGGTCAGCGCACTACCTGCTACCAGCACGACTTGCTGGAACACCTCGACTGGGGAGCCAGGCCCAGCTCTCCACAGCCTCCCCTGCAACTCTCCGATGGATCCCTGGGCAGTTGCCCGCGGTCGACGCCCGCCGTTCTGACTTCGACCTCCAAGAAGCTTCTCTTCAGGGAAAAGATCCCCGTGAGGTGATGCAGTACTGCAGGTGAGTTCAAACCTGCCCGTCGCCAGTGTAGTGTCCGAGGATCAATAAGACTCAGACTGCAGGAGAACAATAAAACAGGTATTTACTGAACAGAGAGTAATTCAAGACTGAAATACAGAAGCCTGCTATGGCTTTATATACAGGGGTGGTCACTGCTGGTACTGCAGTATAGAATCAGTTCTTCTCTTAAAGGCACATACACAACAACTGTGGCATTTCAGCACCAAATATACATCCTTAAAATGTAGGTTGCAGGGTCTAAGAGAGCTCTTAAATCTGTTGGAAAAACTCAGCAGGCCAGGCAGCATCCGTGGAGGGAGAAAGAGTTAACGTTTCAAGTCGAAGACCTTTCACCAGTTCTGACGAAAGGTCTTCGACCTGAAACGTTAGCTCACTCTGTTTCTCTCTCCACGGATACTGCCTGGCCTGCTGAGTTTTTCCAGCGTTTTTTGTTGTTATTTTGGATTTCCAGCATCTGCAGTATTTTGCTATTGTCTTAAATCTGTTGTGTTGGTTACATTGGTGTAAAACTCAACCATGATCTTCTGCTGATTTGGCAGTCGTTCAGTCATGCCACTATATAAATTATGCACAAAATCTGCAGCATATTAAAACTTTGCATGAAATTGCAGATTTGTACCTCTGATTTTAATGTTTTTTATTCCCATGATTCAGCAACTTAATCTTTCCCCGAATTGTCTGTGGTAAACCACTGTTGTTAGTATTGTTGTTCACCACTGTTGTTAGTACTGTTGTTCACTGTTAGTACTGTTGTTCACTCTTGCATATTGTTGTACTTGTCTGTGCATGCCTCAGCTGACTCCGCCCCTGGCTCCACCCTCATGGCTGGGTATAAAGGTCGCTGCTCAGAAGCCTCCGGCCCTTTTGGATACCAGGCAACCACAAGAGGCATGCTCTGTTCTTTGGTAATAAAAGCCTGTTTATTACTTTCTCAATCTCCAGTCTTTTGTAGCAATTGATAGTGCATCAATTTTATTACCAAAGTTAAATGTTGGCTGCGGATGCTGATCAACCGATGGCGCAAAACGCTGAGCAGCAGGCGCTGCTGCGAGCCCTCAGACCAACATGCCTGGACCTAGACCCCCAAGAAGCGGGTTCGTCGACTAAATTCGCACAATGGCTGCGTTGCTTTGAGGCGTATCTGGAAGCCTCGACCGTGACTCTTGATGAAAATAAACTGAAAATCCTGGCCTCGAAGGTGAGCCACCAAGTCTATACTTTAATCCAAGATGCGACGACCTACGCGGCGGCTATCGACCTACTGAAAGGGCAGTATGCACGCCCGGTTAACACGGTCTATGCCAGGCACCTTTTAAGATCTCGCAGACAGCAGCCCGGGGAATCGGTGGAAGCCTTCCTACGGGCACTGCGGGTACTCGGACGTGGCTGCGACTGCAAGGAAGTATCGGCCGCGGCACATGTGGAGGGACTGATACGAGACGCTTTCGTTGCGGGTCTAAGGTCCGACTACTCCCGGCAGAGGCTGCTGGAGAAGGGTGAAATAGACCTGACAAAGGCAGTGTCCCTCGCGCTCTCACTCGACGCGGCCCACAGAAATATGGACGCTTTCTCCCCTCATCGCCCCGCGCCGTGGACGCCGCAATCTTGGGCCATGGGACCGCCACCTCCGACTGCTGCAGCGATGTCCAAGGCACAAAAATGCTATTTTTGTGGCCAAGCTAAACACCCTAGAGCACGCTGCCCCGCGAAGAATGCTACCTGCTCCGGCTGCGGGAAGAAAGGTCACTACGTTAGCGCCTGCAAAGGGAAGACCGCTAACGCCAGCAGCGCTGTGTGCGAACCGTGGGCGCAGCCATCTTGTCTGCCATCTTGGGCTCCCCCAGCCGCGTGGGGATCGGGACCGTGGGCGCCGCCATTTTGTCCGCCATCTTGGACGCCTCCGACTTCGGTTACGGGGGACCCGGACTCCACCACCGCCTCATCGGACGACCGCATCGACACGCTTGAACATACGCTGGCTTCCGTGACGCTGGATCAATCTCTCCCGCATCAACTGTCCAGGTCCATGATGGACATTACGGTAAACGGCCGCGCCACTACCTGCCTTTTTGACAGCGGGAGCACGGAGAGTTTTATACACCCCGACACGGTGCGCAGTTACTCTCTCCCGGTCCTGCCGACGCGCCATCGCATCTCTATGGCTTCCAAAGCCCAGTCAGCGGACGTCGGTGGCTACTGTATGGTGACTTTTTCAGTGCAGGGTACTGAATACAAAAATTTTAAACTTCTGGTCCTGCCCCATCTCTGCGCTGCCGTCCTACTGGGGTTGGATTTTCAGTGCCACCTTAAGAGTGTCACTTTAGCGTATGGTGGACCCCTCCCCCCTCTCACAGTCTGCAGCCAGCAGTTTTTAAATCGCCCGCCGCGCGCCATTTGCAGCCTCTCCACCCTTAAAGTCTCCCCCCCCCTCCTTGTTCGCTAACCTCACCCGCGACTGTAAGCCCATCGCTACCAAAAGTAGGCGTTACAGTGCCGGGGATAGGGGTTTCATTAAATCCGAGGTAGCGAGACTCCTGAAGGAAGGGATTATCGAGAGCAGCAATAGCCCATGGCGAGCACAAGTGGTGGTGGTGAAGGCTGGCGGCAAACAGCGCCTAGTTATTGACTACAGCCAGACGATCAACCGCTACACCCAGCTGGATGCATATCCACTCCCCCGCATATCTGACATGGTCAATCAGATAGCACAATACCGGGTGTTGTCGACGATTGATCTGAAGTCGGCATACCACCAGCTCCCCATCAGGGCTGAGGACCGCCAGTACACAGCTTTTGAAGCTGACGGTCGGCTCTATCACTTTCTCAGAGTTCCCTTCGGCGTCACCAACGGAGTTTCTGTCTTCCAACGGGAGATGGACCGGATGGTTGACCAGAACGCGCTCCAGGCCACTTTCCCATATCTAGACAACGTCACCATCTGCGGCCACGACCAGCAGGACCACGACGTTAATCTAGAGAAATTCCTCCGGACGGCCCAGCGGCTGAATCTCACATATAACAAAGACAAATGTATGTTTCGTACTACGCGCCTCGCTATTCTTGGCTGCGTAGTGGAGAACGGAGTCATCGGCCCAGACCCCGATAGAATGCGCCCCCTTATGGAGCTCCCCCTCCCCCACTGCCAGAAAGCACTGAAGAGATGCCTGGGGTTTTTCTCTTACTATGCTCAGTGGGTGCCCAACTATGCGGATAAAGCCCGACCCCTCATCAAGTCCGCCTCCTTCCCCCTGACAGCAGAGGCCTGTGCAGCCTTCACTCTCATAAAAGGAGACATTGCGAAGGCCACAATGCACGCTGTGGATGAGTCCCTCCCTTTTCAAGTGGAGAGCGACACATCCGACTTTGCCCTAGCTGCAACCCTTAACCAGGCGGGGAGACCCGTGGCCTTTTTCTCAAGGACCCTCCAGGGCCCCGAGATTCGACACTCCTCTGTCGAAAAGGAGGCCCAGGCCATTGTGGAAGCCGTGCGACATTGGCGGCATTACCTGGCCGGAAAACGATTTACCCTGCTCACTGACCAGCGTTCAGTGGCTTTTATGTTTCATAATAAGCAGCGGGGCAAAATCAAGAATGACAAGATCTTAAGGTGGAGAATCGAACTCTCCACCTACAATTACGATATCTTGTACCGGCCCGGGAAACTCAATGAGCCCCCAGATGCCCTATCACGTGGTACGTGCGCCAACGCGCAGGTTGATAGACTACAGACCCTCCACAATGACCTCTGCCACCCGGGGGTCACCAGGTTCTTCCATTTTTATCAAATCCCGTAACCTGCCCTACTCCATCGAGGAGGTCAGGACCATGACCAGGAACTGCCAGATCTGTGCTGAGTGCAAGCCGCATTTTTATAGGCCAGACAGAGCGAGCCTGATCAAAGCCACGCGCCCCTTCGAGCGGCTGAGCATCGATTTTAAAGGGCCCCTCCCCTCCTCTGACCGCAATGTGTACTTCCTCAATATAATTGATGAGTACTCCCGTTTCCCGTTTGCCATCCCTTGCTCGGACATGACCAGTACCACGGTCATTAAATGTCTGAATGACCTCTTCGCCTTGTTCGGTTTCCCTAGCTATATCCATAGCGACAGGGGCTCATCTTTTATGAGCGACGAACTTCGGCAGTACCTGCTCGCGAGAGGCATTGCTACAAGCAGGACCACCAGCTACAACCCCCGGGGTAACGGCCAGGTGGAAAGGGAGAATGCGACAGTCTGGAAGGCAGTCCTTTTAAACTTAAAATCTAAGGGCCTTCCGACCTCCCGCTGGCAGGAGGTCCTCCCTGCGGCGCTCCATTCCATTCGGTCGCTGCTCTGTACACCCACCAATGCCACTCCTCACGAGAGAATGTTCTCCTTCCCCAGGAAGTCCACGTCGGGGATTTCGCTACCAACATGGCTGACTTCTCCAGGTCCCGTCCTACTGCGGAAGCACGTGAGGACCCATAAGGCAGACCCCCTGGTCGAGAGGGTGAGCCTCCTCCACGCCAACCCGCAGTATGCTTACGTGGTGTACCCGGACGGGCGGGAGGACACAGTCTCCATTCGAGACCTCGCACCTGCAGGCGCTCCTGAAACACCCTCTTCGCCACCCACCGCTACTCCTGCCTACCCCCAGGACACAGTCCCCGCACGAGACCTCGCACCTTCGGGTGCCTCTGAGAGACCACCATCGCTACCTCCCATTACCCATGCTCTGACCCCTGTAGACGGCATGCAGCAGCCCCAGGGTCTGCCACCTGCTACACCTCCTCTGAACGAGACACCGGGTTCACCGTTGGATGCTGCACCATCACCGCCGCTGCTGCGACGCTCAGGACGGCTTACAAGGCCTCCTGATAGACTTCAGTACACAAATTTTTAGTGCACTTCACCCTGCCGGACTCAATTCTAAACAAGGGGTGAATGTGGTAAACCACTGTTGTTAGTATTGTTGTTCACCACTGTTGTTAGTACTGTTGTTCACTGTTAGTACTGTTGTTCACTCTTGCATATTGTTGTACTTGTCTGTGCATGCCTCAGCTGACTCCGCCCCTGGCTCCACCCTCATGGCTGGGTATAAAGGTCGCTGCTCAGAAGCCTCCGGCCCTTTTGGATACCAGGCAACCACAAGAGGCATGCTCTGTTCTTTGGTAATAAAAGCCTGTTTATTACTTTCTCAATCTCCAGTCTTTTGTAGCAATTGATAGTGCATCATTGTCTTCATGCGCTTTCACTTTGAAGTGCCAGCAACAAGCTGTTTGGCTGTGAAGGGCACCACCATCAAACCCAGTCCTGTTTCTTTTCTTCTCCTTTTGTTATATCCACCTAGTCTAGACATTGTGGCCAATTGCAGTGACCCTACTGTTTCCCAGTTGACAGCAGCTAATTCCGCACAAATTCGGCATGATCCTGGGACCTTCTGGTTTAGTACGCTGGATGATGCCTTTACCCACCAGGGAAGGCAATCACAATTCAAATTTTAATAACTGTTCAGTTTGTACATCAGATCAGTGAATAATTTGATAGCCCCTTTTTAAATTTGTAATACTTTCTGCTGGGCAAAATGGTTTCTGCCCTGCATTTTGTATAGTCATTCATCTTTGCACAAAGGTACAGTGTAAGCCCATCACAACAGATTACCTCTAAGTGATGCTCTGCAGTCATTTAGCTCTTTAGTCATTTTACCTCTTTATCTCTCTTCAGAGTTCAATAGTGTGATTTGTAACTGAACAATGTTTATAAGGGACAGCCTTCCCTGTACGGTCACAATTCACACAACCCTTCTTCCATCTTGCCTGACCTGAGGATGTCTTAAATTCGGTTATTCTAATCTGTGTAAAATTAAGATAAAGTATGTGTTGCAACAGAAACATTGCAAAATATACCAAGTAATTTTAACTGATACTGTTCATGGCTCAAGGGTGAAGCATCCGAGTCCTCCAAGTGTAAATTCCACTAAACTTCAGTGTTTCTGCAGCATCAGAAGCCTGACTTTTGTTTTGCATTCTGAGCATGAATAAAATTAATTTGTGCAAGTTTACGACATTTAAAAAATGTGCATTCTGTAATTAATTTAGATTCCTGCTGTACCATGGAGTGGTGTCACATAGGCTCTACCTTGTAATTGTACCCACGTAGGCAACAGCTGATTAGAATAGAAATAAATGGGTATGATCTGACAGCCATTACAGAGATGTGGGTGCAAGGTGACCAAGGCTGGGAACTGAACATTCAGGGGTATTTGCCATTTCGTAAGGATAGGCAGAAAGGAAAAAGAGATGGTGTAGCTCTGTTAATAAGGGATGAGATCAGTGCCGTAATGAGAAATGATATTGGCCTAGAAGATCAAGACGTAGAATCAGTTTGGGTGAAGATAAGAAATAATAAAGTTAAGAAGTCACTGGTGGGAGTGGTCTACAGGCCTCCAAACAGTAGCCACACTGTAAGACAGAGTATAAATCAAGAAATAATAGAGGCTTGTAAGAAACATACGACTATAATCATGGGAGATTTTAGTCTTCATATTGATTGGACAAAGCAAATTGGCAAAGATAGACTTGAGGAAGAGCTCTTAGAGTGTATACAAGATGGTTTCTTGGAACAGTATGTTGTGGAACCAACCAGGGAGAAGACTATTTTAGATCTGGTAATGTGTAGTGAGGCTGGATTAATTAATGATCTCAAAGTGAAGGATCCTCTTGGGAAGAGTGATCATAGCATGGTAGAATTTCAAATTCAGTTTGAGGGTGAGAAAGCTAGGTCTCAAACTAGTGTCCTGAACTTAAACAAAGGTAATTACAAAGTTATGAAGGCAGACTTGGTTAAAGTGGACTGGGAAAATATATTACAGGGTAAGACTGTAGAAAAGTTGTGGCAAACATTTAAGGAGATATTTCATAACTCTCAGCAAAGATATATTCCAGTGAGAAAGAAAGGCTCTAAGAGAAGGATGAACCATCCGTGGCTAACTAAGGAAGTAAAGGATGGTATTAAATTGAAAACAAAAGCATACAATGTTGCGAGAATAGTGAAAGGCCAGAGGATTGGGAAATTTTAAAAAATACAGCAGAGGATGACTAAAAAAGAGAGAAGGTAGCTTATGAGAGTAAGCTAGCAAGAAATATAAAAATAGACAGTAAGAGCTTCTACAGATATATAAAAAGGAAGAGAGTAGCTAAAATAAAGGTTGGTCCACTAGAGGATGAGTCTGGGGAATTAATAATGGGAAATGGCAGAGACTTTGAACAAATATTTTGTATCGGTCTTCACGGTAGAAGACACTAAGCATTCCAGTAATGGATAATCAAGGGGCTATAGGGAAGGGGGAACTTAAAACTATTACTAGAGAGAGAGAAAGTACTAGGCAAACTAAAGGTGGACAAGTCCCTTGGACCCAATGGCCTGCATCCTAGAGTCTTAAAAGAGGTGGCTGCAGAGATAGTGGATGCATTGGTTGTAATCTACCAAAATTCCTTGGATTCTGGAGAGGTCCCAGCGGACTGGAAAACTGCTAATGTATCGCCCCTATTTAAGAAAGGAGGGAGACAGAAAGCAGGCAACTGTTGACCAGTTAGCCAAACATTTGTCATTGGGAAAATGCTGGAGTCCATCATTAAAGAAGTGGTAGCAGGACATTTAGAAAATCATAATATGGTCAAGCAGAGTCGGCATGGTTTTATGAAAGGGAAATCACGTTTGACAAATTTGCTGGAGTTCTTTGAGGATGTAACGAGCTTGATGGATAAAGGGGAACCAGTAGATGTCGTGTATTTGGATATCCAGAAGGCATTCGATAATGTGCCACACAAGATAAGAGCTCACAGGGTTGGGGGTAATATATTAGCATGGATAGAGGATTGGCTAACTGACAGAAAACAGAGTTGGGATAAATAGGTAATTTTCAGGTTGGCAATCTGTAACTAGTGGGGTGCCGCAGGGATCAGTGCTGGGACCTCAACTATTTACAATCTATATTAATGACTTGGATGAAGGGACCGATTGTAATGTAGCCAAATTTGCTGATGGTACAAAGATAGGTGGGAAAGTAAATTGTGTGGAGGATGCAAAGAATCTCCAAAGGGATATAGATAGGCTAAGTGAGTGGGATAAAATCTTGCAGATGGTGTTTAATGTGGGAAAATGAGGTTATCCACTTTGGTAGGAAAAATAAAAAAGCAAATTATTATTTAAATGGAGCGAGATTACAAAATGCTGAGGTACAGCGGGATCTGGGGGTCCCTGTACATGAATCACAAAACGTTAGCTAGCAAGTAATTAGGAAGGCAAATGAATGTTGGCCTTTATTGCAAAGGGAATGGAGTATAAAAGCAGGGAAGTCCTGTTACAACTGTACAGGGCGTTGGTGAGACCACACCTGGAGTACTGCGTACAGTTTTGGTCTTCCTATTTAAGGAAGGATATACTTGCATTGGAGGCAGTTCAGAGAAGGTTCACGAGGTTGATTCCGGAGATGAAGGGGTTGTCTTATGAAGAAAGGTTGAGCAGGTTGGGCCTATACTAATTGGAGTTTAGAAGAATGAGAGGGGATCTTATTAAAACATACAAGATTCTCATAGTCATAGAGTTATACAGCACAGAAAGAGGCCCTTCGGCCCATCGTGTCTGCGCCGGCCATCAAGCCCTATCTATTCTAATCCCATTTTCCAGCACTTGGTCCAAGTGCTCATCTAAATGCTTCTTGAATGTTGTGAGGGTTCCTGCCTCTACCACCCTTTCAGGCAGTGAGTTCCAGATTCCAACCACCCTCTGGGTGAAAAAGTTCTTCCTCAAATCCCCTCTAAACCTCCTGCCCCTTACCTTGAAACTATGCCCCCTGGTTATTGACCCCTCTACTAAGGGGAAAAGTTCCTTTCTATCTACCCTATCTATGCCCCTCATAATTTTGTACATCTCAATCAGGTACACCTCAATCAGGTCCCCCCTCAGCCTTCTCTGCTCTAAGGAAAACAACCCCAGCCTGTCCAGTCTCTCTTCATAGCTGAAGCGCTCCAGCCCAGGTAACATCCTGGTGAATCTCCTCTGCACCCTCTCCAATGCAATCACATCCTTCCTATAGTGTGGCGACCAGAACTGCACACAGTATTCCAGCTGCGGCCTAACTAGTGTTTTGTACAGCTCCATCATAACCTCCCTGCTCTTATATTCTATGCCTTGGCTAATGAAGGCAAGTATCCCATATGCCTTTTTAACCACCTTATCTACCTGTCCTGCTGCCTTCAGGGATCTATGTACATGCACACCAATGTCCCTCTGATCCTCTGTCCTTCCTAGGGTCCTACCATTCATTGTGTATTCCCTTGCCTTGTTAGTCCTCCCAAAATGCATCACCTCACACTTTTCAGGGTTAAATTCCATTTGCCACTGTTCTGTCCATCTCACCAACCCGTCTATATCGTCTTGTAGCCTGAGGCTTCCTCCTCGCTATTTACTACTCCACCAATTTTCGTGTCATCTGCGAACTTACTGATCATAACTCCTACATTCATATCTAAATCATTAATGTACACTACAAACAGCAAGGGACCCAGCACCGATCCCTGCGATACACCACTGAACACAGGCTTCCAGTCACAAAAACAACTTTCAACCATCACCCTCTGCCTCCTGCCACTAAGCCAACTTTGGATCCAATTGTGCCAAATTGCCCTGGATCCCATGGGCTCTTACCTTCTTGACCAGTCTCCCATGCGGAACTTTGTCAAAAGCCTTACTGAAGTCCTTGTAGACTACATCAACTGCACTACCCTCATCCACACACGTAGTCACCCCCTCAAAATTCAATCAAATTGGTTAGACATGACCTCCCCCTGACAAAGCCATGCTGACTATCCTTGATTAATCCTTGCATCTCCAAGTGGAGACTAATTCTGTCCCTCAGAATTTTTTCCAATAATTTCCCTGCCACTGATGTTAGGCTCACTGGCCTGTAATTCCCTGGTTTATCCCTACTACCCTTCTTGAATAATGGTACTACGTTAGCTGTCCTCCAGTCCTCTGGCACCCCCCCCCCCCCCCTCCCCTCCCTATGGCCAGAGAGGTTCTGAAAATTTGTGTCAGAGCCCCTGTAATCTCCTCCCTTGCCTCACACAGCAGCCTGGGATACATCTCGTCTGGGCCTGGGGATTTATCCACTTTTAAGCCCACTAAAACCGCTAGTATCTCCTCCCTCTCAATACTAATTTGTTCAAGTATATCACAACCCCCCTGCCTGATTTCTATGCCTACATCGTCCTTCTCCATAGTGAACACAGATGCAAAATATTCATTTAATAACTCGCCTACATTTTCCGGCTTGACACACAGATTGCCACTTTGGTCCCGAATGGGCTCTACTCTTTCCCTGGTTATCCTCTTGCCCTTCATGTACTTATAAAACACCTTGGGATTTTCCTTTATTTTTCCCGCCAGTGTTTTTTCATGCCCCCTCTTTGCTCTCCTAATTTTTTTTTTTTTAAGTACCCCCCCTGCACTTTCTATACTCCTCTAGGGCTTCCACTGCTTTTAGCCCTTTGTATCTGTCAAAAGCCTCCCTTTTTTTCCTAATCCATTCTTGTATATCCCTTGACATCCTGGGTTCCCTGGACTTGTTGGTCCCACCCTTGACCTTTACGGGAACATGTTGGCGCTGTACTCTCTTTCCTTTCTGAATGACTCCCACTGCTCCGATGTGGATTTTCCGACAAGTAGCTGATCCCAGTCCACTTTGGCCAGATCCTGCCTTATCATATTAAAATCGGCCTTCCCCCAATTTAGAACCTTTACTTCCGGTCCATCTTTGTCCTTTTCCATGACTACCTTAAATCTCACCAAATTATGGTCACTGTCACCAAAAAGCTCTCCTACTGACACGTCTACCACTTGCCTGGCTACATTCCTTAGAATTAGGTCTAGTACCGCCCCCTCTCTTGTAGGACTTTCTACATGCTGGCTCAAAAAGCTCTCCTGGATGCACGTTAAGAATTCCGCACCCTCTAAGTCTTTCACACTCTGACTATCCCAGTTAATATTGGAGAAGTTGAAATCCCCTACTATTATTACCCTATTATTTCTACACTTCTCTGAGATTTGCCAACATATCTGTTCCTCTATCTCCCCCTGACTGTTTGGGGGCCTATAGTACATTCCTAGCAAAGTGCTTGCCCCCTTTTTGTTTTTAAGTTCTACCCATATGGCCTCATTAGAGGAACCTGCTAAGATATCATCCCTCCTTACTGCAGTAATTGACTCCTTGATTAATATTGCGACACCCCCTCCTCTTTTACACCCCCCTCTGTCTCGCCTGAAGATTCTATCTATTTATTATCTATCCATATATATAAAGCGGTCGATCTGTCTGTCATAGAGCGTACCTACACGTGTGTTACATCGAAAGAAAGCTTACGATTCCAGAACCGTCATAAGCGTATTTACGTTTCGGCGAGACAAAAATTGCGCCCGCGGTATCCAAAAAACGTTCAACATTCCGCTCATTATCCGCTCATTAGCATCGAGTGACGTCGAGGTCGACCAATCGTACGGTCGAGCGACCCGACGGTCGACCAATCGCTGCGTGGCGGGGGCGGGTTCCTGGCGCGTGCGGGCGGGCCCTCCTAGAGTCGAGTGACGGGACGATTGACCAATCCTACGCTTCGGTTACCTGACGGTCCACCAATCGGTGCGTGTGTGGGCGGGCCTTATCGTTCTGAACCGAGGTGAGTCGCCGCCATCTTGATTCCAAACTTTTCATTTTTTTTTCCCGCTTTCTGCATGTTTCTTTTCAAATCTACATTTCCAGCAAAAAAAAAGTTGCTTTTAAAACACAAATGGTTTTTTAAAAAAGTTAATTAATTTGTAAATCTTTTCTGTAACATCTAGAATTTTCCTACCTTTAACCGTTTTTCCAGGCCTGTAAGCCTGGGCCTCTGTTGCCCAGCCACGCCCGAGCTAGGCACCTCCCGTCGCGCTGAACAAGCGGCTCGCGATCGCCGCCATCTTTGTGAAGGCTGGAGGGGACGGGCCTGAGCCGAGCGTCGCCACCGCCGCCATGTTAGTAAAGGCGGGTGGGGCAGGAGTCAGCGCGCGTGACTTAAGTCCGGCCGGGCCTCACGCGGTAGGTTGCGCGGCGGCGTCTCTCTCTCTGCTCTTCAAGCCGGCTCGGGCGGGGGGCGGGGCTCAGGAGATCGGGCCTCCGGAGATCGGGGGGCGGGGGGCGAGCCTCGGGAGATCGGGGGGGCGGGGCTCGGGAGATCAGCGCTCGGGAGATCGAGGCGCGGGGCTAGTGAGATCGGGCCTCGTGAGATCGGGCCTCGGGAGGGCGGGGCTCGGGACGGCGGGGCTCGGGACATCGGGGGCGGGGCTCGGGGACTCCCCGCTCCTCCCGCCCTCTCCCCTCCCCTCCCCCACTCTCCCCTCCCTTCCCCCCCTCTTCCCCCCCCAGCCGCTCTCTCTCTTCCCCCTAGTCGCGCGCTCTCTCTTCCCCCCCCAGTCGCTCTCTCTCTTCCCCCCCAGTCGCGCTCTCTCTTCCACCCCCCCCCCCCCCAGTCGCTCTCTCTCTCTCTCTCTTCCAACAACAACATGCCCTCAAAAGACCCTCGGCACCGCCGGGCACTTCAGCTAGTTTATATTTATATATATATATATAAGGATCGTTGTGTCTGTGTGTATGTCCAGGCATCACTCAAAAGTTATAGAGTGTACCTACACATATGTTATATCAAAAGAAAGCTTATGATTAGGGGAGCGTCGTAGGCGTATTTACTTTTTGGTCAGACAAAATTTGTTCGGACAGTATACAAAAAACGTTCAAAATTCCGCTCATTAGCCCGCTCATTAGCGGTTGACCAGTCCTACGGGGGAATTAGCGTTGAGTGACGTGATGGTTGAACAATCATACGGGGGAATCCGCTCGTTAGCATTGAGTGACGTGAAGGTTGACCAATCCTACGGGGGGAGCGCGCTGCGTCATGGGGGGCGTTTCATGGCGTTTGTGGGCGGGGCTTAATCTTTCAAACTGCCATTAATTCGGCCATCTTGATTTTTCTGCATCTCCTTCCCTCACTCTCTCCTTCTCTCTCTCTTCCCTCTCTCTCTCTCTCTCTCTCTCTCCTTCCCTCTCTCTCTCTTGCCGTGAGTGCGGGACCGGGAAAACCGGGGCTTTCCAACGAGCCATCCCCGACCGAAATCGGACACCTGGAGTCCGCAGCGAAAGGCGTTCGTCTGCCATTTGTGGAGTGAGTGAGGGGGAAGCAGGGCCCGGCGAGGGCACCGAGTGCCCGTCTTTTCAGATAGTCAACCAGCCGGCCCGACAGGCCCCTGATCAGGGGAGCGGCCCCCAGTTGTGGGCTTGGCGTGCGCCGTCCAGGCAGAGTCAGCCCGACATGACGCGACCCGCCCCGGCTGCCGGTGGCAGTGATGCGGCCAGGAAAGGCCGCGGATCCGGCACTCGGACTAGGCCGCACTCGGGGCCGCGGTCTCCTCCCCCCCCCCTCTCTCCTTCCCCCCCCCCTCGAGACACAGAGCGGGGGAGCGGCAGCGGCCTGCTGTAAACCGCGCGGCCCAAAAAGGCCCTGGCAATGCCGGGCCCCCCCAGCTAGTATATAATAAAAGGATACTTCTGTCTGTCTGTCTGTCCGGGCATCACTCAAAAGTTATAGAGCGTACCTACACATATATTAATATCAAAAGAAAGGTTATGATTAGGAGGGTCTCCTAGGCGTATCTCCTAGGGAGGGGCGGGGAGAGGAGAGGGGCGGGGAGAGGAGAGGGGCAGGGAGAGGAGAGGGGCAGGGAGAGGAGTGGGGGAGGGAGGGGAGAGGAGAGTGACCAGCCCACCAGTCTCATAACCAGTTTTACAAAAACGCCTGGGCAACGCCGGGCACCCCAGCTAGTACTGAATATTGAGCTGCCAGTCCTGCCCCTTCCCTCAACCATGTCTCTGTGATAGCAACAATATCATACTCCCATGTGTTCATTAACACCTTCAATACATCTGCCTTACTCGGAAGACTCCTTGTATTAAAATAAATGCCATCCAGCCTTGCCATACTCCCTTGTGCCGTTACATATTTGCTCTGCCTTCCAGACTGACTTGTTTTTTCTTCTATATTTGGCTGTGCATCACCCCCTACTATAGTTCCACTCCGTATCCCATCCCCCTGCCAAGTTAGTTTAAACCCCCCCCCCCCCGCCCCCAACAGCACCAGCAAACCTCCCCGCAAGGATGTTGGTCCCGTTCCGGTTCAGGTGCAACCCGTCCGACTTGTACAGGTCCCACCTTCCCCAGAAGCAGACCCAGTGATCCAGGAAACTAAAGCCCTCCCTCCTGCACCAACTCTTTAGGCACGCATTCATCTGCTCTATCCTCCTATTCCTATATTCACTAGCACGTGGCACCTGGAGTAATCCAGAGATTACAACCTTTGAGGTCCTGCTTTTTAATCTGCTACCCAGCTCTCTAAATTCTTGTTGCAGGACCTCATCCCTCTTTCTACCTATGTCGTTGGTACCAATGTGAACCATGACCTCTGGCTGTTCGCCCTCCCCCTTCAGAATGCCCTGCAGCCATTCAGTGACATCCTTGACCCTGGCACCAGGGAGGCAACATACCATCCTGGAGTCACGTCTGTGGCCGCAGAAACGCTTGTCTGCCCCCCTCACTATTGAGTCTCCGACCACTATTGCCCTTCCACTCTTACTCCTCCCCCCGGTGCAGCTGAGCCACCCACAGTGTCGTGAACTTGGCTCTGGCTGCACTCCCCAGAGGAACCGTCACTTTCACCGTTTTCCAACACAGAAAAACAGTTGTTGAGTGAGATGCACTCTGGGGCTTTCCTGACTACCTGCCTGCCTCCCTTCTTCTGACTGGTGGTCACCCATTCCCTCTCTGACTGCACTTTCTTAAGTTGTGGGGTGACCACGTCTAAAAACATGCTATCCACGTAACTCTCAGTTCGCGGATACAAAGTAGTGCCTCCAGCTGATGCTTGAGCTCTGAAAACCGGATCTCAAGTTGACCAAACCGTTGGCACTTACTGCACATGTGGTCATCCTCACTGCAAGAAGCGTCTAGGAATACCCACATGCTGCAGGCCGTGCAACGCAAGGGACTGAGGTCCCCTGTCATACTTTTAATTAAAAAACTCTTACCTTAAATTTAAACTCTTGGATTCTCGCTCTCCCGAACTACCTTAACTATGAACTACCTTAAAAGAAATAGACTTAAAATTGAAGAAAACAAAACACTCACCCACTACTCCCCAATCAGCTTCTTCCCCTGCTCCGGCGTCACTTTGGAGTACGTATATCTTTTAATCTACACCAAGGCACTTAAATTTAGAAGCCCAAGTTTGGGAAAAAAAGCGAGAAATACTTACCAACCAATCACTTACCTGCTTTCTGGTGACGTCACACTTCGATTACTTTTTACTTCTTTACACACACCGGTCCTTTGTAGCCGCTTGCGCTCTCCTGGGCTCTCGCTGCTGTTTACTGCCGCCGAGGTCTCGCGCTCTCCTGGGCTCTCGCTGCTGTTTACTGCCGCCGAGGTCTCGCGCTCTCCTGGGCTCTCGCTGCTGTTTACTGCCGCCGAGGTCTCGCGCTCTCCTGGGCTCCCGCTGCTGTTTACTGCCGCCGAGGTCTCGCGCTCTCCTGGGCTCCCGCTGCTGTTTACTGCCGCCGAGGTCACGCGCTCTCCTGGGCTCCCGCTGCTGTTTACTGCCGCCGAGGTCTCGCTCTCTCCTGGGCTCCCGCTGCTGTTTACTGCCGCCGAGGTCTCGCTCTCTCCTCGGCTCCCGCTGCTGTTTACTGCCACCGCGGTCTCGCGCTCTCCTGGGCTCCCGCTGCTGTTTACTGCCACCGAGGTCTCGCGCTCTCCTGGGCTCTCGCTGCTGTTTACTGCCGCCGAGGTCTCGCTCTCTCCTGGGCTCCCGCTGCTGTTTACTGCCGCCGAGATCTCGCGCTCTCCTGGGCTCCCGCTGCTGTTTACTGCCGCCGAGGCCTTGCTCTCTCCTGGGCTCCCGCTGCTGTTTACTGCCGCCGAGGTCTCGCTCTCTCCTGGGCTCCCACTGCTGTTTACTGCCACCGAGGTCTCGCACTCTCCTGGGCTCCCGCTGCTGTTTACTGCCACCGCGGTCTCGCGCTCTCCTGGGCTCCCGCTGCTGTTTACTGCCGCCGAGGTCTCGCGCTCTCCTGGGCTCTCGCTGCTGTTTACTGCCACCGAGGTCTCGCGCTCTCCTGGGCTCTCGCTGCTGTTTACTGCCGCCGAGGTCTCGCTCTCTCCTGGGCTCCCGCTGCTGTTTACTGCCGCCGAGATCTCGCGCTCTCCTGGGCTCCCGCTGCTGTTTACTGCCGCCGAGGCCTCGCTCTCTCCTGGGCTCCCGCTGCTGTTTACTGCCGCCGAGGTCTCGCTCTCTCCTGGGCTCCCACTGCTGTTTACTGCCACGAGGTCTCGCACTCTCCTGGGCTCCCGCTGCTGTTTACTGCCACCGCGGTCTCGCGCTCTCCTGGGCTCCCGCTGCTGTTTACTGCCGCCGAGGTCTCGCTCTCTCCTGGGCTCCCACTGCTGTTTACTGCCGCCGAGGTCTCGCTCTCTCCTGGGCTCCCACTGCTGTTTACTGCCACCGCGGTCTCGCGCTCTCCTGGGCTCCCGCTGCTGTTTACTGCCACCGAGGTCTCGCGCTCTCCTGGGCTCTCGCTGCTGTTTACTGCCGCCGAGGTCTCGCTCTCTCCTGGGCTCCCACTGCTGTTTACTGCCACTGAGGTCTCGCTCTCTCCTGGGCTCCCGCTGCTGTTTACTGCCGCCGAGATCTCGCGCTCTCCTGGGCTCCCGCTGCTGTTTACTGCCGCCGAGGTCTCGCTCTCTCCTGGGCTCCCACTGCTGTTTACTGCCACTGAGGTCTCGCACTCTCCTGGGCTCCCGCTGCTGTTTACTGCTGCCGAGGTCACGCGCTCTCCTGGACTCCCGCTGCTGTTTACTGAAGGGGCTTGACATGGTAGATGCAGAGAGGATGTTTCCCCTCGTGGGGGAATCTAGAACTAGGGGGCATAATTTCAGAATAAGGGGGCACCCTTTTAAATTGGAAATGAGGAGGAATTTCTTCTCTGAGGGTCGTGAATCTTTGGAATTCTCTTCCCCAGAGAGCTGTGGAGGCGGAGTCATTGAATATATTTAAGGTGGAGGTAGACAGATTTTTGAAAGGTGAGGGAGTCAAGGGTTATGGGGAGAGGGCAGGGCAGTGGAGTTGAGTCCAAGATCAGATCAGCCATGATCTTATTGAATGGCGGAGCAGGCTCGAGGGGCCAAATTACCTACTCCTGCTCCTACGTCTTATGATTAGTTTGCAGCAATGCAGAATGAAGCCAGGGAAAATTTGATGGATCATTCTCCAGTGCACTTTCTGGCATCTGGCTCAAAAGCAGCAATGGCAAAAGCAAGGTGAAGGATTGACTTCACACTTATAAATAGTGATTGGTGTATGATGTGCGAGACACACCAGTTAATGAGGAGAAGAAACTAGCAAAATTATTGCAAAATGGTAAACTCAGGTTATATATCTTTGCCATTTCCTAAGATCTTTTTACTCCGCTTCAAACAACCTCCAGGCCAACATGGTGTTAATAAGAATCACCAATGTTACACACTTTCTGCACCATGGCTACCAAGCTATCCTTGAATGAACTGAAAGCTGTAAACTAGCTGAGTAAATGGATCTTATTTGAATAATGTTAAATGGTACGTTAATCTACTTTACAAGATCTTTGGACTTCAAGCAGTCTGTGGACTAAAAAGCATTTTAAGAAATAAATGGAACTTTTAACAGTAAAACACTTCATTGTTTGTACATATGAGCATTAAACTCAAAGCAATCCATTCTGAATTTTGGGAAATATTACAATTTAGTATTGCTCTTGCAGGCCAAGCTAATCCCTGCATTCATTCTTCAACAGTAAATGTTTTTGTTTAACTTCCAAGAGATTCTTCATGGATACTTCTGCATTGGAATCTTGTTCCTCTAGGGATCACGCAGCTGTCGGTCTTAATTTCTTGCGATGCTTTGTTTGGGGGTTTTTTGTCTGTTTTTGTTACAATACAAGGCGAACCATCAGCTAGGACTGCAGATAACTGAAATAGTTCTATCTGTGCTTGTCACTTAGCACCAAAACTAACAACCTAAAAGTAAGAGTGATGGATTGAACAACAGGGTTAACCCTCTGTCTAGACAAAGGTGTCATTTCTCCTTTTCAGTTTGCAAACAGATCTGAGACTGGTTAACATCTGCATTTTCTGAGGGTGGAATCCACTGCACCAATGTGGGGAAATGTAAGCTAAATAGTTTTTCTTGTAAAATGTTCCAAAAAAGGTGTTTCTCGCTCTCATTTGTTAAGTGACACTTAAAAATGATGAGTTTTGTTTTACTGTAACCCAAGCAAATATATAAGGCACTTAGGTGGTGCAGTATATTGATACAGTTTTGAAGCATTCTGGTTTCACCCTTGGGACCAGGATTTGAGTTCCGCCCAGAGGAAAAGAGGGGGAAATTCTTCTCTCCCTGATTTCTGCCGAGGATTCTAAATGAATTTTCCAGTTTCAGTTACATTCTTGATGTACATAAAGCCACAGTATAAAATCTGGCAGACATCTCACACACTTCTTTTACTAGTCTGGCGCTGCTACTTTCCTGCAGCGAGTGATGCACTGGGGTTTCATCCACCCAGCACCAGATCAACAATATGATACTGTTGGTTCCAGCTGGACTGATGTAAGCGAGCCCACCCTCCCTCCGTGGTTTTCACTTCATACCAATGCCTGTGTAATTGCTGCCAGTACAGATGGATCCATTTGGCTCCCCTTTTTCATTAGAAATCACACCTGCAGGAGGGTGCCAGTAATTAGCACTCCTCGTTTGCCATGAAATCAATATGCACATAACTCTGCCGTTCCTCTACGCCATGCTGCGTTAAAAGGCAATAGAACTCTACACTGCTTGATCCCTTTGCTTTCAAATGCTGCTAGCCGGGCTGGACCAAGAAGAACAGTAGAACAGCATCCCTAGTCCATGAAACTCAAGTACTATGTTTGTAGAGTTTGAGTGCTAACATTTCTGTCCAAACGCTTGTGTTGCTGTTTAATTCTGCTTTCCCATCATTATTAATATTTTTGTTTGTGGGACTGTTCTACATTTGTGAAGTATGTTACACTGGCTTCTTGTAAATTTGTGGAACCGCACATTATGCTGTATACAGTATTCTCAAACTGTGGCACTGTAGATAGCCATTATTAAATGGCTGTTGTTTAGCCCGATACAAAGTTCCTGAACTGTATATAGACCATTCAGTTTGGGAAAGCCTTTATTCACCCTGTACCCTGTATTTGCCTTCAATCTGTGTATGTGTAGTATGTTTACTGTTTTACATGATTTTGGATGTTTTACAAGATACAAGAATCTCTGGTTTGAAACCCTTTATACAAATGTTTCTATAACTGGGATGAAAGGATTACATAGGATATACAGCACAGAAGCAGGCCATTCGGCCTAACCAGTTCATGCCGGCGTTTATGCTCCACTCGAGCCTCCTCCCGCCTTTCCTCATTTAACTCTATCAGTATAACCCTCTATTCCCTTCTCACTCTCATATTCTTATCTAGCCTCTCCTTAAATGCATCTATACTATTTGCTTCAACCACTCCCTATGGTAGCGAGTTCCACATTCTCACCACTGGGTAAAGAAGTTTCTTCTGAATTCCCTATTTGATTTGTTGGTGACTATCTTATATTGATGACCTCTAATTTTGCTCTTCCCCACAAGTGGAGAAACATTCTCTCTGTATTTACTCTATCAAAACCTTTCAGAAATTTAAAGACCTCTATTAGGTCACCCCTGAGCCTTCTCTTTTCAAAAGAAAAAAGACCCAGCCTGTTCATCCTTTCCTGATAGGTATAACCTCGCATTTCTGGTATTATCCTTGTAAATCTTTTTTGAACCCTCTCCAGTGCCTCTATATCCTTTTTATAATATGGTGACCAGAATTGTAACACAGTACTCCAAATGTAGTCTAACCAAGGTTCGATACAAGTCTAGCATACCTTCTCTACTTTTCAATTCTGTCCCTCCAGAAATAAACTCTAGTGCTTGGTTTGCTTTTTGTATGGCCTTATTAACCTGAGTCGCTACTGTTAGTGATTCGTGTATTTGTACTCGGAGATCCCTTTGTTCTTCTACCCCATTTAGACTTGTATTTTCCAAGTAATATGTGACCTCCTTATTTTTCTTACCAAAGATTATGCAGGATTTGATGCATTTAATAATAGTGCAGGTTTGAATGATCTGGTATCATCAGTAACATCTGTGGTAATGCTGAACACACATTGAACATAAACTTTGATCTTCATGTTCAATGTTTGATCTTGTGTTCTCAACAGTGTTTCCAAGTGATTGGTTTTTAACTCTATGGATACTTACTGTCTCTGAATTCAGTGTACTGCTGATCACAAGCCTCCTGTTATTTTCTTTTGCAAAAGCAAATCTTACTACCGTTGCTTATGTGGCTTGGTACATTGGAGCACTAACACAAGGACATCAGAGGTGGGACACAGGTTCACATCATGCCACTCTGTCCTGACCATGTTACTGGGAACAGATTAAGCAGAGGCCAAGTATCTCGCCACAGGGACAGACAGAAAATCGGAGAAACAGTGACTGCTTTCATCTGCCTCCGAGTGGCTGATTGAGGGGAGTATGGGCAGCAGACGAGCAACAGCTTGCCCCCCCGACCTCTTGGTCTGTGACAGGTAAGTAGAAGAGGCAGTTAGGAAGCACCGGTTACTTCTCCTGTATTAACAGTTCAATTGGTGCCTCTAACCTAATCATTATATGTCCTGAGTTTGAGATCTTGTGCTTCTTTGCATATTGTGAAACAAATTGACATGGAACATCTGCCTTTCAGGGTGACAGCAACTCACATACTGGTGAAGTTTTGTTTTCATTTCTCAGCACAGTTCTCATGGTGCCAGCAGGAGTGGACAATTTTAAAACAAAAAAAAAGGCAGAGAATGCAATTGTGGAGAGTGACCGAGAAACATAGGCAGTAATATTGGCACAGTATTTGCTGGGAAAATAACGGCAAGTTTAATGCACATGCTGTTATTAGGATGGGGTTTAAAAACCCAGCAGTTTGTGATGAGGAAGAGATAGACTGTGATTGGTGAATCACCACAAGTTGCTGGACGATTTGTGCCACTCCACCGTTAGCCTCGTGAAACCGGGGGCTCGCTGTCAACCTCCCCGTTTGTTTCAAGAAATTGCTGCATTGTGCTATTAAAATGAATTAACCTCGCCGCAGAAAGTTAGGGCTGATATTTAACGACGTAAGGACCCTTTTAATAACGAGATTTATGTTCCTGCAATACCACACAACGTCTGCGGCCTAGAACGGGAACAATTGAAACTGTGGAGTCTCCGGTAGGTAGTAAATTGTTCCTAGAGGTTTTTAAAATTTAAAATTTTTTGCTTTTCCTTTGTCTCTTTTCTCTCTCTCTTAATTCAGTTTTTCTATCCCTCTTTTTATTTCTCTTTCTGTATCTAAGTTAACTCTCATTCACCCTATTTCCTTCTCCATCATTACTGTTTCGTTCTGTATCCTTAAATCTCATTGGTTAAGGAAATGCCCTGTTGGGTCCATCGTTCACTAAGGTCCTAGGTGTCCGGCTCCAGCAAATTCTGGGCCATTGTTTACTGTGGATTCTTGTTTTTCTTTTGCTCTTCAGAACAAGGACAGTGAATATTTAGTCATTCAGGTTGCATAGTCCCCTCACATGACCTCTGTTTATATGGTTTGTGACTAAATTCTGTCTCCTTTTAAACTACCCAAGGTTTTATTTGGATATTTTGCATACACAACGAAGCATGGTTTGAATGGCAGATTCAAATGTAACAATGAGTCTTTGTTGCCTGGAAACAGTGCAGAGCACCAATTATGCAAGCAGTTACAGTTTAGGTGGGGTCTGTATCTATGTGGGTATTGTACGGGTGCCAAGGTGCATGACTTGAGCAGTCTCATTGACCTTTATAATTCAATACTTAATTTGTGTAAGTGCCAAGCCAGCAGCATTTTTCCCCTCTTTTAAAATGTTTATAGTTTGTGTGGTCAAAACTATAAATATTATCTGTTTTCATTTCAGAACACTTATGAAGTGATGCCTCCAAGCACTCCCTAATGGACTTTCAGCTGTCATTTAGCTGGCTCTCTAATTTTAGTAATTTATTATTGCAGCAATTTCCAGTTTTAACTCATTCCGAATTACTGTACAAGTTTGCAGTGCTTGTTTCTACTTGGCCTTGAATGACTCACTACTAAGCTGCTTCTTTGTATGTAGCAGTGCTGAATAACTTGCGTATGAGTTAAAGTATTCACCTTAAAAATGATCTCTGTGCAGGTAATGTAGAATAAATGTATGGCATGAGAGGTGGGAAAGTGAAGATGGGATCTACAGAGATGAAGATTATGGACTGGAACAGAACTAGCTTATGCTTTACTTTGGTTCTGATAGTGGGCTATGCAGAGTTCATTGTGGGTTCTGGAGCCAAGACAACCATCTTAGGAAATAATTGGATCAAAGGTACTGGAACTGTTTTAGAACTAAATATTTAAGAAAATCATGCCAGAAGATTGGGTGTATTTCTGTTTGTATAAGAAAGAGTAAGAGCACATATGTAATGTGTAAACTCCTTTTTTGGTACTTCATCCATTCTTGTACAGTCCAAATGTAATTCCCCTTTTTGACATCATTTAAAAAAAACCTTTTAATATTTTCTGCCCATGTTACCCACTACACTCTGAGGTAGCCTGCTCCAAAGTATCTGCCAATGCATTTCCACAAAGATCTATCAAAAGGTGCGCAAAGGCGAGTCCTCCCCACCCACCCCTTGCCCATGGCTGAGCATTTGCTCAGAATAATTTGTAGATATATTAGGTTGACTTTGAAATTCTCCATAAATTCTGTGACAAATTTGCCTTAATGAATGGCAACTATATCAATGTTACACATATTGCTACACTGCCATAGAAGTAGTCATTACAGCTGATGCAATGAGCACTCCATTTGTATTGCAGATATGCTTCTACATCATTGGTGTCCTATTTTTGTCAGTGATTTGTCTTCACTTCTGCCATGGGCATTTTGGAGCTCTTCTCAGATGAGGTAGCTGCCACTCTGATGTTATCACAGAATCACAGAAACCCCACAGTGCAGATAGAGGCCATTTCGGCCCATCGAGCCTGCACCGACACATATCCCACCCGATCCCCGTAACCCCTACACCAACACATATCCCACCCTATCCCCGTAGCCCCACGTATTTAATCCCCCTAACACTAAGGGTCAATTTTATCATAGCCAATCAACCTAACCTGCACATCTTTGGACTGTGGGAGGAAACCGGAGCACCCGGAGGAAACCCACGCAAACACGGGGAGAATGTGCAAACTCCACACAGACAGTCACCCGAGGCCGGATTCGAACCCGGGTCCCTGGCGCTGTGAGGCAACAGTGCTAACCACTATGCCACCATCGTAGATGTCGAGCGGGTCGCGGGGCCCAGGCCTGCCGTCTGCTGGGGCTGGATATCGGATCGTGGGGGGGGGTGGTAGTGGGTTACTGCGGCCCCCGAGGGTGCAAGGTCTCTTATGGAGACTGTGTCCTCCCGCCCGTCCGGGTATGCAATGTAAGCATACTGGGGGTTGGCGTGGAGGAGGTCGACCCTCTCGACCAGGGGGTCCGTTTTATGGGTCCTCACGTGCCTTCTCAGTAGGACCGGCCCTGGGGACGTCAGCCATGGCGGGTAGCGATGTCCCCGATGTGGACTTCCTTGGGAAGACAAACATTTTCTCATGAGGGGTGGCGTTAGTGGCAGTGCAGAGCAGTGACCGAATAGAGTGGAGCGCATCGGGGAGCACATCCTGCCAGCGGGAGGTTGGAAGGCCCCTAGACATTAAGGCTAGCAGGGCGGCCTTCCAAACTGTCGCATTTTCTCTTTCCACCTGTCCGTTCCCCCGGGGGTTGTAACTGGTGGTCCTGCTTGTGGCAATACCCCTAGTTAGCAGGTACTGACGGAGTTCGTCGCTCATAAACGATGAGCCCCGGTCGCGATGGATATAGCTGGGGAAACCGAACAGGGTGGCATAGTGGTTAGCACTGTTATCATCTATTATTCCTGTGTACCCAAATTGGCAGCTGGGACTTCTCTCTTCTTAGGCAGTCCCTCGGAACCGAGGATGACTTGCTTCCACATTAAAAATGAGTGCGCAGGTGACTGATTAGTCCAATGCGGGACCTACAGTCTCTGTCACAGGTGGGGCAGACAGTGGTTGAAGGGGCGGGTGGGTGGGGTGCTTGGGTTGACGTGTGCTCCTTGCGTTGCCTGCACTTGGCTTCCGCTTGTTGAATCCGTGAATCTTAAAGTATGGTGTTTTCCAATAACTAGACGGAAGCTGTACATTAACAATCAACAGGTGTTTACTGGAGGAGAGTAGTCTAAAGACTGACGGTACAGATGCCTGCTCAAGGCTTATATACAGGTGTGGTCACTGCCGGTACTACAGTATACAGGAGCTGTAAAAGTAGTTCTCTCTTAAAGGTACATACACTACAATTCCTCCCCTTTTAGATTAACAGTACCCATAACATTCAAATAACAGTTAACACTTTAACATGCACATTAAACTGAAATAGTCCATTTATAGATTCAGTCTTTGGGGCGGCTTCCTGATCCTTTCTGGATAGCGCCTTTCCTGAGGTTCTTGTTCTTGGTGCGGAGGCGATTCTGGCCCTCTTTCGTCGGTTAGTTCGTCAGGTTCTGCTGCTACTGTTTCTGGGGTAGATGCTACCAGTATGTCGGGTTCATCCCCAGGTACGCGAGACATGGGGTTGATTCGTTCCTGTGATTCTAGGATCTGGTCGACGTGGTGTCTCACAATGTTCTCCCCGATATCCACTGTGTACATTAGTGGCCCCTGCTGTGTGCATATCGTTCCAGGTTGCCATTTCTCTGTTCGGTAGTCGCGGGCCAAGACTGGTTGTCCTACATTGAAGCTCCTTGTCGGCTTCTCATTGATGTGCTGGAATTGCTTATCCTCAACATTTCTTCGCACGTTTGGCCTGAGCAAATCCAGACAAGATCTCAACCTTCGGTTAAAGAACATCATGGCCGGGGTCTGGTTGGTAACTGCATGTGTCGCATTTCTGTAGGCGAACAGGAAATTGTCCACCTTATGCTGTAGTGGAATGTCATCATTGCACATGGCCCTTATTGCCTTTTTAAAGGTTTGTACGAACCTCTCAGCCAATCCATTTGTGGCTGGATGATACGGGGCGGATGTGTAATGCCTTACCCCATTCCTTCTCATAAATTTCCGAAACTCTTCGGACACAAACTGTGGTCCGTTATCAGAGCAAATCTGCTCTGGCAAGCCGTTCCTGGCAAATATGGTCCGTAGGACTGCAATCATTTTCTCTGTAGTGGTGGAGGACATTTTGATCACCTCAGGCCATTTCGAGTGCGCATCCACTGCTATTAAGAACATTGAGTCCATGACTGGACCAGCAAAATCAATATGCACCCGTTGCCATGGAGAGGAGGGCCACTCCCATGGGTGTAGAGTGGCATGTGGTGGTGCATTTTGGACCTTCTGGCATCCTGAGCAGCTCTTTGTTAGGTCCTCGATTTGTTGATCGATCCCCGGCCACCACACATAAGCCCTAGCAAGGCTTTTCATTTTCACCCCTCCCAGATGGCCTTCGTGAAGCTCATAATAATAATAATAATAATAATCAACTTTCTCCCTTAACTTGGGTGGAATTACCACTCAGGATCCACACATCACTGTCCCCTGGCATACTGACAGCTGTTCTCTTCTGGATGAGAATGCTGGCAACAGTGAGTTGCCATGTGTTGGCCATCCCTTCACCGTCAAATGATATACCCGAGACAGTGTCGGATCATTTCGGGTCTCCTTCTCTATATCCGCGTTAGTTACTGGCAAGCGTTCAATTATCGACGAATAAAATATTTCGATAGGGTCCACTGCTGGTGCTTCCTCCACAGTAGGCAGTGGCAGGCGTGATAGCCCATCAGTGTTTCCATGCTGTTTCGTGCCCTTATACTCTATTTCATATTGGTTCGCCCCTAGAAAAAGGAACCATCTTTGTAGCTGTTGTGCAGTCATCACCGGAACGCCCTTCTTTGGATTAAAGATGGAGACAAGTGGTTGGTGGTCAGTCAGCAAGGTGAACTTCTGCCCATGCAGATAGTGGTTGAATTTTTTTACTCCCCATACTAGGCTAAGGGCCTCCCTGTCAATCTGGGCGTAGTTGTGCTCGGCTGAGGTTAGTGACCGAGACGCAAAGGCTACTGGCCTCTCCAACCCGTCTGGGAATTTGTGCGACAGCACCGCTCCAATACCATAGGGTGATGCATCACACGCCAACCGAATTGGTAGTGCTGGGTTGAAATGGGCCAACACCTCTTTTGATGTGATCAATTCTTTGCACTTCTGGAAAGCTCGTTTACATTTGTCATTCCACTTCCATGGTACCCCCGTTTGCAGTAGGGTGTTCAGTGGGTGTAATACTGTAGACAAATTTGGTAAGAACTTATGGTAGTAGTTCACCAGCCCGAGGAACGACCTCAGTTGTGACACATTTTCCGGTGCTGGAGCCTTGACTACTGCCTCAATCTTTTCAGGGGACTTATGTAACCCCTCTTCATCAATAACGTGGCCACAATACGAGATCTGCTTCTGGAAAAACTCGCACTTGTGGCGATTAGCTCGTAGCCCATATTCCTTTAATCTAGTGAGCACCTTCTCCAGGTTGGCGAGGTGATCACTGTCATTTTCGCCCATGACCAGGATGTCGTCCAAATAACACTGGGTCCCTGGAATCCCTTGCAGGACTTGATCCATTGCCCTTTGCCAAATAGCCGGAGCCGATGCTACCCCGAACACCAGCCGGTTGTATTGGTAGAGACCTTTATGAGTGTTGATCGTGAGGTATTGTTTTGAGGCTTCTTCTACCTCCATTTGCAGGTACGCCTGGGCCGGATCAATCTTAGTGAAGCGTTTACCTCCAGATAGCGAGGCAAAAATATCCTCAATCCGTGGAAGCGGATATTGTACCATGTGAAGGACTGGGTTCACTATCACCTTAAAATCCCCACGGATGCGGACCTTCTTTGGTTCCCCAGGCGTATTACTCAACGACCTCTTCATTACAGGAACGATGGGTGTAGCCCACTCGCTCCAGTCCACTTTGGACAGTACTCCTGAACGTTCCAAACCTTCCAGCTCTGCTTCGACGGCTGGTCGGTCTGGCCTTAAAAAAAAACTTTGGGCTTGCATTTTCCTCTATTTTAATCGTCGCTGCTATGCCTTTTAGTGTTCCAAGTCCCTCCTGGAACACTTCTTGTGCGTCAGTTAGCATTTTTGACAGTCGTCCAGGTGTGACGTCGTCATCCTTTTTGGCCTCAACCTTCAGTGCCTGTATGGAATGCCAATCTAATTGTATCTTCCGGATCCATTCACGTCCTAGTAGTGGTGGTCCTCCATCTGGCAATACATATAGGTCCATTTTGGGTATTTCCTGGCCTTTGTATATCACGTTCACCCTTATTTTCCCTTTGGGGTGGACTTTTTGCCCTGTGTACGTCTTCAAGACAATCTCTGTAGCTTTCAAGGGTATATGTGAGAATAGCCGCTTGTAGTCCCTTCGGTTTATGACTGTTAGGGCTGATCCTGTGTCCAATTCCATTTTCACTTGGACTCCGTCTATCTTGAGCGTGACCCAGATAGTCTGGTGATCCTCCATTTTGATTACCTTATGTAGTTTCAGACAACCCAGCTCCTTGCTTCCGGAGTCTATATCACTTTTCTGTTCGTCTGAACTACTGTCCATCACCTTATGTACCTTTTTGTACTTCTCCTGTGGAGATTTCTTGCTGCTGGTTTTCTTCCCTGACCTGCAGACTTGCTATGTGTCCTGCTTTTCCACACTGTCTGCACACTTGGTCCTTGAACCAACAATCCTTCTGGTCGTGTGTTGTTCTGCCGCAGCGATAACACTTCCCTGCTCCATATGACATTTCATTGGTGCCATATTCTTGCGGTCTCCGTTGTATCTCTGCAGCGCCCCGTGCGGCTGCTTCGTATGATACTGTCATGCTGAAAGCCTTGTCCAGCGTAAGATCCTTTTCTGATAGAAGCCGTTTCTGGGTTCTTTCACTTTGAAGCCCACACACAAACTTGTCCCTTAAAGTATCTGCTAGTCCCATTCCAAACTGGCAGTGTTTCGATAGCTTGCGCAGTTCCATTAAATACTCAGCATTACTTTCGTCTTTATGCTGGTTCCTTTTGTGGAACTTAAATCTTTCTGCTATCAGCAGCCGTGTGGGGTTTAAGTGGTCCTGTAGGATTTCCACTATGCTTTCGAAATCCTTATCCACTGGCTTCTCTGGGGTTATTAGGTTTCGCAGTAAGCCATAAGTTTTTGCACCCATGGAATTCAACAAAACCAGTGCTTTCTTAGCATCTGGCACTTCATTCGCCTTGCAGTACACCTCAATGCGTTCCACATATGTCGCCCAATCTTCGACTTCATTGTTAAACGCAGTGACACTGCCACTCTTCGGCATCCCTGGGTGTGGTTAAACTGTCTAAAATGGCGTCTCCCGTGCTTTCCTTTCTTCCCGCGCTCGCCCTTCTTCTCCACTGCGGCTTCTAAAATGGCGTCTCCCGCGCTCTCCCTTCTTCTCTGCGGCTCAAATGGCGTCTCCCGCGCTTCCTTTCTTCCCCGCGGACGCTGCTCAGCTCTTGAGCCCTGGCTGCGCTCTGCACGTTCTCCTGTGCGCCTCTCTCGTTGCCGCCGCTCGGTCTTGAACCCCGGCTGTGCTTTACCCTCTCTCTTTTTGTTTTCCGTCGACGCCGCTCGGTCTTCAACCCCCCGCTGCACCCTGTGCGCTTTACCCTCTCGCTTACCCCGTCAACGCTGCTCGGCCTTTTCTGTGCCATCGGTCGGCTCCAGCCGCCGCTGTCCGGGAAGGGTCTGTGCTGTACCTGTTGCCAGTCTGTTGCTGGATCGTCGTGGCTGGAGAACCAAGCCCAGCTCTCAACAGCCTCCCCTGCGATGTTCACTCTCTGCCGGATGACTGGGCGGTTGCTCGTGGTCGACGCCCGTGCTTCTGGCCTCGACTTTCTTCCACCGTCCTCCCGGAGCGAATCCTTGAAAGGAAATGCAGAGTTGCAGTTAGATTCGAATCGACCTCGTCGCCACTGTTGAATCCGTGAATCTTAAAGTATGGTGTTTTCCAATAACTAGACGGAGGCTGTACATTAACAATCAACAGGTGTTTACTGGAGGAGAGTAGTCTAAAGACTGACAGTACAGATGCCTGCTCAAGGCTTATATACAGGTGTGGTCACTGCCGGTACTACAGTATACAGGAGCTGTAAAAGTAGTTCTCTCTTAAAGGTACATACACTACACCGCTTGCTCCCGGCGAAGAGACTCGAGGTGTTCGGCGCCTTCCCGGATGCTTCTCCTCCACTTTGTGCGGTCTTGGGCCAGGGATTCCCAGGTGTCGGTGGGGATGTTACACTTTTTCAAGGAGGCTTTGAGGGTGTCCTTGAAGCGTTTCCTCTGCCCACCTGGGGCTCTCTTGCCGTGCCGGAGTTCCGAGTAGAGCGCTTGTTTTGGGAGTCTCGTATCGGGCATGCGGACAATGTGACCCATCCATTGGAGTTGATCAAGCGTGGTCAAAGCTTCGATGCTGGGGATGTTGGCCTGAGCAAGAACACTGACGTTGGTGCGCCTATCCTGCCAATGGATTTGCAGGATCTTGCGGAGGCAGCTTTGGTGGTACCTCCAGTGCTTTGAGGTGCCTGCTGTACATGGTCCATATCTCTGAGGCATACAGCAGGGAGGGTATCACTGCTGCTCTGTAGACCATGAGCTTAGTGCCGGGTTTGAGGGCCTGGTCTTCAAACACTCTCTCTTCCTCAGGCGACCGAATGCTGCACTGGCACACTGAAGGCGGTGTTGGACTTCGTTGTCGACGTCTGCCCTTGTTGACCGTGGGCTCCCGAGGTATGGAAATTGGTCCACGTTGTCCAAGGCCTTGTCGTGGATTTTGATAATCGGGGGGGCAGTACTGTGTGGCAGGGGCAGGTTGGTAGAGGACCTTTGTCTAATCCAGAACACAAAGGATTTTTTTAAAGAAATGCGCTTTGATAAATTTACAAAAATAAGTATTTTAGCACACCTCATAGATCTAAAGAGAGTTGACAGGTGAAATTGTTGTCTCTTAATAGTTAATGAATCACAAATGGGAGAAAATGTCCTGTGTGTTAGGTACAGCAAAAATAAACACATTCTTTATAAATACATTTGTGATTTCTCTACATTTAGAGATATAGGAAATCTTCCCCCAAGGTGTTAAAACAGATCAGCATATAGGAAAAAGCTGGGACTTACCTGGATAATGATATCCAGGTTTCCTTAAGGAGTTGATCCTTGCTGTCAATATCTGACTGCTTTGGCATGGAGAGAGAAACAAATTAGTGGGAAAATCTTTTACCAGCGAGGGGATATATTTTGCCACAAATCATTTTATTATTTAATGTATATGGGTGTGAGTGGAGTATTTTTATTTAAGGTATATGGGTGTGAGTGGAGTATTTTTATTTAAAATACTCTCCTATGCTATCCTCCTTTTAATGACTCCTATTTTCTCTAATTCAGGATATGCTAATCTGTTTTAACACCTTGGGGGAAGATTTCCTATATCTCTAAATGTAGAGAAATCACAAATGCATTTATAAAGAATGTGTTTATTTTTGCTGTACCTAACACACAGGACATTTTCTCCCATTTGTGATTCATTAACTAAAGAGAAGGGGGAGGGGGATCAGCCAGTTGTCGTGGTACATGTAGGTACCAACGATGTAGGTAAAAAGAGGGAGGAGGTCCTACAAGCTGAATTTAGGGAGTTAGGAGCTAAATTGAAAAGTAGGACCTCAAAGGTAGTAATCTCTGGATTGCTACCAGTGCCACGAGCAAATAAGTTTAGAGAGAGTAAGATAGATAAGCTAAATACGTGGCTTGAGCAGTGGTGCAAGGGAGAGGGATTTAAATTCTTGAGGCATTGGAACCAGTTCTTGGGGAGGAGTGACCTGTACCAAGGGGACGGTCTACACCTGAACTGTGAGGGAGCCGATGTCCTCGGGGTAATATTTTCTAGGTCGGTTCGGGAGGATTTAAACTAATTTGGCAGGGGGATGGGAACCTAGGTAGTGGAAAAGAGGGAAGTCATATGAAGTCAGAAATAGATGGTAGAAAGGTGAGAAGCAATAAGCAAAGGAGAGAAACACAAAGGGCCAAACTAATTCATAATGAGAGTGTGAAAAAAGCAAGCCTGAAGGCTTTGTATCTTAATGCTAGAAGCATTAGGAACAAGGTGGATGAATTAGCTGTGGAAATAGAGGTAAACAAGTATGATTTGATTGGGATTACAGAAACGTGGCTGCAGGGTGGGCAAGGCTGGGAACTTAACATCCAGGGATATACAATATTTAGGAAGGATCGGCAAAAAGGTAGGGGAGGTGGGGTAGCATTGCTGGTAAAGGAGGGGATTAATGCAATGGAAAGGAAGGATATTAACTCGGATGAAACGGAATCTGTATGGGTAGAAATGAGAAATAGCAAGGGGAGGAAAACGTTAGTGGGTGTGATATATAGGCCTCCAAATAGTAATATGGAGGTGAGGGAAGGCATAAAAAGGGAAATTAGAGAAGCGTGCGATAAGAGCACAGCTGTCATCATGGGTGACTTTAATTTACATATTGATTGGACTACCCAAATTAGTAAAAATTCTGAGGAGGAGGAATTCCTGGAATGTTTTCGGGACGGTTATCTGGACCAATATGTCGAGGAGCCGACTCGAGATCAGGCCATTTTAGACTGGGTATTGTGCAATGAGAAGGGACTTATCAGCAATCTTCTTGTACGAGGCCCCTTGGGTCAGAGCGATCATAATATGATCGAGCTCTCAGTCGAGATGGAGAGTGAGGAAATTGAATCAGAGACTAAGGTCCAGAACTTAAATAAAGGGAATTACGAGGGTATGAGACGGGAATTGGGTAAGATTGATTGGGTGGTGTTTCTGGGGGGATTGACAGTGGATAGACAATGGCAAGCATTCAAAGATAGAATGGAAGAATTCCAGAACATGTTTATACCGGTTTGGCATAAAAATAAACCTAAAAAGGTGACTCAACCGTGGATAACGAGGGAAATTAGGGACAGCATAAAATCAAAAAAAAGGGCATATCAACTGGCAAAAAAAAGCACCAGACCGGAAGATTGGGGGCAGTACAGGATACAGCAAAAGAGGACAAAGGGATTAATCAGGAAGGGGAAAATAGAATACGAAAGTAAACTTGCAGCAAACATAAAGACAGACTGCAAAAGCTTTTATCGGTATATCAGGAGGAAAAGACTGGTAAAATCCCAAGTCGGTCCCTTGCAGTCCGATTCGGGAGAATATATAATGGAGAATAAGGAAATGGCAGACCAATTAAACTCATACTTTGGTTCTGTATTCACAAAGGAGGACACAAATAACCTCCCAGGAATATCGGCAAACATAGGGACTAATGAGAGGGAGGAGCTGACAGAAATTAGTATTTCTAGGGATATGGTGTTGGGTAAGTTGAGGGGACTGAAGGCCGACAAATCCCCGGGGCCTGATAAACTACATCCTAGGGTACTTAAGGAGGTGGCCCTGGAGATAGCAGATGCTCTAAGGATCATCTTCCGGAACTCCATTGACTCGGGAACAGTACCCGTGGATTGGAGGGTAGCTAATGTTACCCCAATATTTAAAAAGGGGGGTAGAGAGAAAGCAGGGAATTATAGACCAGTAAGCCTTACATCGGTTGTGGGCAAAATGCTAGAGTCCATTATTAAGGATAAAATAGCGGAGCACTTGACAAATGGGGAAAGGATCGGACAGAGTCAACATGGATTTACAAAGGGTAAATCGTGTTTGACTAATCTGCTGGAATTTTTTGAGGAAGTAACTGGTAAAATAGATGGGGGAGAGCCAGTGGATGTGGTGTACCTTGACTTCCAGAAAGCCTTCGATAAGGTTCCACACAAAAGATTATCATGCAAAATTAAGGCTCATGAAATTGGGGGCAAAGTATTAACGTGGATAGAGAACTGGCTGGCGGATAGAAAACAGAGAGTTGGAATAAACGGCTCGTTTTCGGAGTGGCAGGCAGTGACCAGCGGGGTGCCGCAAGGATCTGTCCTGGGACCCCAGCTGTTCACAATATATATAAATGATCTGGATCAGGGAATTGGATACAATATTTCCAAATTCGCTGACGACACTAAACTAGGAGGAGGGGTGGGCTCTGATGAGGATGTCAGGAGGCTACAGTGCGATTTGGACAGGTTGGGGGAATGGGCGGATACGTGGCAGATGCACTATAATGTGGATAAATGCGAGGTTATCCACTTTGGGGGTAAAAACAGGAGGGTAGATTATTATCTAAATGGCAATAGATTGGGAGATGGGGAAGTGCAGAGGGACCTGGGTGTTCTTGTGCACCAGTCACTGAAGGAGAGCATGCAGGTGCAACAGGCGATTAAGAAGGCAAATGGTATGTTGGCCTTCATATCAAGGGGGTTCGAGTATAGGAATAGGGATACCTTACTACAGCTGTACAAGGTGCTGGTGAGACCGCATCTGGAGTATTGTGTACAGTTTTGGTCGCCCCATCTGCGGAAGGATGTTCTTGCCATGGAAAGAGTGCAACGGCGATTCACCAGGCTGATACCTGGAATGGCGGGAATGACCTACGAAGAGAGATTAAATAGTTTGGGCTTGTACTCACTGGAGTTTAGAAGATTGAGAGGGGATCTCATCGAAACATATAAAATTATGGCAGGCCTGGACAGGCTGAATTCAGAGAGAATGTTTCCAATGGCCGGGGAGCACAGAACCAGGGGCCACAGTCTAAAAATAGCGGGCAAATCATTTAAAACAGAGATGAGGAAGAATTTCTTCACTCAAAGAGTGGTGAGCCTGTGGAATTCCCTGCCACAGAGGGCTGTGAAGGCTAATTCAATAAATATTTTCAAGAGAGAATTGGATATATTTCTGAAGGCTAAGGGGATTAAGGGTTACGGAGAAAAGGCGGGGACGGGGTACTGAACTGGTAAGATCAGCCATGATCTCATTGAATGGCGGAGCAGGCTCGAAGGGCCGAATGGCCTACTCCTGTTCCTATCTCTATGAGACAACAATTTCACCTGTCAACTGTCTTTGGATCTATGAGGTGTGCTAAAATATTTATTTTTGTAAATTTAGCAAAGTGCATTTCTTTAAAACCCTTTGTGTTCTGGATTAGTGTATAAAGTGAGCGTTCCATATGTGTGTGGTAAACGGTAACGCTCTGTCAAGTATAGAAAGCTACAGAATTGTATTAACAATTAGAATACTGCACAAGTTCATTATCTTTTCCTTTTTCTTAACTCGAGTGAACTTATACTTTACTTGTGTTTTAGTACAGAGGATAATGAGGGGACATTTTTGAGATTTTAACCACGTCAGTGAAGGGAATTACAGTTACTGTAAATTTGCATTTCAAACAAAAGCTAGCATGAGAAAATACATGGGGTATATTTGTCTTTAAATTGTCAATTTGTGAGTTTTGAATATTAACATCTGTCTGACACAGCAACTGAGTTGTGAGAGGATGGCAGGCATCTAGCTGAAGAACATTTCAAGATGCAGTTTAGAATTATTTTTTAAATTTTGTTAGCCATCTCTTTCTTTCCTGTTACTGGGGGGGGCGGGGGGAGGGGGTGGGGGAAGAGGAGAGGGTGAGGATCAGGGGCTGGGAGCAACACTGGGAGGGTTGGAGGAGAAGAGGCGGGGAGAGACCTCGTGGGGGAATGGGAGGCCTGGCAGGGGCACAATCGGAGGCCTCGTGGGAGGGGTCTCCGATCGCGGGGGGTGGGTTAGGCATGGATGCTGGCTTCAGGAGGTACGTGTAAAGGCACTTGCCTCCTGGATGCAGCAGTCCTCGCCTTCCATTAGCTGGCGGGTTTCAGGAGGCATGCAAAACCCGACTAACGTTAAATACAAAATGGAGGTTAAAACAAAGGCTTCCATCCTCATCATTATAATATTTAAATAGATGCCCCACCTCCTGGCAGCCGGTTGGCTGCCCGCTCCCGTCCCACCTCCGTTAAAACCGGAAGTGAGCGGGTTCGGGTCGGGATTCTGATTTTTAACAATTTAACTTCCCACACGCCCCCAACCCACCTGTTTTTAGGTTAAAATTCCCCCCCATGATGATTGGATTGGATTGGATTGAATTGAATTGAATGGAATGAAATGGTTAGACCTATCAATCTGTTGAAAACTTCAATCAAACTGTGATGGCAGGAAATTATCACTCTTGCCCAGGCAGCTTTAGGGATGCTGCTTTGAACAGACTGGCACAAATGGGTTTGCACTTTGGTTTGTCAGCAACAAACTACAGACACTTATTGATGCCTATGGCATACCAGACCATAATGGTCTGCAGCTTGAAAATCAGCTAGTAGTAAACAATTTTAATCCTACATGTAATGTTCAGCAAAGGAATAAATAATAAACCATAGACAAAAATGCTTTTTTGTCACACGCAATGGGCGAAATTAACACCGAAACTGTCAAACTCTCTACTTGTTACAGATCATCAAGTCTGGTAACTAACTCTGAATAATTGATTGAAGTTAGATTCAGATCTGCCTTCAGAGATTTGTGGAGGAGGGGGAAGCAGCATAATTATCCAAATATTTCAGAATACCGTAGCCCCAGAAGGGTTACTTTTAGTGAACGTCATTACTTTGCCTTATATGAGAAATGCTGCTCGGCTGCTAAGATTCCAGTATTTTTATGGGCTTTGTTGAAGTGTACCGTAAACTTCCTTTTTATTAGGAGCCAGAAGAGCAAGCAGCTGGAGGCTGTAGCCAACAAGTTTCACCATGGCTGTTTGGGGTACAGATAGACTTGGGGAAATTTCTCCAGTGGGCTATCAATCAGCATGCCTATATATATATCCCATAACCTGATGCGAACTCCAGCAACCCAGGTTCAACAAGTGGTTGTTAATGCTGAGTGGCAGCTTCAACGCACAGACTGTTTGGGGGAGCTGAGCAGCAAGGAGAAAGCAACACGTGAAACATCCACTCTGCCACTCCATGCTGACTTTTCTGGATTGTTCCAGAATTTAGAAGCACAGCTGCATGGGTGTCATTCTAAGGAACATCTTAAAATATATTGTGATGACGACAAAATTGGACACAGTAACAAGTATGACATGCTAATACAGTGCATTAACATGCCAATATATTGTGTCACAGTGTTAGAATGCCGACCTTTGCTATTGTTCCCCGAAAGGTGCTTACCGACCTTTAGCTGTGACATCATGGAAATGCTGATGGGAGAACAAGGACAGAGGGCTTGGCACCAGCTCACTAGTAAGAGTAGCACTGGTTGTGATTTGAGAGTAGGCCATCTCCAGGGCAGTTAGTTGGGTAAACTAGAATGGGAAAGAAGACAGAAAAAAACCCAAGTCATTTTCTTTTTAAATAAACTGTAGTTGGGGATCAGGAGCAGAAATAGTCGTCTTTACAAATGGTGTTCACCTTGGCTTTGCTCTCCCATTATGACAGTTCCATTTTTTTTAAATTGTGAACGCCACTAAGTTTTAACCCAAAAGCCTTTGAGTGTTGAATTGTTTTTCTGTTGACTCATAACGAGCATTTTTTTTAACTTGTTTTTTTCCCTCCCAGAGGACTGTTCATTACCATTCACGACAAGGGCCACATTGCTACAATGTTGAACTCTTGGCCAGAAGAAGATATAAAGGTAGGCTTATTTAGATTTCTGTTCTTGTTGTATAGTGACTACAGACATGACTGTTTAAATATGACTGATGCACGGTCAGAATGCAGTGATTAATAATATTCACGCAGATGTGGTATTCTTAAACCACAAAAACTTTTTGGTGACTCCCAGCCACCATCTTTTTTCCAGTATGTTACAGTGTAATTAATGCCTTTTACTTGGGAGCTTTCCTGCGTAGGTTTTGTGGTTACAATTCAATAATGGCAATTCATGGCACTATTCGAAGAGGAGCAAGGAGTTTTCTTATGTTTCCAGCCAACAGCAAAATGGTCTAAAAAATAGATTAACTGATCATTCATCTCATTTGTTCACGCACTGAACAATTAGCTGCTGTGTCTACCTACATAACAGTGACAGCACTTAGTAATGTATGGGATGCAAAGTGCTACAGAGCATGTTGAGGATGTCATAAGGTGCTACAAGTTTTTGACTCATTTTTTCTGTTATTTTTGTTTTTCTCTTTGATTCTTCATTCTAATTTTAGGTTCATCTATTCTTTTACTTCTCTTTTCTCTCCATTTGTTTCTCTTTTGCTCTTTTTTTCTCGTTTCTTCATTCTCTTTTTCTCTTTCTCATTTTTGTTCTTTGTCCTTTTACTTTTTCCTGGGTTTATTTGCAATTTAGAATCATAACGCTGGAAGATTGCCTTTGTGTTTTTCTTGACACAGTTAGGTTTGAAATGAGATCCAATGGAATTAGTTTTCAGTGAAAAACTCTTCCTATTTTACTGGGTTCAATTACTTCCCCCTCCCCTGCCCTCCACCCCCATATAACATTAAACATTACACCATTCAGTGGTGCTCCTTATACTATAGTTTACACAGCCTTTCAGAAAACCTTTTTAACTAAGCTCTACATGAGAGACTTTTAATTAACTAAAAGCTGTGGAAATTCACAGTAGATAAGTTGGTTAAAGGCTAAAATAAAATGATGATGTGTGGTGTAATATCAGAATTGGGAGGGGTGAGAAGGAGTTGTTGAGACGAGCACTGCATGTGTCAATGCTTGGAACCATATTTTTCTAATTTACCTAAATGATCTAAACACTGAAACCCATTGTCAACTTGTCAAATTTACAGACACTGAAATGGGGAGAGCAGCAGTTAGTCATTTACAGAAGGATTTGGATCTGTTATACAATTGGGTGGACAATTCCATGTTGGGAGAAAAAATGTGTGACGTGGGTTTAAAATGAATTGAATGAGCACATGGAGAGTTGGTAAAGATGTTAGCAGTAGTAGGCAGGCAGGTTACTGTTGTCTAGACAATACAGCAAAAGAGTTTCAAAAAAGCTAATACTGTAGAATGGTTGCCAGAACAATGGACTGCAATTATACACAGGCTATGTTAAAGACTTCATTCAAACAACAGTTCAATACTAGACTAGAAGACTAGAGGGTTAGCATTCATAGGGTCAAATGGCTATTTTTCATCCTCAACTATTGTTTTTTTTCCCACACTTCATTCTTGGCAGTTTTACTGAAATGCCCCAGATTACAGCTGACTTTCGTTGGTTTTTAATTCCTTGCACAAACATGAGTGCTCAACAAGCTATAACACAGAATACGTTGTTTATGAAGCTCTTGGTTGCTTACTTGCATTATCGGAACATAGTGCTATAAATAACTAGGGTTCTTGCAACTGAAGAAATTGACTAATCAATTGTTACAATAATGACTTGGTGTTTCAGCACTTGAAACAAAATCTCACATCCAAAGTTAATTTTTGATCATTATTACTGAATTCCAAGGCTGGTGTAAACAAAAGAACACAATGCAATTAGAGCTAAACATGTGCAAGAACAACTAATTTTAATTGGCTTCCTGTTGGGCCTCCCCTGAACTTCAAATAAATCCAGTAACATCGAAGTGCACAGATGCTGATTAAAAAAAACTGGCAGCAGGCAAAAAGGGGACGACAGACTCTACTGAAAGTTGTCTCCGCATTTGCAAGACTCAATCAAATCAATCAAAAGTGAAAGGAGGAGAAAAAATGATTTGTTAACCTTATATGTAGAAAGGTTAAGGAGTCCACTGGGATGAATATAAAAGCATGCAGAAACAAGTTAAAAAGGCGATGAGAGGATCTAGAAAAAACATTGCTGCAGGCACAAAACACAACAGGGAGAAATTCTTTATATTCAGAGATGGTGCGAGAACTCTAAAAGGTGCTAATGGGCGATAAGTGTGAATGGGTATAATATAGTTAATGTTCTGAATAATTGCTTCTCTACATTATTCATTGGGGAAGACATGAGCAACATGCCTCCCTACATAGCAATAATCTAAGTAAAATTATTGGCCCTGAAATTGCGGTCTCCCTGATGGCGTACTCTTGGAGTAATCCATTTGAAAGGCCCCGCAACTTCCAGGTTTCCGCATGCGCGAAATCTGGAACTTGAGATCTGTCACAGTATGGAAACTCAGTATTGCTGGCGCAGAGTTGGGCTATTTGCCCAGCAATTGCCCACAGAACTCTTACGGCTGGTAAAAGCAGGCATAGGGTCTGCTTTCATCGGTGTAACCCTTAAATTAAACATTTAAAAATCTAAAATTATGCACATACACTTTAAATGAGTTTATGCAAATATTGGCCTGGATTAAGATGTTTAAAATTATTTAGCAAAAAATAAATTTTTTATTGAGGTTGGTGCAATAAAAGGAGTTATGAATAAAATTGTAATTCAGTACATTTATAATCATTAGAATTCTGTAAATGGTATAATTATTTGGGGATTCCATTGCATATTATTAGGGGATTCCCTCCTAAATGATTGTAATGGAATTCTCCTTTCTCATTGGAAGACCGGGCCCACGTGATCCCAGGGACGCTTCCGAACTGCCTGCATCCCTGGGCCTTTATGCTGCCATATGCCTGCAGGCCCAAAACCGCGACTCTATGCAGCCTGGGTGCCTGGAGGTAGGTTCGTAAAGGTTTCGTGGGTCAGAGGCGTTCTCCAGAGGTACACTTCAACCACAATTTCTAGCCCAATAACTTCAACATAAATGAGATGGAAGTCCTAGACTGAAAGGGCTCAAAATAAATAGATCCCTAGGGATGAATAGTACTTATCTCAAAATACTAAGAAACAAGATGAGATTTGTGAAACATTTAACAGTTAGTACAAAGCAATTGATGAACACTGGGGAGATCCTGATTGATTTGAAGCAGGCTATATTGATAAAGGGTGGCAAAACAGACCGCAGCAACCACAGCTTTGTATCAGTAAATTAATGAAATGGGGATAAATTTAAGGGTTACTGGTAGAAAATAACCTGCTTAACAGAGGCCAACATGGATTCAAAAAGGATAAGATGCTACTTGACCACCTCCTTGGCTTTTTTAAGGAGATACGAGTGCATATAACGTGGTGTAACTTGGCTTCCAAAAAGCATTTGATAAAGTTCCACATGAAAGGCTACTGTTTAATCTTAAAGTGGTGAGGATTTAGGGTGAAGCCTGCTAATAATAGGAAATTGGTTGAAGAGTGGGAAGAAGCAGGTACGTAGTAGAAGAGTTATGTTGGGGGGATGGGTGGGAGTGCCTCAGATCTTTCTAATTTACATAATGACTTGATTCAGAAGCACAATGTAAAATGGTCAAACTTACAGATAGTGCAAAGTCAGGAGGGGCAGTTGAATCTGAGGCGGCAGCTCAGGAACTACAAAATTTAGATTAAAATCTGTAAATGAGTAGAACAATGGCAGATGGAATTTAACAGGGTCAAATGCAAAGCACGGCACGTAAGAAAACAGTCGCACGAGTACTCAGTGAAAGGTATCAAAATAGTTGAGGATGAAGTTGTGGGAGATCTAAGGATTTTTGTAGATATGGAGTTCAACATGTCCAAATACTCTTGTATTATGTAACTGAAACAGTAGAGTAATCCTGCTCAAATTATACAGGGCTCTGGTCAGACTGCACTGTGTACTGTATTCATCTCTGGTCACTGAGACATGCGGGAGACATTCGAGCTCTGGAGTTGGTTCACTAAATTGTGACTTTACAGGCTTGAAATGAAGGCGCTCAGAGTTAACCTTAGATAGATTTGCAAGATTATAAATGGGATAGAAGATAGATCCAGAAAACTCTTTCTAACTAAATTTTGACAGTACATGGGATACACAGGCTTAAACTAGTACAAGCAAAATTTAGGACTGATGTGAGAAAAGTTTTTTTTTACAGCAAATGTGATCAACACATGGAATAGATTTCTCAGTATGGTGATGGAAGCAAAAACTCTGGAACCTTTTAAGAACCAGTTGGATACCATGATAAGAGCAGGGGTGGGGGGAGGGAAGAAATTGTCGAATCTTTCTGGATTCATGAATTTAGACAAGCCAGATGGCCTTCCTCATCTCTTATCTATCTTCTAATCAAGTGTATTTAGACTGGTCCTTATTTGCTCATGTTAATCGAACCACGTGCATCTCAATGAAGCTGATTTCTTTAAAAGGCAGTTGTATAAAGTTGATGACCCCTAGATATGCTGCTTTCTTAACTATAAGTTGTTTTAGTGCCTGTTCCATTTTTTTGTCCCTGGCCTGTGCCATAAACAGTGTAAAAAATAAGTTGAAATCTCATTAAGACCTTTAAGCAAAAACTACAATGGAGGAAAGAACATGCTGCCCAATAAAGAACATGATGACCGTGGCAAATAAAATCAGTTGAATAATTATGTTGGGTTGTTTTTCATGTGTTTGGTGTATTTTGTGTACCTTTCTGGACAACAGGTCATGCTGAAGCTCCTGTTCCCTGCTTTAGCTTGGTGTTGGTTAAATGTCCCCTTTGCCTAATTTTATTTTGGGTACCAGTCAGAGTAATTTGATGATGTTTTACTCTGAAGCTAAGTAATCTGCTCTAAAACTGGGCATGGAAACAGGGTGCAGAGAACTCAGACTTTCCACTGGTATAGTTTAATAGGAGGGTTTACAGTTCAATCAGAGGGTCTACATAGAACACATGAAAAATCCATGCTGAAAAAGTGGCTAAGCCAAATGTGTCAAATCATTACTCACTGGTGTTGGGCAAGGATTATCTTGTAATACAGGCACACATACAAGTTTGATCTAAAACCTTTTTTTTTCTTTTATAAAATTTCCTCTATGAATTTACTATAGTTAGCTTGGTTTTTAAGGGTCGTCTGACTCAGTTGGCAGTACTCCTCATCTCTGCATTAGAAGTTCATGGGTGGTCATGGGTTCAAACCCCACTCTAGAACTTGAGCTCATAATTGAGGCAAATATTTAGTACAATACTGAGGGAATGTTGCATTTTCAGAGATGCCATTGTTTGAATAAAACATCAGAGGCCTCATCTTCCTGTTCCAGTGATTCAGATGGAGGGTAAAGCTCCCAGTGCACAGTGGAAGTCTTACAATGCCCTAACTGTCATTCTTTCCTCACCCAACACCTTATTAACCGGACATTCATCTTTTTACTGTTTGTGGGACCTTGGTAGGTGCAAAATGGCTGCTGTGTTTACTCTTGTAAGAACAGTAATTCCGCAATAGAATGTTTTGGAGAGATATAATGGGGCACTATATTGTTGTAAGTTCCTTAATCATTTTGTGATGTCTTTATCTGTATAAGGAACCATGGTCAATGAAGAAAGACCATCTGAAGAAGCATTAATCAAAAGTCTATTCCTGAATATTGCTTTGCCAAACATTTTCATGATACTCCCTTAACAAGTTAGCAGTGACTTCACATCATAAGCAAATCTATTACAAAATCCTTCTGATTGTGGAGCAATAAAATATTGCATACCAGTTGCTAAAATAATGATCAAGTATCTCTCTCTTAGCGAGTCAATGTCTTGAACTTAAGCAAAACAGATATTCACTTGGTTCAGATGTCTTCATAGAGATCATCAGCTGTTTTTTAAGCCAGTGTTTAGACCTGGACTGAAAATTAAAAGAACTAGCTTATACTGAATTTTATTTTAACATTTTCTAAGGCCATTGTTGTAACTGACGGTGAACGTATCCTTGGACTTGGGGATCTTGGAAGTTATGGAATGGGAATTCCAGTGGGAAAACTAGCTCTCTACACAGCCTGTGGTGGTGTAAAACCACAGCATTGCCTCCCTGTGCTTCTGGATGTCGGTACAGACAATGAGGTATGTTATTTAAATAATTTTAATGATTTTTTAAAAAAAAATTGTGTCCACAGTTTATTAGTACAATGAAACATTAAAGAAAGGAATTTTTGAAAATTCTCAGGTCTTTTGAGATTTGAGTCCCACAAAGCAAGTAATGTTCTTTACAAACCTGAAGTATCAGCAAATATACAACTGAGTAAAATGTCAACTGCATATGCAGCTGAGGCAGATAAAATCCTGTCATTACTCACACTCCATTCTGAGTTGTCTGCAGTGATTAGTACATGTTATTTACACTCTTTTTAAATGAGTTTACTGAATTCCTATAAATAATTAATGTCATAATATGGAAAGGGAGGATAACGATCATTGGTACACAGCATGCTATTTTGAAGTTCAACAGACTGATTGCAGCAAAGTTAATTGTGATTTTAAATTGTTTGATTAAAAAGCATATTTTGAACAGACATTATTGTCAGGATAGAGCAGAAATGCTGCCCTTGTCAGAAAGCATACTGGGCCTGGTCTCTGTTCTGATATTGCTGACCATGTTAAATAGATGCATTATTGAGTGGTAACAGATTGATGTGGGCAAGGTTGTACGCATGAAATTTAAAATTATACACTTAATTACAGATCCTGGCTTCTTTCTGCCACACACCAACTAAGCAGATTAATTTGGGCTAAGCTGCTTTTCATCCATTATAACAACAGCTTGCATTCATATGGCATTTTTAAGACAGAAAAATGTCCCAAGTTACTTCAGAGGCATGAGGGCAAAAATGGGTGCTGAGCCAAAGGAAGGAAATATTAGGAGGGGTGACCAAAAGTTTAGTCAAAGAAGTGGGCTTTATGGAGTGTTTAAAGCAGGAGAGGGAGGTAGAGAGAGAGGGGTTTAGGGAGGGAATTCCAGAGAATGGCAAAGGGAGAAGGGATGTATGAGAGACCAGAGTCAGAGGAACAGGGAGGTTGGAGTGAAGTGGGTGTGCAAGGCTGGGGAAGGTTAAAGATATGGAGGGGCGAGACCATGGAAGGATTTGAATAGGAGAGCACGAGAGTAATCGAGGCTAAAGTGACTAAGGCATGCATGAGAGTTTCAGCAGTAGAGGGAGTGAGGAAGAGGCAGAGGCAAGTGATGTTACGGAGATGGAAGTGAGTGATGGAGGATATGGGGTTGTGAAACATAGCATAAGGACAAATAGAACACTGAGGTTGTGAACATAAATGGGGTAGAAAATATGGCTTAAACATGCTGTCCTGTTTGTAATATCAGACTGTTCACCACAGCAACTTGCATTTATATAGCGCCTTTAACATCGTGAGACATCCCAAGGTGCTTCACAGGAGTATTATCAAACAAAATTTGACACCAAGCCACATCATGAGATATTAGGACAGGTGACCAAAAGCTTGATCAAAGCGGTAGGTTTTTGGGAGCATCTTAAAGGAGGAGAGAAAGGCACAGAGGCTTAAGGAGGGAATTCCAGCACCAGGCAGCTGAAGGCACGGCTGCCAATGGTGGAGCGAGTAAAATCGGGGATGCGCAAGAGGCCAGAGATCTGAGGGCTAGAGGAGGTTAGAGATCGGGAGGGGCGAGGCCATGGAAAGATTTGAAAATGAGGATGGGAATTTTTTAATCGAGGCGTTGTCAGGCCGGGAGCCAATGTAGGTCAGCGAGCGCAGGGGTGATGGGTGAACGGGACTTTGTGCGAGTTAGAATATGGATAGCAGAGTTTTGGATGAGTTTAAGTTTATGGAGGGTGGAAGATGAGAGGCTAGCCAGGAGAGCATTGGAATAATCAAGTCTACAGGTAACAGAGGCATGGAAGAGAGTTTCAGCAGCAGATGAGCTGAAGCAGGGGTGGAGACGGACGATGTTACGTAGGTGGAAGTAGGTGGTCTTGGTGATGAAGCAGATATGTGGTCAGAAGCTCACCTCAGTCACATAAGACGGCAAGGTTGGGAATAGTCTGGTGCAGACTCGGACAGTGACCATGGAGAGGGAGGAAATCTCTGCTGATCCAGGACTGGATGTCAGACAAGCAACGTGACAAATTGGAGGCAGTGGAGGGGTCAAGAGAGGTGGTGGTGAGCTAGGTTTTGTCAGCGTACATATAGAACCTGACGTATTTTTGGATGATGTCGCCAAGGGGCAGCATGTAGATGAGAAATAGGAGGGGGCCAAGGGTAGATCCTTGGAGGACTCGAGAGGTAATTGTGCAGGAGCGGGAAGAGAAGCCATCGAAGGTGATTCTCTGGCTATGACTGGATAGATAGGAATGGAACCAGACGAGTACAGCCCCACCCAGCTGGACAACGGAGGAGAAGCATTGGAGGAAGATGATATAGTCAAACGTGTCAAAGGCTGCAGACAGGCGAGAAGGATGAGGAAGGATAGTTTACCACAGTCATTGTCACATAGGATGTTATTTGTGACTTTGATAAGGGCGGTAGGAGTGGAAACCTGAATAGAGGGGTTCAAACATGGAGATGTGGGAAAGATGGGCACGGACTTGGGAGGCAACAATACGTTCAAGGACTTTGAAGAGGAAAGCGAGGTTGGAGATGGGGCGGAAGTTTGCAAGGGCAGAGGTGTCAAGGATGGGCGTTTTGAGGAGAGGGGTGATAACAGCAGGTTTGAAGGGGATGGGGACAGTACGCGAGGAGAGAGAACCGTTAACAATATCAGCTAACATGGGGGCCAGGAAGGGAAGTTGGGTGATCAGCAGTTTGGTGGGAATAGGGTCGAGGGAGCAGGAGGTGGTACTCATAGAGAAGCTGAGCTCAGAGAAGGCATGAGGGGAAGTGGAAGAGAAACTAGAGAAGGGTGCGAGTTCAGGGCTAGAGCAGGGGGAAACCTCAGACAAAGTATGGCTTGGTGGGCTAGGGGAAGGGAGGGAAGCAGAAGCAGCAGAACGGATGGTCTCAATCTTACTGACAAAAGTCCCTGAGCTCCTCGCACTTGTTTGTATGTGAGGGTGGACGAGGCAGGGGAGAGGGGTTTAAGAAGATGATTTGTAGTGGAAAAGAGAAGCCGAGGGTTATCTTTGCATTCCAGGATGATCCTGGAATAGTGAGCAATTTTGGCAGAGGGGAGCAGGACTCAATGGTGCTTTATGTGGTCCAGCCAGATCTGGCAATGAATGGCAAAATCAGTTGTTCATCATAAACGTTCAAGTCTGCGTCCCTTGGACTTAAGGGAGAAGAGCTGAGGGCCATATTGGGGAGCGACCTGGGTGAGAGAGAGTAATGGTTTTAGTGGGACAAGAGCATCAATGTGGAGGTGAGGGTGTGATTGAGCAGAACAGTAGCTGCAGAAATGTCATGGTGAATGGAGGGGCATAGGCTAGACAGTTGGGAATTTGAAAGTGCTTTTGTAAGTGATTTGCGGGAGAGTTTTTTCGAGGGACAGACACAGAAGGAAGTGGGGTTGAAAGAGGGAAGGGGGATGTGAGTGGAATGGGATACACAAAGTGATCAGAGATGGCCTTATCTATGATTGACACAATGGGAATAGAGAGGCCACATGAGATGGTAAGGTCAAGGGGCTAGTCGTGATTATGGGTAGAGGAGTTTATCTGGAGGGAGGATAGGAGGGCAGTGAACTCCGAGGAGAGAAGGCACGATGAGTTGAGATGGAGGTTGAAATCACCGAGGATGCGAAGTCATTTGGTGCAGAGGATGAGGAAGGAAAGCAGTGAAGATATCTCGGTGAGAAACTTGGCATGGTACAACTCGCTAGTTCCAGCTTGGGGTGCCAACCACTGCAAATACAGTGCCAAGCTCCATTGCAACCCCACTCCATGAAGGGGAGCAATGTAAAGGAAGAGCTCGGCAAGATCTCTTGGTACAACAAATCAGCTTTTGAAACTTCAGAACAGACAAACCAATAGCTGATTGACAATTAGATCTTTTTCAGATATTGCATTTGGTTACTCGTGGAGCTAAAATTGTACATGACAGGGTATAAAAAAATTGGGGTGGTGGGGGTGCAGTGGGAGAAAGATGTACTATATCAAAAAGAATGCAGTTATGTCTTGAATAGCCCACAAGCTAGCCACTGCAGTGCCTGTCTTATTTTTCTTTAACAGAAAAAATATGACTAATGTCCACAACTCACTCCTTCCTCACGCTTACCCTTTAGTCCCTGCCACTTCCCTCCCCATCCTACCTCTCCCTATTTCACTGTCTGTTCTATCCTTGGTTTTCTCCTCCTTCCATATCCTCTTGTCTAAAACACTGTCTCTTGCTCTCTCTTGGGTATCCTTGTTCCATCTCCCCTCTCCGCGAGTCACTTACATAGTTGTCATCATTGGAAATGTTAGGAGTGAGATTTATAAACAGAGTAAGACCGATTGCAAATCCATTCAAACACTTGGTGTTGTAGGGGACTTTCAGTTTGAGTTGTAACGAAATAGGTTATATTTTTCAATTAAGTTGATGCAGTATCGTTTCAAATGAATGAAATTTGACGGCCTTTACTGCTTTCACTGTTTTCCTTCCTGCTTTCCTGTGATCATTTTTATCTCTACATGGTTTATTCTCCACAAAAGAAACCTGTCTTGCTCCCTTTTGAAAAACACAAGATACATGGGAAAGGCAAGCAGGCAGTATCCGTTCTTTAGATTTTTACCTAATTAGCACGGAAGAGATTTTTTGTAAGTTATCGTATCAATTTAGCAATTAAAGTTCAGGATACAAATGGCTAATTGCCACAACTCCAGTATAGCTTTCTGACTTGATAGCGAAAATCTTGGTGCCACGCCAAGCAAAGGGTGGCTAGGAGTTTAATGGGCTCTCCCAAAGGGAAATGGGTTATCCATAAAATTGTTATCCATATCCGTTTGAGACATTGGGAAGGGTCATTGGCACATTCCAACACCTCCTAGTAATATTCACCTTTGTAATGTGGGGTTGGTTTCTTTTGCTGAGCCCAGTACAGGAAACTCTTTTTTATCCGGCACTGATGGGACCGTCGTGGAGCCGGCTGATCAAAAAATCCGGATTACAGAGAGGTATACTTAAAGGCACGAGAGCCCCGTACACAGCCACAGATCCAGGTGTCCCTATTGCATGGCAACAGGTGCAGGAACCCCGGTTACACGGCCACAGATCCAGGAACCCCGGTTACACAGCCACTAATATGAAGTAAAACTTACCTGAACCTACTCCTGAATTTTGCCGGTTAACAGAGCTTTCTGGTTATTTAGGTGCCGGTAAAAAGAGAGTTTCCTGTAGTTGGCTCAGCTGTGATAGTTGCCATCGACAAGATCGGTGAAGAAACTGGCATAAATTCTGGTGTATTTTTGGAGTCAGTGGAATCGAGGAAATTCTGGCCCATTAAATTATTAAAGAAGAATAAATGCTGGCACCACTTGGGTTAAGTTTTTTATTTTAAAGGATGAGGATATTAGATTTCATTTTAATAAATTAACTCGCTTTCCCACATCACAGTTCTGGGATTTACTGGACTGAATGCAGTTTGAGTCATAACAACTTTTCAGGGGCCATGTGCTTTCCTTAACACATGGAGAGTTAATTGCTTCCAGGGAGTTCAGTTTTATTTTTCTGACCAGATTCATAGGAATAATAGATCATAATTTCAATCTGTTAACAAGCACTATGAGAAATATCATACAACTACAATGGTAATGTTTTTGTCAATTTTAATTTATTTTTCAGTTTTATGCACACACATATTCTTCCATTTGTATTGAGATAGGAATTTGTTCCTTTTGAGTGTAAAGTTGGTATCTGTTGGTGGATTATTTAACATGAGGAAAAATTCATCTCTAACAGAACCTACAATGAGAGAGATAATTCATCTGAAATACTGAATATATTAACTTAAGTCAGGTCTGCTGGACAGTGCATAAAGTACGTTCAGGGGGTTATACATACACAGGGTGCCTTTAATAAATTGGCTACTGAGTATGCACAATGTAATTGCATCATAACATCATCATCAGATGATATGATGTGCAAAATGTTCTAGACTTTTTTCAGCACATTGGCCCTGATTTTGCTGTGCCAATAACGGCGAGGCTGTTGGCACTCGCCATTGTTACCGGGTAAAATGACTGCAACTTCTGGTGTCCACACATGCACAGTTAAACATGGAAATCTGGAAGTTGCTGTCAGTGATACCCGGCTCCTCCATAGGCTGCGCTGTTGCAGTCTTCGCCGATGGAATCTGCATAGAGATCACTGTAATGGCATGAACTTAGGGTAATTATCCACTGGTCTCGCACTAAAGACAGATAAAAAATTTAGGGCTTGTACAGTCAGGAGTAACTGCGTTTTTAACGGCATAATAAGTGATGATTACTGCTGGACAACCTCTCTGGTCCTGAAAAAATAATTTTAAAAGTTTAGAGTCTCATTCCCTCAGGGAAAAAAAAAAAAAATTTTTGCAGATTTTTAAAATAAAATGGTTTTTTTTTAGTGTTTCTGTTTTTCTCTTCTGTCTCTTTCTTAATCCCATGCATATGTCCCGGTCTTTATTTAGCTTCCTGTATAATGTAATTTATAGTTCCTGTTTTTTACTTCCTGCTTTGCAGTCCACATGTCTCAGTGAAGATTCTTCAATCTGATTGGTTGAAGACCTTCCCTGCTGCTTTCCCTGCTCACAGACGCCACAGATCCCCTGTGGAGAGCGGCGCACTGGATCAGATGCCTGAAAACTAGAAATTTCAGCTGACGAGCCCTTAAAAGGTCTCTGGGCAACAACGCGAGGTGAACGGCAAAAGCCGTTCCTTTGCCGCTCACAGCAGGAGCCGAGCTATTATATTATGATATCATCATGGGGGGAGTACGAATGATGATGTCATGACATAATGTGGTGTCACCAGGACTTGTTCTGATTTGTTTTGCATATCATGTAGCTGACAATTCAGTGCTTTTAATAACCTGAGTTACATTGAAGGAGGGGACTAACATCCAGTGAAAAACAGGTCTTTCAGACTGCCAGTTGAACAAAATCTAGTAGTTTGATTTCCATCTGGCTGCTAGCTGTAGGTGAAAGTCAATATAAAAGCAGCCTAACTCTGGAGCTTGTAGATGGTGTGGTTTGGATTTTTCCGTCTTTCACAGTACAAAAAGCATCAGATCTTCATGGGTAGAGAGATATTTAAGATTACATTTCTGTATACCCATTCGAACGGCTGCAAATTTATGGGGATGATGTGCTGATATAGTCGACTTGTCATTAAATTCTAGTTGTGCTCTTTACATGATCATTCATTCCTAGCTCTAGATCTGTTTGTTTATAGTACCATTTTGTCTGTCCTGACCTGCATAAATCTACAACAGATATTAATTGTACTAAAAGTGAATTTAAAGCAGTGTTGGCCCGAGTGGTCTGGAGTTTCCGCTCGATGGCACTGGTCTGGAGTTTCCGCTCGATGGCACTGGTCTGGAGTTTCCGCTCGATGTCGCTGGTTTTTTCAGCGCAATTTGGCCTAACTCGGCGTAACCAGCACAAAAGATCGCGGAATGTTAAGCGCAATTTGCGTTCAGCACAACTCTAGTTTCCGCGATCTTTTGCGCTAGCTTTTAAAACATCGTGCTGGAAGCAGGCCCTGCCCATAAAACTGACCACACCCCCAGGGGAGTTTCCACCAATTGCGCTCATTTGCAGGCCGTCAGGGAGGCTTTAAAAATTAAGCTGGTTCTTTTGGGCGCAAGGACACTAATAGGTGCATTTTAAAAGCTTTCAAATGAGATTTTTGTTTTAATTTACTAAGAAACTGACTAATATACCCCAATATAACTAGAAAATAGTTTTTTTTTAAAGTGAATTTCAGTCATTTAAAATCGGGTTACTCAGTTGGTGGCTTGACACTGATTTAAAAATGTTTATTTTTTGTGATGAACCTATTTTCAGCTGTTTTAATCAAACTTCACCAAGTTACCACTTAGGAATATAGGAAGGAAAATGTTTTAAAGCAAAATTTAAAAAAAGAATTGCGTTTTAAAATGCTGCCCGATTGCGCTGGTTCATGGCAGATTTTGCGATTGGCGATATGCAAATTAGTTTGAGCGGAAACTTGGTTGGGGGGGGGAGGGCTGCGGGAGAGAAACACTTTTCAAAACGGGTGCAACTGTGGGTGTAATTTGCGCCCAAAGCGGAAACTCTACCCCAATGTATTTCATAAGTGAAATAAACTGGATATTCCATTCTTTTGCATCGTGCATGCTGTTTATTAAATCAGTGTGAGGATGATTCTGCTCAAATAAATACATTTAGGTTGTTTTGTTAAATAGCATAATTACAAGTGCAGCATACTTGAATATTTCCAATGCAAGATTCTATGTCTACTGCAAATTTAACTTGCTGTGTTACTGAAAATCCCTTTGAAAATGGATGAAATGTAAATCATAGATTCCTTTAATTCTATACGTTACTTGGGACTGTGTAGCCAAATTTCCTGCGAGCAAGGAATGCCAAACGTACTGTTTCAGTCTCATGCAGCAGATCCTAAGCGTGGTAAAACAGTTGACGCAGCAATCATCAGAGATACTGTGTTAAAATCTATACAATAAGCTGTACGCAAACATTTGCTGTTTAACTTGAGAGGCCTCTCAAATAAAGCAGTCCCTTGTGCAATGAGCAATAGCTCAGTCAGTGCCCTCTTGTACATTGCCAGGAAATCTGTCCAAACAGAGCTGTGAAGTATAACTGCTCTGGACACTTCAGCTGCTGTTAAAACACAAACAACTTAAACTGTATATGGATTTCAGGAAGATTGGGATCCATCTATTATACTTTTCATGCAAATTCTCTCTAGCAAAATAAATCTGCAACTATGGAAATTCAAGCTCTCTGAATGTACCTCTATATCAGCACTGAGCATTTAAGATATCTCTAGATCATGTCATTTGTGGTTGTATTTTCTGTAGTGTTAGAAGCAGAATGGGTCAAATAACAACACTACGAGAGGCCAGTAGAGTGTAGATTTTAACCACCGGGGACGCTCAGCCTTGAGGTGCCATCAGACATTATTTTTTTTCCTCCTAAAAGTTAATCTAAGTGAAATGAGTAAACCGAGTTTGGCATTAGTGAGAGTTGGACATAAGTGCAAATGATGTGTATGGAGTGCGATATGTGGGCCATCATGGATCCTTAGTGTTTCAACGGGCAACAAGTGTTAGAAAATTGAGTCTCTGGAGCAGAGGATTTCTGTGCTCAAGGAGCAATTAGCCCCACTCTGCAGCATCAGAGAGAATAAGGAGTTTCTGGATATTACTCCAGAATATGGTCACCCAGGAGGCAGTGCAAAACAGTTCAGGACACAGAGAAAATGTAAAAAGATAGATGGGTCACGATCTCCAGGAGCGGCAGAGAAAGACAGGACTGAAGTGCAGGGAACCACTGCATTACTAGAACTGTCAAATAGACACATTGGGTTATAAATTCGCCTTGACTTCAATGGAACAGAAAATTGGACGGACTGCAACAGAGGCTGCCGATTTGCAATTGATAGGTTTGCACTACTGCCCAAAACTAATTTATACCCTGTAGTACATAAGAACATAAGAAGTAAGAGCAGGAGTAGGCCATTCGGCCCCTCGAGCCTGTTCTGCCATTCAATAAGATCACAGCTGATCATCGACCTCAACTCCACTTTCCAGCCCAATCTCCATATCCCTTGATTCCCCTAGAGTGTTAGACAAGGGTAAGGTGGACAATGACTCTGAAGCCCTGAGCAGCATTGGGGCACTGAGAAGCAAGGGACTCCCCAAGGAGTGAAGACAATAGAAGAGTGCTAATATTGACAGATTCAATAGTATCAACAAGCTTTTTTTCAGTCATAACCGAGAGTCCCGAACGATGTGTTGCCTCCTTGGTGCTAGGGTGAAAGACATCATGGAGCAGGTGGAAAAACTGAGGAAGGAGGGGGAACAGCCAAAATTTGTGGTCCAATAATATTTATTGAAACCAATATCATTGACAGAAGTACATTGAGATCTTGCAGAAGGGGTTTAAGGAAATAAGCACCAGTTTGAAAGTCAAGACCTCAAAGTTGGTAATCTCTGGATTGCTTCTTGTGCCATGTGTGGGACAGGTTAGGAGAGGAAGATTAGGAAGGTCAACATGTGGCTGGTTGGTGGAGGGGCGGGTTCACATTCTTGCGGAATTGGAGTGAGATCTAGAGCAAGTGAAGGTTATACCGAAGGATCAGCCTTGACTTGAACCGAAATGGCACAAGTGTCCCAGCGGAGAGGGTAGATAGAGCAGTGAGGGAGGAATGGGGGATTACACTTGATAGAGAAACACTGAAGGCTGTGGATGAACATAAAAATGATTCATGTCAAGACAGATTACTGCATTGCAGAAATATTGTGTCATTGGAGTGCAGTGTTATTACAAATTCCATACCTAGCTCTTTGCTAAAGAAGGTGATATTTTATATTTTTGTGCTCATCAAAGTAAGTGGCATTTTTCTCTCTAAGCCACTGAGTTGCTGCACTAAGCATTGTCAGATGTAAAGTTCCCAACTCTCAGCTAATCTACTGTGGTACTCCATCCACAGACCAGACCTCTGTAAAAATTAAGCCATTGTCTTGTTCTTGCTGAATGTAGCATTAAGAATGCAAAAGTCAGCTTCCTTGACGCTATCTACTAGCCCTTCTGAAACCCTGTTGTTATCTCCCAAATATTCACTTTCCCATTTTTATCATTTCTGACATTGAATGTCAAGTTGGTTCTACCAGTAACACTAATCTCTGGTTACTACAACATGAACTGGGAGGAGGGGAGGAACAAATTCCACAGTAAAAGAGTTAGGAAAGCAGACCAAAAGCTTGGTTGAAGAGATAGTGTGGAGTGAGAAATGAGGAAGTTTAGAGAAGTTCCAAAGAGTAAGGCCAAGGCGGGCGAAGGTTCTGTTGCTATTGGTCTCGGCCGTGGCTCACTGGTAGTAATCTTGCCTCTGAGTCAGAATGTTGTGGGTTCAAATCCCACTCCAGGGACTTGAGCCCAAAATCTCGGCTGACACTCCAGTGCAGCACTGAAGGAGTGTCTTTCGGATGAGACATTAAACGATGGGCAGTTAGGAACAGGAGTAGACCAATCAGCCCCTCGGGTCTGCTCTGCCATTCAATGAGATCATGTCTGATCTGTATCCTAGCTCAATTCACCCGCCTTGGCTTAATACCCATGGCTAGCAAAAATCTATCGATCTCAGATTTAAAGTTATTAATTGAGCCAGTATCTGTTGCTTTTTCTGGGAGAGTTCCACGCTTCTGCCACCCTTTGTGTGAAGAAGTGTTTCCTAACGTCTTTTCTGAATGGCTTGGCTCTTATTTTAAGGCTATGTCCCCTTGTCCTAGACTCCCCCACCACCCTATAAATTCCTTTCAAAATCCTAAAAACCCTCAGCCAAATCACCCCTTAACCTTCTATATTCCAGGAAATACAAACCTAATGTATGTAAGTTCACTCCTCATCATTTAGCCCTTGGAGCCCTGGATATCATTCCAGTGAATCTGCGCTGCACTCCTTCCAAGGCCAGTATATCCTTTCTAAGATGCAGTGCCCAGAACTGTACACAGAAATCCAGATGTGGGTTAACCAGAGCTTTGTATTTCTATAGCAAAGCTTCCTCCACTTTATATTCTAGCCCTCTGGATGTGAAGGCTAACATTCCATTAGTCTTTTTGATTTTTTTTGTACTTGACCACTACATTTTAGTGATTACTAAATCTCTGGATCTCCAGTGTTCCTAGCTTTTCACCATTTAAAAAAAAATACTCCGATCTATCCTTTTTTGGTCCAAAATGGATGACCTCATTCTTACCTGCGTTCAAATCCATCTGCCACAGTTTTACCCACTCACTTAGTCTAGCAATGTCTCTTTGTAATTTTATGCACCTGTCCACATTACTTACTAGACCACCAATCTTTGTGTCATCGGCAAAATTGGATATATGGCTCTCGATTATGTTAGCTAATCATTAATAAATATAGTGAATAGTTGAAGCTCCAGCACAGATTTTTGTGGGACACCACTCGTCACTTCCTTCCAATTCAAGTGCATACCCATTATCCCTACTCTCTGTCTTCTACCGTCTGATCAGTTTTCTATCCAGGCCTTCAATTCCATGAGCTTTAATTTTGGCTAACAATCTCTTATATGGAACCTTATCAAATGCCTTCTGGAATTCCATATAAACTACATCCATAGACATTCCCCTGTCTGCTGCTTTAGTTACTTTCTCAAAAAATTCAATTAGGTTTGTTAGACAGGACCTACCCTTTACAAATCCATGTTGGCTCTCTCTAATCAGCTCAAATTTCTCTAATTGCTCATTCACGTTATCCTTAGTTATAGATTCCAATAACTTGCCACAAAGGCCGCGATTTCGCTGACCGAGCAGGGTCGGTGTCGTGGTCCCAGCCCGCTGCCCGCACTCACCAATTGAGGTGCTGCAAACACTGACAAGCATTGCACAGAGGTGCACGGCTGCACCCAGGCTCTCCCATGACTCCCTCCATATGGAGGGCATAAGCAGGGATGTCGTCAGGAGGACCAGGCTGCAGTGGCGCAAGCCTTTCAATGATTTCAGTAGATCACAAAACATTCCTGCCAAGACACGCTTTCATCAGAACTGGAAATGGGACTCCAAAAGGACCGTTCCCTTCACAGCACCCTGGTCCACTCTCCCATCACCCCAACATCCGCTCCCCTTCCCATGGCACCTTCCCATGCAAGTGCAGGAGATTTAAAACCTGCCCTTTTACCATCTCCCTTCCCACCATCTAGGGCCCCAAACACTCCTTCCAGGCAAAACAGTGATTTACTTGTAGTACTTTTAATTTAATATATTGTATTTTCTGCTCACAATGTGGTTTCCTCTACATTGCGTAGACTAAATGCAGATTGGGTGATCACTTTGCTGAACACCTCCATTCAGTCCACACGTGTGACCCTGAGCTTCCAGTTGTTCGCCATTTTAATTTTCCGCCCCACTCTGACCTCTGTCCTCGGCCTTCTACACGGTTCCAATGAAGCTTAAGGAACAGCACCTCATCTTTCGATTAGACATTTTACAACCTCCTGAACTCAACATCGAGTTCAACAATTTCAGATCATCATAACCCCGCCTATTTTTTTGGACAGCAGATGCTGGTAATGATTTTGCTGCTCCCATTTATAGCTCTTCTAGTCCCATCTTTTGTTTCTTTACTTGTCCCATTAACACCCCCTTTTGCCTTGCACCATCATCCCTTTTGTCATTTAATCTCTCCTGCCTTCCACCCTATCCGAGACCTTCCCTTTTGTTCTTTACCCCCCCCCCCCACAATCTTCCCTGCCTCTGTACTTGCAGAAAACCTGTTACATCTGTAACATTTTCCTGCATTTTCTGTTAGTTATTTTATTATTTCCTTCACCTGGAGTATCTATATCACTGTTTGTGGCCTGAACTCTGCTCTTATCCCCATTTTTTTCTATCTTTAAACTATTATTTTTACTATTGTTCCTGACTGAGCCCCAATTCTCCTTGGTCCGAGCCAAAATTTACCTCTCAACCAAGACCTAAAAATAAACCAGCAGATTATCTGGTCATTATCACATTGCTGTTTGTGGGTGCTTGCTGTGCATAAATTGGCTGCCACGTTTCCTAAATTACAACAGTGACTACACATCAAAAAAGTACTTAATTGACTGTAAAGTGCTTTGGGACGTCCTGAGGTCATGAAACGTGCTATATCAATGCAAGTCTTTTTAATGGTGGGGCAAAGGCAGGGGGTTGCTCGAGCTGGCGGACTGAAGGCACAGGCTGAAAAAGCTTGTAGAGGCGGGGTCGACAAAGGCTGTAGAAGATTGGAAGATGAGGACATGGATTACAAATTCAGTATTTTGGGGGACAGGGAGCCTGTGTAAGTCAGCAAGAACGGGGTGATCAGATGAAGGGGACTTGGTGTGTGGCAGGGTACAGAAGTTGAGATGAGTTGGAGTTTATGGAGGTGGAACTTGAAGATAGCAAGAAGGGTATTGGAGAAATCAAGACCAGTGGTGATGAAGATGTAGCTAAGATCTTCAGCAGCAGTGAAAGTAAGTAGTCTTGTTGATTGGTAGGATATGGAGTTTGAAGCTCCACACTGGGTTGAGTTGGATGCTCAAGTCTGCACCATCTGATTCAGCCTGAGTGAGTGGCCAGGGAGTGAAGTTTATGATGATAGCTGAAAACTGTAGATTTGGTATTCCTAGGGGGAAAATTGAGTCGCGCCCCCCTTGGGGCGGTAACTTCGCCAGGGCGCTACTTTTAGTGCCCCGAAGAAATTAGCACCCCCACGGCTAATTTTCCCAGGTAGCGCCCCGAGAAGGAGGAGGGGCGCTACTGGAAGCACCCCACGTCCCTCTTGGGGCGCTGTGAGGCAATATCGCGGCGCTGCAGCACATTGCGCTGCGGTACTGCAGGCCTTCCTCCCCTTATTAAAGGGGAGGGGACTGGTGCCGCGCGTCCCGGCGCCCAGCTGGGCCACCAGAGATCAGGAGTGCTGGCAAACGAGCCCGGCCCTCAAGAGGAGGGCCGGGCTCACGGAAAGCAGCTGGCACCATCGCGGGGGGGGGGTTCACGGGGGCCGTAAACAGCTATGGGGGCAGGTGCTGGCAGGCGGCCAGCAACCAAAAATGGCCACCCGCCACCTCCCCTTTAACTAGAGCCGCCCAGCTGCAGGTAGGCCCACCTGATCCTGTCGGACATAGCATCCGGCAGTAAGTCAGGGGGTGCTACCGAAGATCGCGGCCGGGGCGTGAGCGCGGCGCTGCGCACAGGCGATTACGTTATTGTTGGCACTGCGAGGCGCTAATGATTACCGCCGCCGCTAACCTCCCGCTGAATTTCGCGGGAGGTGTTGGCGGCACCGCGCCTGGGCGCTAGTTGCTTTGCGCCCCATTAGCGCAAAGCAACCAAATTTTTCCCCCCTAATCTTCAGTTGGAGGAAATTTTGGTTTATCCATCACTTAATGTCAGCAATCTGACATGCACACAGATGTGTTGAAGGGAAGCAGTGGAGAAGTAGAGTTGGGTGTCATATAACATACATATGGAAACCGACCCCGTGCCTCCAAATAATATCACCAAGGGGCAACATGTAGCTAGGAAGGGGGCCAAGGATAGTGCCTTGAGTAATTCCAGAGGTACTTGTGTGGTGATAAACAGAGAAACAGTTGCTGGAGATGTGCTTGCTCTATTGGGACAGGTAAGAGTGGAACTGTGCAAGGACAGCCCCACTGAGCTGGATGATGGAGTAGAGTTGGTGGAGGAGGGAAATTTTACCCCAACTTCTCAAAGAATTGGCAGTAATGTAATTCATGACTGTAGGTTGCTTTTAAACAAAGTACATTGTAATAAAGTTGAAATACATTGAAGAATGTATGATTTAGGGAGCCTTTGAAGAGAAACCTTGGCCCCGATATTTACGGGGAGGCAGGGAGGTTGCGTGGGAGCACGATAGTCTGTCTAAATCTCAGAAAGCCTTGGACACGAACCTGATTAACATATTCTTCCATTTCCCGCCCAGCAGCAGGCCAGATTTGTCAGAGTCTGGTAGGAAGCTCGAGGTCAGAGCTTGGTGGGGAGGGTTGCCGATCACAGCATCGAAAGAGGCCACGATCGCAGCAGGGAGACCAAAGGCTTCCTTGAAGGTCCGGGGTGGCAGGGGGCACTCCTGCTTCTCCCAGCCCACAGGAGTGCTCTTAAAAAGTGCTAACCTGCTGGAGCCGGCAGCTCTCTCCTCCATTTCCGAGCCCTGGGAAACCCGGCTGGCAGCTGTTAAATTTGAATCAGGATCCCAACTGCACTGTGGAATCTCTTTCCAGATAGGAATTTTTTTTTTAATCTTCCAGTTCACCATCCATTGAAGAGGTTCAGAGAAATGTTAAGGAAAAAAAAACATCTTTTTGGAATCGAGTAGGGCACTGCAGTGGATACAACTGATTGGCTTGCTCATAAATGGAGTCCGAGGCCTTCAACTTTAATGAAGAATTAATTTTATTTTTAAATGTTTACATTTACTTCTGTTGCTAGTTACAACTTTTAAATGGTTAGTTATTTCAGCTTGGTTATATTTTCAGTCTGTTGTGGAATGTGATTGATCTCTGCTAACCACATGACCAATTATATGCGGTAAGCATGAATTAATTAGAAAGCAGTTTTTGAACACTATAATCGTGTTTCATACTAGCTGGAGTGCCCGACGGTGCCGAGGGTTTTTTGAGGGCATGTTGTTACGAAAAAAGTAGAAATAATTTTTATATAAAAGAGTTTGTCTGTCTGTGTGGGAAGGAGAGAGGGAAAGAGAGAGAGAGAGACTGGGCGGGGGAGAGAGGCCCCGGGGATCGAGAGAGAGATGGGGGGGAGAGACTGGGGGGGAGAGAGCGATTGGGGGGAAGAGAGAGAGAGAGACTGGGGGGAGAAGAGACAGACGGGGGAGAAAGAGAGAGAGAGAGAGAGACTTGGGGGAGAAGAGAGAGCTGGGGGGGAGAGGGACTGGGGGAAGAGAGAGACTGGGGGGGAGAGAGAGACTGGGGGGAGAGAGGGACTGGGGGGAAGAGAGAGAGAGAGAGAGACTGGGGAGAGAAGAGAGAGAGGGACTGGGGGGGAGAGAGAGAGAGAGAGACTGGGTGGGGGGGGAGAGAGAGAGACTGGGGGGAAGAGAGAGAGAGAGACTGCTGGATTTAGTTCGGGATTAGCCTGGAGGAAGAAGGCGAGCTCTCCCACCCCTTCACTCCTTCCCTCCCTCACCCTCTCTCTCTCCTGCCCCTCACTCCCTGCCCCTCTCTCCCCTCTCTCTCTCCCCCTGCCCCCCTCTCCCCGCTCCCCCCTCTCTCCCCCGCTCTCTCTCTCTCTCTCTCTCTCTCTCTCTCCCTGTCCCCCTCTCCTCTCCCTCCTCATGGTTAACGCGGCGGGCCTTTGGACCCGGTTGGCCGGGCGGCAGACGAACGCCTTTCGCTGCGGACTCCTGTGTCCGATTTCAGTCGGGACAGCTCTCCCCCTCCCTCCCCGCGCTCTCTCCCCCTCCCTCCCCGCTCTCTCTCCCCCTCCCTCCCCGCTCTCCCTCCCTCCCCCCTCTCTCTCTCCCTCCCCCTGTCTCTCCCTCCTTTCCTCTCTCCCTCTCCCTCCCTCCCCTCTCCCTCCCTCCCCAGCGCCTCAGCCCGGCCCGACTCCACCTCGGTACCAGAACGGAGTCAGTCCGACACCGGGAGGCCGGGTACCCATCGCTCCAAAGCGAGCCCGGGGTTCCTCATGGTTAACACGGCGGGCCTTTGGACCCGG